>NC_135814.1:21375597-21678162 GCF_964213995.1 Mustelus asterias | reverse complement strand
ACCCTCTACTGATTTAAGTTCATCCAAAACTTTGCTGCCCATAACGTAATTCACACCTCGTCCTTTTCACCCATCATCCCTGTACTCAGTAACCAAAAATGACTCCCAGTTGAGGAATATTTTGATTTAAAATATTCATCCTTTTTTTCAATTCCCTCCGTGGTCTCATCCCTCCACATCTCTTAACTGCCTCCCAGCCCGACAACCTTGAAATATTTCTACTTCAATTTGACCTTGTTTCTTCCTGAGGCACGAAACTCTGGAATTCCCTCTCTCAATCCTTTTTGCCTTTCTACCTCTCTTTTCTCCTTTGAAACATCCCTTAAAACTTAGTTCATCTCCCATGCTCTCAGTCATTGCCTTCACCAATTTATTTTTATTCATTCCTGAGATGTGAGCGTCACTGGCAAGACCGCCATTCGTTACCCACTGCTACTTGCCCTTGAGGGAGTGGTGACAAACTTCCTTCTTGAAACACTATAGTCCATCTGATGTAGGTACACCCACAGTGCATTTAGGAAGGGAGTCCCAGGTTTTTGATCCAGTGACAGTCCAGGAACAGCATTATAGTTCCAAGTCAGATTGTATGTGACATAGAGGGAAATTTGCAGGTCATGATGTTCCCAGGCATCTGCTACCTATGCCCTGAGTGGTCGAGCTTGTGGATTTGGAAGCTGCTGTCAAAGGCGCATTGGCAAGTTTCTGCTTCTCGTATATGGTACACTGCTATAACTGTGCATTGATGGTGGAGGGAGTGAATATTTGATGGTGGATGGCTTGCTGATCAATTGGGCTGGTTTGTCCTGGACAGTGACGAGCCTTCTTGAGTGTTATTGGAGCTGCATTTATCTAGGCAACTGGAAAGTATTCTATCATACTGCTCAATTGTGTCTTGCAAATGATGGACAGGCTTTGGAGAGGAGGTCAGTTACATCTCAACCTCTGATCTGCTTTTGTAGCCACAGTGTTTGATCATGTTTCTATTGAAGTGCCATGGGACATTTTACCACCTTAAAGGTTTTATAAATGCAAGTTAAGGTTAGATCAATTATGAAGGTAATGCACAAACAGTTCCAAATGATCATGTTGATTGATAAATGCACCACAAATGTTGCAATCAGTTATGCAGACCAGAAGGGTTTTGATTTTCAACCAGGACACCAATTTGATTTTAGCATTAGTATCCCTATAGGGAGTGAAAAACATTCAGACAGATTTCCTGCTCCTGGTTACATTTCAGTGACTCCTATTGGAGATCAGATGTAAACATCTAATGAGAATAAAATTTCACACTGCCTGACTAAATAGCCATGCAGCATTCACTGTCCAGACTCTCTCACAAGAACTTTACAAGGCACAAGTCAGGAGTGTGATGGAATACTCTCCACTTGCTTGGAGTTGTGCAGCTCCAACAACAACACAAAAAGATCAACACCATCCAGGGCAAACCAGCCTTCTTGATCAATACCCCCATCCTCAACTCTGCAAAATGACACAAATGTATACCATTTGCAAGATGCATCGCAGTAAAGGCTTCTGCAACAGCACCTTTCACACTTGCAATTTTTACCACCTAGAAGGTCAAGGACATCAGACACATAGGAATTTCCCCACCAAGCCACACATCATTCTGACTTGGAATCAAATTGCTGTTCCTTCACTGTCCTTGAGTCAAAATCCTGGAACTCCCCAATAGCACATTTGGTGTAGCTACACGACATGCACCTTAATGATTCATGAAAGCAACTTGCAACCACCATCTTGAGGATAGTTAGGGTTGGGACATAAATACTAGCTTTATACCTATGTTCCATGAATTAAACGGGAGCAATATAGTATCAGGTGCTTTTTACATCACTGAGTACTTTAAAGGCGACATGGTGCAGCAGTGGTTAGCACTGCTGCCTCACAGCTCCAGGGATCTGAGTTCAATTCCCAGCTTGGGTCACTGTCTGTGTGGAGTTTGCACGTTCTCCCTGTGTCTGCATGGATTTCCTCCAGGTGCTCCAGTTTCCTCCCACAGTCCAAAGATGTGCGGGTTAGATGCATTGGCTATACTAAATTGCCTCCGAGTGTCCCAGGCTGCATAGGTTAGAGGGAATAGTGGGGTAAATATGGGGGGGTTATGGGGATAAGGCGTCGGTGGGATTGTTGTCGGTGTAGACTCAATGGGCCGAATGGCCTCTTTCTGCACTGTAGCGATACTATGGTCTGATACGAAAAATTGAAGGGAGAAGCAATTGAACAATTCTTTCAATTAATATAGGAAGTGGAAGCTGCAGAAACCAGCAGACAACTTAAAAATAGTGGAAGTAATCTGGAAAAGAAACATTAGAACTAACTGTAATTACAAAATCTTAGTCAGCAAGAGGAAGAAAAGTTGCCCAAGTCTGAACAGTCCCCAGCAGAGTGTGAAAATAACAATTTAGTCTTGAACAAATTCAAAAAACTATTCTGGACAATTGACATCTATATGCTTTAAAAAAACTGGGGACATAATTAGTGAATCATTAACTGTATTTATAGTTGTTGAATCCTGGAGGAGTATAATTCGCCAATTCTTAGCCAAGTGATAATTCTTTGTGTGACCTAGGCAATGTCTGTTGATTTGCTGTATGTTCTCATGTGAACATTGCAGCAGTGGTTAATTCTGGATTTACCTGCCAAACAAAGGTTCATGTTTTCAAGCATTTGTTATATAACAGGCTTGAACTTCCAATGAATGGCAATCACAGTCAGATTGCCACTCCACTCCATTTTCCTTGTACTAGAACATAGCTGCACATTTTGTGTCTTACCTTCCTATTCAGGCCGGCTGAGGAAAATGCGAAGCAGCAGGTCCCTGAAGCCTTCAGTCACGTGCAGCAAAGTCAAATGAAATTAAGTATGAAGTCTCACACTACCAGGTTAAAGTCAAACAGGTTTATTTGGAATCACGAGCTTTCGGAGCAGTGCTTCTTCATCAGGTGAGTGAGCTGCTCCTTCGTCACTCACCTGATGAAGGAGCAGCGCTGTTGGACTTTAACCTGGGATTGTGAGACGACTTACTGTGCCCACCCCAGTCCAACGCCGGCATCCCCACATCAAATGAAATTAAGGCATGTCCACTTTTTACAGAACTAGCTGCCATAAAGCAGCTTAAGTCTAAAGGTCCCAACTACTTTGAGAAGCCAGGGAGAAGGTAATTCTTTACCTATAGGTTGATAAGTGGTTAGAATATTAGGGTGGGGAGTGGTCAGAGGGGCAGGGTCAGTACTGTCGTTCCCCAACTATTGTAAGTTTTAATTCTTGTAAGGTTTCCTGGGTAACTATTCTGGTAAGAGAGTTTCAGAAGGTTCATAGAATCATAGAAACCCTACAGTGCAGAAAGAGGCCATTTGGCCCATTGAGTCTGCACCGACCACAATCCCCACCCAGGCCCTACCCCCATATCCCTACATATTTACCCACTAATCCCTCTAATCTACGCATCTCAGGACACTTAAGGGGCAATTTTAGCATGGCCAATCAACCTAACCCACACATCTTTGGACTGTGGGAGGAAACCGGAGCACCCGGAGGAAACCCACGCAGACATGAGGAGAATGTGCAAACTCCACACAGACAGTGACCCAAGCCAGGAATCGAACCCAGGTCCCTGGGGCTGTGAAGCAGCAGTGCTAACCACTGTGCTACCGTGCCGCCCTGATGCAATTCCTGATGCAATGTAACTGTTTGAACTTTCTGGGAAATTCCTGTGCAATTGCTGCATGGGGACATCCAGAGAAGTCCCCCAGCGCACCCTTCTGGGGGTAACCTCTCAAGTAAGATCCCCCTCCATCAGAAGATCGGAGGTTATGGGCCATTATCTCACTGGCCTGATGCACTGAGGCTATTGCAATGTCTCTATAGTATTCTATAGTATTCTAATTGAGGTCAGCTTGATTGTAAATCAAGTTTTAGATCTCCTGATCACACAGCACAGCTAACGCACTACCTTTACCAAACTATCTGGGGTCCTATTTTCCAATGCCATTGCTGGTCTGTTGCGGTTTGTTTTTGTTTGCTATTTTAAGACAATGTTAGAGCTCAATTACAAGTGTCATAGAAGCTGTGCTACGTCTCAACACATTTCCACAGCACACCAAATATCCTCGTATTACATATAAACTGCTTTTACTGCATGCTGAACGGTTTGTAGCAAATGGTCCACAATGAATGTGATCTCTTGAAATTCATAATTGGAAGCTGCTGAGATTGAACTCGTGCACCATATCATATTAAATTGCTATTTTTATTTTTCCCTCGGACACAGTAAAGAAAAATAGCAGCAGTTGCTTTGAATAAACTTTAAAAAGTACATAAATTTGCTGTTCATAATTACTAGATTAGCTTTAAAATGTGACAGCAGAAATCACCTCAATTAATTCAGAATTTAAAATTGAATGAAACCTTTTTGTACTGTCATAAATTTCATAAAGCTACAGTGACAGTTACCAGCCGGAATTCGCCAGCCGTTCACACCCCACCGTCGCTGCCAGCAAGAACGGAGAATTTGGTGCTCAGCCAAATCCCCGTTCACTGCAGCAGGATGGGAGAATCCTGGCTGCAGGTCAGGTCAAAGAATCCGTCCCACCTTCTGCTGAAACTTTTATCCTTAAGTTTTGACTTCGTTTATTTCAGTACTGAGCTTTCAAAATGACGGTCACCTGTTACCCTTTTCAGACTGATTTTCAAATAATTGTAACCATTCAAAAGTTTAATTTATATTGGCAATTCAAAGTTTAATTTTGCCACGTTGATTTTTACCTGGTTACATAGATTTGACAAATCTAGCGTGTGTATATGTACCCCTGACCTATTTCATGTTTAAAAGTCAGTTGGACCTGATTCAGCTTATCCAACGGTACCATTAGTTTATCCTAAGACTACCATAAGGTAACAGTGGGGGTAAATCATATCTGGCTTTTAAGAGTTCACTGTAACTTGTGATAGTTCCTGAGGGCAAGAGTAACAGGTATCATCATATAATTTAAAAGGAGGAGCAATCCTCTTTCAAAACTGTAAGCTAATGCTTTAATTTTGATGGCAAAGAAGATATTAGAAAGTATTTGATAATATCAGGGGAGATGGTGGCAATCTCACTGGATGAGCAAACCAGAGACCAGGCTAACGCTCTGGGGACATGGGTTCAAAGCACACCACGGCAGCTGGTGGAATTTAAAAATCAATTAATAAAACCTGGAATTGAAAGCTAGTCCCTGTAATGGTGGCCATGACAACTATCATCGATTGTTGTTAAAACCCATCTGGTTCACTAATGTGCTTTAGCGAAGGAAATCTGCCATCCTTGCCCAATCTGGGTGACTCCAGATCCATAACAATATGCCTGACTTGTAAATGGCCTGGAAAGCTGCTCAGTCAAGAACAATTCAGGATGGCATGCAAATGCTGGCCTTGCCAGCAACACCCACACCCAATGAAAGAATATGTTTTTTTAATTCATTAGTGGGGCATGGGTGTCACTCGCTGGCCAGCATTTATTGTCCGTCCTTAGTTGCCTTTGGAGGGCAGGTTGGAGTCAACCACATTGCTGTGGCTCTGGCGTCACATGTAGACCAGACCAGGTAAGGATGCAAGATTTCCTTCCCTAAAGGACATTAGGGACCAGATGGGTTTTTCTGACAACTGGCAATGACTTCATGATCATCAGCAGATTCTTTATTCCAGATATTTTCTATTGAATTCAAATTCCACCAGCTGCCGTGGCGGGATTCAAACCGGGTCCCCAGAACATTAGCTGAGTTTCTAAATTCATAATCTAGCGGTAATACCACTAGGCCATTGCTTAATATCATGTATAGACTGCCAACTGGACTTGTGCTCCAGAATCAGCCACACCACTAGCCAGACTATTCCAGAAAAGTTACAACACAGGCGCCTACCTAACAATGTGAAAGATTTCCAGTTGTGTCCTGTCCTGAAAAAAGCAGGACATATGCTGACCTAACACCATGCTATCAGTATGCTCTCCATCATCAGCAAAGAAAGCTGTCATTCACAGCGTTACCAAGCAGCACTTACTCACCAATAGTCTGTTCACTGATGCTCAGTTTGGTTCCACCAGGACTGCTCCACTCCAGAATTTATTACAACCTTTGTCCAGACATGGACCAAAGAGCTGAATTCCAGAGGGCGAGGCAAGAGTGACTGCCCTTGACACCAAGGCAGCATTTGACCAAATGGCATCAAGAGACCCTCGCAAAATTGAAGTATTTGGGAATAAGAGTAATTCTCTACGTGCTGGAGTTACACCCAGAATAAAGGAAGGCAGTTGTAGTTGTTGGAGCCCATTCATCTCAAGCCCAGGACATCACTTACAGGAGTTCACGAGGGCTGTGTCCTAGGCCCAGCCATTTTTAGTAACTTCACCAATGGCCTTCCTTCTGCTTTTAGGTCTCAAGTGGGGATGTTCATTGATGAGTGCAGTGTTTAGTTGTATTTACACCTCCTCAACTATCAATGCAGCAAAATCTGGACAACAATCAGTGATGAGCAACATTTATACCACAGAAGTGCCAAAAGTAACCACCCCAACAAGAGAGAATCCAACTACCATCACTGAATCTCCTACCGTCAAGATCCTGGGGTAGCCATTCACCAATTACTCAACAGGACCAGACATATAAATACAATGGCTTCAAGAACAGATTAGAGGCTGGGAGTTCATTAATCATGGAATTCCTAAGGTACAGAAGGAGGCCATTTGGCCCATCAAGCCTGCACTGATGACAATCCCACCCAGACCCTATCCCCATTACCCCAAATATTTGCCCAGCTGGTTCCGCTGACACTAAGGGACAATTTAACATGGCCAAGCAACCTAAACCGCACATCTTTGGCGTGTGGGAGGAAACCCATGCAGACATGGGGAGAATGTGCAGACTCCACACAGAGTTCTGGAGTAACTCTCACACTCCATGAACCTCCACAGTTTTCTCACCAGCTACAGAGCTCAAGTCAGATGGAATCCTCTCCACTTGCCTGCATCAGTGCAGTTCCAAAAATATCGAAGAAATTCGACAGTATCCAAGCCAAAGCAAACCACTTGACTGTCATCCCATCCACCACCTTAAGCATTCTCTTCCTCCACCACAGGAGGTTACAGTGTGTACCAACTACAAGATACACTCCAGGAACTCAAAACTGCTTTCAACAGTACCTTCAAATCAGTGATCTCTACTATCAGAATCAGGACAGCAGGTGCACGGGAACACCACGGCCTGCATGTACCGCTCCTTGTCTCACACCACCTTAATTTGGAATTATGTAGTTGCTCCTTCAGTGTTTTTTGGTCAAAATTCTGCAACTTAGATCATCCCAAAGTCCCTTCTACTCTAATCCTAGACTCCATGTATCTGCTCATTCAATCTCCGAGCTCATCTCATCCATGAACCCACCTCGTGCTCCGCCTAAATGGGGTTTACCCAGCAATTTCCTCATTTTTTTGCTTTCATGCCAATTGGCAATTCAAAGATTTCCTGTTCTCAGGCGCTGTCACCCTCTTTCAAAGTCTCTATTATCACTCCCTTCTATTTTTCTGTCATTGCAAACTGCTACTTTATTCCTGGTCTTCCTTTCGTCTTCCAAGTACTTGAACATTATGTCACTTCCCAAATCTGGCCATCTTACTCGCAGATCCCCAATTATGTTTCAGTGCTACGGCACCAAAACGCTCTTAACCGAAGTCAAAATTGAAATGGTTTGTGACTAAAGTTTTGATGCACTGTCCCTCTTTGCCTTTCTTGACCTGAAGCTTTAGACATGTTTGGCCGTACCATTGCCCAGCTCTATAAGGCTGCATTTAACTGATTCCATTCTTAATCTATCCGATCATAACTAGAGCTTCTCCAGTTGTTGATTTATCTTCCTGCCTCTACACCATTGATTAAATATCTATTCTTGACGACCTCCTCTACCTCATCTACCCTTTCAGTGATTATCACATGCTACCTAGGATCAATGTCCACATGTAACACCAATCTTTACATCTCCACCACCACTCCTGAGTCTTGTGTTGTCAAACTACTCTGCTAACATCCATTCTTGGTTGAGACACAATTTCTTAAAGCTCAATGTTGGTACGGTTGAAGTAATTTCTTTGGACCCAACCACTATTAATGGCTGATTCAGATTGTTCTTAACCTCTGTTTCCTTGTGTGGCTTTTGCTACCAAATAAACCTGTTGGACTTTAACCTGGTGTTGTTAAACTTCTTACTGTGTTTACCCCAGCCCAACGCCGGCATCTCCACACCTATTCTACCTCCAGCTGAGCATTGAACTCTATATCCACTCTCATAGACTTCTTTCTTGGATCTCTAATGTTGCATGCCTCTGCCTCAGCCCATCAGCTGTTGACCCTCTGTCACCTCCAAATTTGACTCTCTCAATGTTCTCCTGGCCAGCTTTCAAATCCCAAACAATCTTTGCACTTCAGTTCATTTAAAACTCTGCTACCCATATCCATGCCTCATCTTGCTCACTTCCTCTTATTCTTGGCTCCTGGACCCAGTTCCACAAATTTAAAATTCTCATCATTTTATTGAAATCATTATGATGTTGCATCCCTATCTTTGCAACGATTGCAATTTCCACCCTGCCAAGGGAATTGCATCATGACCGACAGGAAAAGTCATGGGAAAAAGTTAGGGGATCGGACTAATTGAATGGGTCTTCCAAAGAGCCAACACAGTTAGGATGGGCTCCTTCTCTATTATTCTACAATTCTGTTATTCACTGAATAACTTCAGCACTTAATCTAAGCATTGATGCAATCTTGCAATATTCGGAATGTCATCCTTTTGTTTAAGGCATTAATTGGAAGTCCCATTTTCAGTATTCAGATGTTAAAGATCTCAGGAAGAAAATGGAGAAAAGAAAGACTTGCATTCATGTCATGCCTTTCAAGGCCAGTGGATGTCTCAAAGTGCTTTATAGCTAATGAAGCACTTTTGAAGTGTTGTCACAGTTGTAATATAGACCATGTGGCAGCAGCCCAGTTGCATACAGCAAGCTCCCACAAATATCAATGGGCCAGTGACCAGCTAATCTGTTTTACTGATGCCAGTTGAGGGATAAATCCCCTGCTCTCTTCGAAATAGTGGCATTGGATCGCATATGTCCACCTGAGAGGTTTTAACATCTCATCCAAAAGGCAACACTTCCTTAGTAACTACTCTGGAGCATCAGTCTCAGAGTGGGCTTTGAATCCCAGTCTTGAGACTATGGGGCAAGAGTGCTTTGGCTGAATAATTGCCTTCAACTTGTATCCTCTGGATAATGACCATTCTGTCACTATAAATAGTTTCTTCTTATTTACCCAATCAGAACCAATTATACCAAATCCTGGTCACTGATACACATCAAAAAGAACAGTGATCTACTGACCTCTTGGAGACACCTGTGTGTTCTTGTGAATCCTCATCCTTCTGATTTAGAGGCACAAACTCTGCCAATTGCTGTTGAATGCAATAAATTAACTTCAAAGTTCATTTTCCCCACTAGGCTATTTTCACTTTTGACAGCAAGTTGGAACGAGTGTTTTTTGACATTTTAATCCGGCTCCAATCTTACAAATATTTTTCAGAAATATTTTGTAGTTCTGGAAAATCTCCTGATCATCTAGGCATTGTTGTACCAAGCACTATAATGTTTTAATGGATAATGATCATGTGAAATAGTATGGCACTATAATAATTTAAAAACTGTCAAAAGGTTAAGTTCTCGATGTCTGTAATATATTTAGCCAACATGGTGAATGGTCTTTCTTTATGTTCTAATTTTTTTTTAACAAGAATTGAAGATTAAGGTCTGCCTCCCTCTGACTTGTCGTCCAGAAATTACTGTTTAATGTCTTATTGACCATGCCTCCAGTGGCACAAAATCAATAGTACCCATTATTGAGATGCCTGTTTTAAGTCCAGAAACAAGATCACCAACTGAGCCAATAACACAAAATGAAACTGGAAGTATTTGTTAAATCACTTGGAAAGTTAGAATTCATCCTTTAATTAACTTACTGAGGTAGATACCAGCATATCAAAAAGAAAATTAGTTAAATGTAGTGCCCTGATTGCCAAATAATACCATATTTGGTGATAACCCTCAGTACATAGTTTTTTCTTATATCAAAATAGTTTGGTTTCTTTGTGCTACTAATAAGATATGGCCAGACTGTACAGCTCCCAGTCAGTGTAGGGTGAAAAAGATCACTTTTAATTGGTCTCTAGCAATTTCTTCGTATGTTAACTATCTTCTGTGGCTACAATATGTTCAGGACCAGTGATTTTAATATATAAATTTACTGTTCAATTCCTCAAGTTTTTTAACCAGTCATTGGAAGTGACTTGCAACAGAAATGTGCAGCAAAGATACACAGAGGGCATGTGGATTCCATCATTGACGTGCTTTCTTTTGTATTTTGTTGTTATGTACAGGTGATGTACCTTCATTCAACAATAGTTTGAACAATCCACAATTAAGTCGCCTCCAGACCTTGATCAACAGCAATCAGATGTTTCCTCAGAATCATCAACTTTTACAAGGTTTGCAAGGGACTCGGGGCCTACAGGGCTTTCAAGGTCACCCTTCATTTTCTGGCCCTGGTAACCCACCAAACCCCATGGCATGCGTTTTTCAAAATTTTCAGGTAAGCACTTAGTCATCTTATTTTAATTTTGCATCTGCCAATGACTGGATTGCTCAACAGTCTTGTGAGATAAAGTTTTCAGTAACAATTAACAGGAAGTATTTTATAATTTCCTTCACCATCGCTGGATCAAAATCCTGGAACACCTTTAACAGCAGTGTGGTTGTACCTATACCACAGGGAATGCAGCGGTTCAAGAAGACGACTCACCAGCACCTTCTCGAGAGCAATTAAGGATGGGCAATAAACGCTGACCTAGTCAGCGACACCTGCATCCCGTGAAATTTTTTTTAAAATTATTTAACATCACCCATCTTCCATAATGAATAGTGGGACCTCGGACATCCTCCTTAATACACACACAGGCACAAATCATTTGTTCCTCTCTCATCGCACATGAACTCATCGCTTTTGTCCCTTTATCGCTATCCTGTATGCTGTAAAGTGAACTAAACAGATAAGAAGCATTTCTCTGCGTGATGAAATTAAATCCAAAGAGCAGAAAGGAAAGATGAGGCAAAACTCTTCGATCCTGTGAATATCACTAAGACAAATTGTTCCCAATAAAATCTTAACTGATGACTTTTCCAGAATTTTTGTTTCGTTTCCAATTCCATTTGCAGAGCACCCTTGAGCCAAAAGTTTTATACTTTTGTATTACTGTATTTTTTGCATAATTATTGATTCGCAGTTCTTACCCCGGAACAGTACCACAATTATGGGTGTTGTTCTCTGTCACTTACTCTACATCCACTGGCACCTTTCATTGTTCATAGTAAAGGGATGGAAAATTTAGCACATGAACACTTCTAGGCGTTTTACGGTCAATGCCTGAGAATCTCCTTTTCACCTCTGCGTTATTTTCACAAAAGAAGTTTGTCTCACCTGTAATACCAATGATTGAGCATCATGATAGCCAAGCAATGTCATAAAGGTTACCGGTACAATATACAAGTAATATTCTTAGATCACAATTAATAAATATATAGGAATCTCTTGCTTATTGCCAAAACTGTGAACATCATTATCATGGTTCACAGAATCATGGAATGGTTACTGCACAAAAGGAAGCCTTTCGGTGAGAGCAACTCAGTTAGTTCCACTCCCCAGTCATTTTCCCACAGTCCAACATTTCTCTCCAGATGTCTATTCAATTTCCTTTTGAAAGCTACAATGGAATCTGCCTCCACTATGCTCGCAGTCAGTGTATTTAAGTACGGATGAAAATATGTTCTAATTCTATTATGGAATAATAAGTTGAATTGCATCTTCTGGTGAAAAGCAGGTGGAAGTGAGCCTGCAGACTAATCTTCCAGACCAGTAGGATAATAGGAAGTTATTGAAGAAAAACTGCAATGGTTGTGAGGAAGTTGGTCCAAACGTATCTTCAGTGGTCTTCACCATTTTGCAAGGATAATTGTTCAAAAAATAGTTTTTATGCATTCTTCCTTTGGAATTACTTCATTCTCTTCGACATGTAGCTTTAATTACTTTAGTGCAATTTAAAAGTAGTTTTACCCAATGCGTGTACTGACAAATTACAGAAGAGAAAGATAATGCTGCAATTTTCAAATTTCTCCCTGCAGGTGAGTCCAGCCCAAGATGTCTCACTTTCAAATGCTCCAGTAAACTCCCATCCAAGAACAATATTGCTGTCAGAGGGCTCCCAAACTGCTCTTCCCCCCTTCCATGATGTGTCTGGTGACCAACATCGAATAGAACAGGGTCAGCAAAGCAGCGAAGAGGTCCCCACCGTGAGTCCCCACGACCCTTCTGTTGATGCTATATATAAAGCCGTAGTGGATGCTGCAAGCAAAGGAATGCAGGTAGTGATCACTACAGCGATGAGTAGTACTTCTCAAATGAGCCCAATCCCAGCCCTGAGTGCCATGAGTGCCTTTACCGCCTCCATTGCGAATCCTGTGAATCTTTCAAATGCCGTCAATGCAGTGATTCATGGGAAAAGACTTTCCAGCATGGAGATCGACAGTCGGATCAACAGTCAAAATATCCTCGCCAACAGGCATGCCAGAGGAGTGAAGTTGAGGAAAAATTCTGAACAAGCAAAAATTGCTTCAGAAGGGGAAGGATTTGAGTACTTCAAATCACCAGGTCGCATCACTCCTAAAAAACAGTGGGAAGCTGAGCAACTTGCAGTTGGTGATGCAACAGTGTGGAAATGTGAGAAGTTTCTAGAACACTCTGGGCAGGTAAATCATAGTCCTTCTATGGAAAGGATACCTTTTCATGGAGAACAGACTGATGCAGTATTACAGCAGAAAAACTGTCACTTGGACAAAAGATTTCTTGAGGACAGCTTTAGGTTTAATAGTCAAAAAAGGCATATTGTTAACATTAAAGAAAGACTAGAAAACACTTTGGAAAGATGCACACACATCAATGGAAACCGGTCTCAACAGAACAGGAACTTTGGTGAGTTGCTAACAGCCCCCAAACAGGAACTTGCCATAGAGGAGCAATCTCCAAGCTCCTCGGCTAGTTTGGAGGGAATGCCAGGTTCTTTGGCGCATGACTATATTCAGTACAATGGAGATTATAATTCAGAAAGCATTAATGGATGTGCCCCAAGTCCTTCAGACACTAAAAGCATCAGCAGTGATGATGATTTGAAGATTCCAGATTCTCCATCTAACGAATTAATACACTATAGACCGAGGACGTTTAATGTTGGTGACTTGGTCTGGGGTCAAATAAAAGGATTTCCTTCATGGCCTGGGAAATTGGTGAGGGAAGGCGAAGTACACAATTCCTGTCAGCAGAACTCTGAAGAGGGAAAGGTAAATAACACAGTAAGCATCTGTTTTGCATTTATCAGTTTTGATCATGGTACACAATTGAGAATAAGTTAGCCTGTAATATAGCTGATTTATTTTTATGTTTTGCTTTGTTTGCAAGAACTATGCAAACCAATTAACTTCTAAGTTGAAATAATAATATTGACTTTAGCTGATATAAAATCCTTTATTTTAGAATCCGGCTTAGTGATGTTTCTTTTGCTACGTTTCTTTACATAGAGGAAGTAGCTGAAAGATTTTTAATACCCTAAGCTGATGGTTTACCAATACCAGCAAGCACCGCCACTCTGCCTGCTTCAGTTTAGGCCGGCTAAATCTAATGTCAGTCATTGTTCTTTAGCATTAATCAAACATGATTTTTAGAAGTTATTTCATTTTATATTTTTCTTACTGTTACACGTAAACATGAAACTTGCAATTTAATGTAGTAATTGTCTCGAGCACTTCACAGAAGAGAAACAGAAAGCAAACAGTAAAAACCCAAAGAATGATTAAAAGCTAGTTGAAAGTAAAAGTTTGAAAAGGGGAGAGTATTTTTGTTTTGAACATTCTTATCTGAAGAATAGGACTAAAAGTGCCGAGGGCTCTGCCAGCAGTGGGGGAGTGGAGGAGTCACGGAGCAAGAGACAGGAGATCAAATCGCACAGATTTGCACTGGAGTACAAGTGATGAAGGGATTTGCAAACCAGGATTTTAAATTCAGTACTTTGGGATGGGTCGTTTGGTGAGGACAGCGATGAAAGGCAAACAAAAACAAACGCAGCAAAGGGCACAAGCAGTGAAGTTTTGGCAGAGCTAGCAGGAGTGTATTTGAACAGTTTAATCGACAGGTAACAAAAGCATGAATAAGAGTTTCGGCAGTGATGAAAATGGGAATTGGGTGATACTGTGGAAGTGGAAAGCAGTAATCTTTATAATATGAGAGTATGCATCAACAGTTTCATTCTGAGAAAGGAAGGGAATGGGGTAATTGCAGAGATTGTGGACCGAGGTCACTGGATGGTGGTCTTCCCATTTGGAATCCAGCTGATTCATGACTTAATGTCAGACAAAAAACCAAGGGTGATTGGGATCACTGATGTCAGGCGAGAGTTTTGATCAATTGCCTCCAACCTACATATCAAAGCTGACCCATCCCTATGGATAATGCCACTGAGAACCAACATGTAAATGAGAAAATGGAGAGGACTTGGAATGAAAGCTTGCAATACACCCCAAGTTACAATGCTGGGCTGGGTGGAGAACCATTGCTGTTCATCTGCTAGCTTCATTAGAGTAAGAGATTAAGCCTAGTGAGTCCATGTTGGCTCCCACACAGTTAAAATTAAGCATTAGACCTATAAAAATGCATATAATTTTACAGATCTATAACAATAGCCACAACCATTAAAAGTAGAGAACTCCAATATTGCTCATTGATAGTAAATTGCAATTGCCTTTTGTTCTTCAAATAGTTAAAAGATTGTAATTGAAATGTTAGTTGAACATTGCAGGTATTTGTTTTGTTGAATTTAATTGAGTGAACACAATGACCAGGAAGTGAGATCAAAGCTCTGCTGGTTTCAAGACTTTTTGCATAAACTCAAGCTGTTTTGCATATTGCTTAATGTAAAATCTCCTATGCGCCAGTACAATTGGCCAACATTTTTTCGATGCATTCGGAAAAATTTTCCTTTGTGTTTCAGACTACCTGTTTCAACATCTGTAACATAACCCAACTCCATCCCTGCCTCAGCTCATATACTATTGAAATCTTTACCCATGCTTTTGTTACCTTGAAACCTGATCATTTCAGCCTACTCCTGGCTGGCAACCCATAATCTAACTAAACTTGAGCTGATCCAGAACTTGTGCCGGAGTTCTAATTCTCACCAAGTCGAATGTAGCCGTGATCCCTATGCTCTCTGATCTACATTGGCTCCCAGTTAAACATCATCTCAATTTCCTCATCATTTTCTCATGATGGCGCCGGAGCGAGGCGACTTCTTGCAAGCTGTGCCCAGTATACCTTCTAATTCCATCTTTTGCTCTCGTTCTATGCTTCTGAAACTTTATTCTAACTCTTTTAAACTCTCCAACAATGATGACATTCTGCACTCACTCGTTTCCTTCTCTATGAGCGGTATGCTTTTTCTGTATAGTGCACAAGAAACAATACTTTTCACCGTATGTCGATACATGTGACAATAAATCAAATCCTAAATTAAGCATTCCGTCATTGTTTTCAAATCCGTCCAGAATCTCTTCTCAATCCACCCAAACAACTCTCCAAGGTTTCTGTACTCCTCTACTTCTAGCCTCTTGAGGATCCCTGATTTCAATCACGCACTGTTTTTGGCCATACTTTTAGTCACCAAGGCCCACAGCTCTGAAATTCTTTCCCGATATCTCTTGTCTCTTTCCCACTCTTTAAGAAGCTCCCTCAACCGATTTCTCTGACCATGTTTTAGATGTCCTAATATTTCCTCATGTGACTTGGTGTCAGATATTGTCAGAAAATGCTGCTGTGAAGTGCTTTGAGACAATTTACAATGTTAAAAATGCTATATAAAGTGCAATCTTTGTTTATACAACAGGAAATAGATTTATCACACAAGATGCATGTTTTTAATCTTGTCCACATCCTTGTGAGTAACATGGTTTTAAATAACTGAAAGTCACTTGGGGGAAAGAAACATTTTTTAGTTACATTGATGTGTACCAGTCACTTTCTTAGGATTTTATTTGTTTCTTTAAAAGTTTTTTTAAATGTGCCTATTAATGTCCTTGCACCTTAAAAAATGTTTAATATTAAGATCCTCCTCGAAGGCTGCAAACAGCTGCAATTGGCAGAAACTTACAGTAGTGATAAATTTGGTCTGGATTTGGTCTATCATGGAGCGTGATGATTTTTAAACTAGCTAATATAACATACTATAATTGCAGTGAACATTAAAAAAAACTGCAGGCATTGCAAATGTGAAATGAAATAAAATGCTGGAAAAAGATACAGCATATCCAGCATCTGCAAAGAGAAACAACAGATTAATATTCTAGTTGAAGGGCGACACATCCAACAGGATGATTTCTAAAAGGATGATTCTCCTGGAAGAAGAAGCTATTGCTGTAGTTTTTTTTTCAAACATTAATGCATTATGCTTGGATTTCAGTTCTTCAAACTTCAATTTTTTTCGTTGATAATGTTCTAAGTGTTAAAATTATGGCTCCGAATGGAAACAAAGCATGTCATTTTGGTTATAAAAATGTTGTAAACGGGAAGGAACCTAGCAGAATAATGCAGGTATACTAGTTTACATGTAATCATGACTGACTTATTAACAGTTCGCTGCTGACAATTTCTAAGCAAACAAAAAAAATACTTTATGGATGACTCATTTCACCTGATCCAACATAGAGTTCCAAAACTGCTTTCAATTTTTGAATGGTTTTGATCCAAGCATAGAACTTCTTGTCAAACTGGTTTATGCATTTATCAGGGTTCAACCATATTGGTCTTCAGGTTTTGTTCAATTCAACTTCGGTTGCCTCAACTGGTAGTTTGCAATGATTAAATGCTGGTTGTTAACATGTGAGATGCAATCGTGCAGGCATTAACCTGTTTTCCCTGAATTAATATAAACTGTACAGTTGTGTGTCCTTTAGTGAAAAAATGCAATGGTGAGCACAACATCTTTTTTAAGTCATGCCTTTTCAGCAAACAGTTATTAGGAAATAGATTAATAACAGTGAATACTGACTGAAACTTACTGCTGATCAAGGACTGAAGTCCTAACATTCTTCTGACCCCAAAATCCTTCCCAGTAGGAAGTTTGATTAAGGTGGTTGTGATTTCTTTTGTGTCTTTTTACGCTTAACTTTGAAGTCAATTCTGTGATGTACTGGAAGCATTTGCAGACTGATTAACAGGTTAACAGACTGTGACTTGAACATTCCTTCCATGACAGTTAACCATTTTTATGCTGGGTTGTTAGTCCTTGGTGACAGGAGAGTGTTTTGGGCTTTCGCAACCCATATGATGGGGGCAAGTGGGGGTCACCCACAGCAATTGGACGCAAGTACCCCCATTGAATACCCGTCCAGGATTTATGCACTGCTTGCCGGGACTGTTTGGAGCAGAATTAAATCCCTAACTTACAGGTGGGAATGATATCTGTAAACCCATTTCCAGTGGTCTGGATGATCAAATGCAAAACTCGAAACTAGTTGCATTGAAGGACAACAAGAGGTTATTGATCATGTAATGAATCTGCTTTAGAAACAGCCAGCACTCACCGCAGAAGTTACTATTTCAGCCTGCACCTTTATTCCATTACAATCATAGATCCTATGGAAGCCAAACATTTTGAATGTCATATCAAAATGCATGCTTAATGATGGCTTGAAAAGTTTATCTTTATTGTATCTAATATTTCTATCATTATATGTAATTTCTATCTCAAAGATTTATTGTACTGTAATTGGTTATTTCCAAACAAGTTCCATCCTGCCACAAATAGATACAGTAAGTAAAGTAGTAAGCACAGTCTAAACCATTCTAAAAATCTACCAATTTTGTTAAAATTCATAAGAAATTAATCTATGCCTAACCAAAGTTTGAATACTCTTTAAATAGCAGTTCATTGATTTTTATACATCTGTTGGATTAAGTTTACAGTATTTGTGTAAGGACTGAATTCTAAACTGAGCTGCTGTGAAAGCTCCCCTATAAATCATGTCCCCTGATGTAGAATCACAGAAACATAGGAAGGTTACAGTGCAGAACACTCATTTTAATCCCACTTTCAAGCACCTGGTCTGTAGCCTTGTAGGTTACAGCAATTCAGATGTACGTCCAAATACCTTTTAAATGCGTTGAGTGTTTGCAGCCTCAACTATCAATTTAAGCAGCGAATACAGGCACCCGTCATCCTCTGGGTGAAAAAGGTTTTCCACGTGGCCGCTCTAATCCTTCTACCAATTACCTTAAACCTATGCCTCCTGGTAATTGACCCCATAGCTACAAGAAACAAGACTGTTATGTCTATCCTATTTAGGCCCCTCATAATTCTGTACTCCTTAATTAGGTCACCCCACTCAATTAGCCACCTCTGTTCTAAGGAAGACAACCCTAACCCCCTATCCAGTCTCTCCTCATAGCTGCAATTTTCAAGCCTGGCAACATTCTTATAAATCTCCTCTGCATTCTCTCCAGAGCAATTATGTCCTTCCTGTAATGTGGTGACAAGAACTGTACGTAAAATTCCAGCTGTGGCCTAACCAACATTTTATACAGTTCCATCATTACATCTCTACTTTTGTATTCAGTGCCTTGCTCATTAAAGGAAACATCCCAGATGCTTTCTTGACCACCTTATCCACCTGCCCTACCACCTTCAAGGACCTGTGGACATGCACTTCAAGGTCTCCTCACTTCTTCAGTATCTTCTCTCAGTATCTTCCTGTTTATTGATAATTGCCTTGCTTTGTTGGCCCTCCCCAAATGCATCACTTTTCTGGATTGAATTCCATTTGCCACTCCTCTGCCCACTCGTCCAAACAATTAATTTTCATTCTGGAGTTGGCAGCTATCCTCTTCACCATCAGCGACACAGCCAGTTATCGTGTTATCAGCCAATTTCCCAATCATGCCTCCCACATTTAAGTCTGAATCATTAATATATACAACAAACAACAATGGCCCCACTGAGCCCTGTGAAACACCACTGGAAATTATTTTTCATTCACAAAAACATTCATTGACCATTACCCTTTGTTTCCTGTCACTGAGCCAATTTTGGATCCAACCTGCCACCTTCTGGAACCCATGAGATCTCACTTTTCTGACCAATGTATCATGTGGGACCTTGTCAGATGCCTGACTGAAATCCACAGATAATATCCTTTGCACTGATCTCAACAGCTTTCTTTGTTACTTGCTCAAAAAAAAGCTATTAAGTTAGTAAGACACTATCTTCCCCTAACCAAACCATGCTGACTCTCCCTAATCAATCTGTGCTTTCTAAGGGGCGAGGCACAATGTTTCCATTGGCATTACGGTGTGCAAACCAATCTGTGATGGATGTTCCCAAAATTAACTCTAATTCTTTGTAGCAGTTACATTCTGAAAAGCAGTATTAATGCACGTGTTGATACTGGAGAATAACCAGGGAAAGAGTAGGGCTCATTAGGGACCAGGGGGGCATTCTGTGGGTGGAGCCAGAGGACATTGATAGAGTGTTGAATGGATACTTCACATCCGTCTTCGTTCAAGAGAATGAAGGTATAGAATTCAGGGATAGAGACTGCGATGTTCTTGAGCAAATTGACACATGGAAGGACAAGATATTGGAGGTGTTGACAAATGTCCAGGTCCTGATGAATTGTGTCCCAAGCTGCTTTGGGAGGCAAGGGAGGAGATTTTAGGGGCTCTGACCCAAATTTTTAATTCATCTCTGGCGAGGGAGATGCCAGAGGACTGGAGAACAGCTAATGTGGTTCCGTTATTTAAGAAGGGTTGTAGAGATAAACCAGGGAACTGCAGATCAGTGAGTCTCACATCAGTGGTAGGGAAACTATTGGAGAAAATTCTGAAGGAGAGCATCTATCTCCATTTGGAGAGGCAAAGCTTGATCAGAGGTAGTCAGCATGGCTTCGTCAGAGGGAGGTCATGCCTCACCAATTTGATTGAATTTTTTGAGGAGGTGACCAGGTGTGTCGATGAGTGTGGTGCAGATGATGTGCTTCATATGGATTTCAGCAAAGCCTTTGACAAGGTCCCAAGTGGAAGACTTATAAAGAAGGCAAATGCACTTGGGATACAGGGTAATTTGATAAAGTGGATTAAATATTGGCTCAGTTGTAGGAGACAAGGGATGATGCTTTAGTGACTGGAAGCCAGTTTACGGTGGTGTACCACAGGGATCTGTACTGGGTTCCCTATTACTCGTCATTTATATAAATGATATAGTTGACTATGTGGGGAGGTAGGATTAGTAAGTTTGCGGATGACACAAAGATCGGCCGGGTGGTTAACAGTGAGACGGAGTGTCTTGGGCTACAAGAAGATATCGATGGGATGGTCAAATGGGCAGATCAGTGGCAGATGGAATTTACGACTGAAAAGTTTGAAGTGATACACTTTGGATGGATTAACTTGACAAGGAAGTATCCAATGAACAGCACAGCTCTAGGAAGTTCTGTGGAGCAAAGGGGAACATTGGCGTGTTTGTCCATAGATCTCTGAAGGCAGAAGGGCATGTTAATAGGGTGGTGAAAAAGGCATATGGGACACTTGCCTTTATCAATTGAGGCATAGATTACAAAAGCAGGGAAGGCATGTTGGAGTTGTATAGAACTTTGGTGAGGCCACAGCTAGAATAGTGTGTGCAGTTCTGGTCGCCGCATTATAGGAAGGATGCGATTGCGCTGGAGGGGGTGCAGAGGAGATTCAGGGCCTGGGATAGAACATTTAAATTATGAAGAGATGTTGGATAGGCTTGGGTTGTTTTCGTTGAAGCAGAGAAGACTGAGAGGTGACCTGATCAAAGTGTACAAGATTGAAGGGCATGGACAGAGTGGATAAGGAGCAACTGTTCCCCTTAGTTGAACAGTCAGCCATGAGGGAACATAGGTTCAAAGGGAGGGGCGAGAGGTTTAGGGGGGATGTAAGGAAAAACTTGTTTACCCAGAGGGTGGTGATGGTCTGGAGTGTGCTGCATGGGACAGTGATAGGGGCGAGTTAAGAAGTACCTGGACGAGTACTTGGCATGTAATAACATTCAATGTTATGAGCCAAGTGCTGGTAAATGGGGTTAGGTGGGAGGTCAGATATTTCTCACGTGTTGGTGCAGACTGGATTGCCCGAAGGGCCTCTTCTGCACTGTATGATTCTGTGTCTACAGTATAGTGAATAGTTGCACAGTATCCATGAACAAAAAACACCAGCTTCACACTCTTGCTACATGTACAGCAGCGAGGGCCGAATGAGAAAGAGCTGCAGAAGCTAAGAGGTGGAATAATGCAGCATTAAACACTGTTTGCAATGTGGTTTGAGTAATTTTTGGCTTTGGTAATGTTTATTGCATAATTGAAAAGTTGAGCTGGGAGAAAGGACATTTGCCGCTAATACTTTGACTTAAAACAAGTGCAACGTTGCACTGAATGCAATGATGTCACTCTGCATCATGTTTAACTCTGGAAGGCAACTTATAAAATGAATATATAAGGAACTTCCATCACTGGGTTCTTTTGCATACACCGTGGATTTCTTAAAACTGTGCCATATCATGCATCCCATTATTTAGTCGACTTGTGTCCTTTTAATAGCACTCCCCCTAGAGGCCTGCATTATTCTTCTTTCATTTGCAACAGCTTTGATTTTGTACTGTTCCAGTAAGCAAAATCTGTATGTCTGTACAAAATTCATTTATAGAATGAGTCAGAAGCCTTCCCAGTATACTTCCAGTCTCTTGTGACAGTTTGAAAAAGAGGAGAGAAAATGGGTCATTGTTCTCTCAACACCATTACTTCCTTTGTACATTTACACTTGCTAGTTGTTAAAGCCAGCCGTAACCCTTTGTGAAATTTGACTTTCATCTGCACAACCATGTTAGCACAAGGGACCTGCAAGAGGCACAGCATCGTCAAAATAATTGAACCAGAAGGTGTATTTTTTTTCTTTTTTTTAAAAGAAAATCGTACGAGAGCAAGTTTGACTTTATTTCAAAAGAGTCAAAAAGGCCTCTCACAGTTGATGAGGAGAATTGCTTGAGAATGCTGCATCGGTGTGAGAGACAGGTAATTTTGGAATGGAGCACACCACTGCGTCTTTCCTAGGCCATACTGTAATGATATCCTACTGTTTGAATGCCTTAAGTGACAGGTTAGAGTTTGAGAAATGCTTAACTCTGAAGAACACTTAGTATCACTCGTTTATTTTTCAGGCTCTGCCTATTCTTTTCCACTAGCAGTGTGCTTTTAAGATTTTGTGCCCAGTAAGTTTATATTTGTGTTAGTTGCTATTTTAACATTTTTGTGTAAAGGAGCATGACCACTACTGTTATTAACACCAATCGTTGTCCAAAGGTGGGTTATATGCCCTCCTTCTGTCTGGTTTCACACTAACTGCATCTCACATGCACATTCACCAAGTAACTGAATAAAAAACATTTTGCATGTTCCAGTCACACGGAATCTGATTTATTTCTCTCTTATAACCCAATCTCTTGGGGAAAATATCAAAACCCAGTCCAGATTATTTCCTTTATTACTTGATTTTGCTCCTGATTTCCTGTACTAGCCAGAATCCAGGTAAAATCAAAAGAGGGTGTGGAAGCATCAGTGAGAGTGACCAGTCGTTGATAATACTGGTTTTGCAGCAGCCAAAAACACAGTAAAAATCAAAATGAACATTGCACTCTTAATAAGACTTTGTCTCTGGAGTGTTTCTTTTTGAGATAATGATGTCTTTGCATTGCGTGTTGTTCGTACATCTATTGCTGAAGTGATGAAGAGAAACGTTGCTTGGCACTATGAAATGTTTTATAAGAATGACTGTGATCACTTCAAAGATAGGAGCAGCACAAAGGAAAATGTACAGTCACAGACATCAATATTTACTACTCTGCTGTCTCAATTCAATCAACAACAAAATCAAATCATGAAGTTCCTCTCAAATCGCACAGCAATGCAAATCGTTTAGCAATGGGGATTTTTGTCCAGGAATGTTTGTAAGATGTGTAATGCATTATGCTGCAATGAACACTGAGTTGTACTGTCAGCCTAAGCTAGTATACCACTCTCAGATGTGGCAATTTCCATCCTTGAGCAGCTAATACAAAAGGCACCAATGTCTACCTATGTCCCCATTGCCATTAATTGAAGTAAAGGTCATGAAGGCAGGTGAGTCGGCTATTTTATTGCGCAAAGTATTGGTCAGCTCAATATCATTTGAGGATCTACACAACGTCAAGTATCTTCATTCCATTGCAGGCGGATTTAATATTTCAGGTAAATTAAAAGAAGTTGGAAAAGACTAGCTGGTATATTGAGTCCTGTTGTGCTAAGTATGAGGGGGAAAAAAGTGTAACAGTAGGAAACTTCACAATTGCCGGCGCTTCTGAAGTAGCAGGCAACAAGTCATAGATGTCATACTTGTTTCAAATTTGTATGACCATTAAGTTACTGCAACTTATTTTTCTCAAAGTATTGAAAAATTATCTTAGCACGGGTAAATTCTGAAATTAGTTTTTGAACTGTATGCCCAAAGGCACTTGGACTTCAAGAGAATATAATGGGAATAGAATCGTGGATCCTACCTTTATTGCAGGCTTGATTTTTCTGGTTGATTTCATAAATTATCATGCACTGAATTTCAAGCTTCAGAAAAAAAGTCCACCTGTAACTCGTATGTCTGAAGGTGTTCCACCGTTTGAAGCAAAATTGCAACTGATGTAATTTTCATAGTTTGAAGGAGGATTTCAGAATGTGTCTAAACTGAAATATACAACAGCCGTGCAAAGAAAACAGTCAGCAAATGATGAATTTCATCTAGGCGGATGGTTAACAGGCAGGAAGCAAAGGGAACGTGTAAAAAAAGAACATAACTAGGAAAAGGAGTAGGCAATTCAGCCCCATGAGCCTGCTTCGCCATTCAGTACGATCATGGTTGATCTTTTCTTGGCCTCAATTCCACTTTCCTGCCCTTCAACTCATTACTAATTAAAAATCTTCCTATCTCCTCCCCAAATTTACTCACTGTCTCGGCATCACTGCACTCTAAGGTAGTGAATTCCATAGATTCACGACCCTTTGAGAGAAGTAATTTCTCCTCATCTGTTTTAAATGTTAACCTAAAACTATGACCTCTCGTTCTAGATTGTCCCACAAGAAGAAACATCCCCTCTAACTCGACCCTGTCAATCCCCCTTAGCATCTTATGTACCTCAATTAAAACTCCCTTTATTCTTCTAAACACTAGAGGGTATAGGCCTAATCTGCTCAATCTCCCTTCAGAAGACAAAGCCCTCATCTCTGGAATCAATCTAGTGAACCACCTCTGAACTGCCTCCAATGCAACCGCATCCCCCCTCAAATATGGGCACCAAAACTGTGCACAGTACTCTAGCTGTGGTCTCACTAATGCCCTGTACAATTGCAGCAACACATCCCTACCTTTATACACTATTCCTTTTGGAATAAATGCCAATATTCCATTTGACTTCCTTATTAACTGTTGTACCTGCATACGAGTTTTCTGCGATTAATGCACAAGGACACCAGATCCCTCTGCACCTTGGCACCGTGAAGTTTCTCTCCATTTAGATAAATTGCCTTTCTATTTTGCTGAACAAAAATGAATACTCACATTTATCCACGTTAAACTCCCATCTGCCAAATTTTGGCCCACTCACCTAACGTATCCATTTGTAAGTTGTTTATTTCTCTACCGCAACTTACTATCCCACCAATTTTAGTGTCATCTGCAAATTTGGCTACAGTACCTTCTTTCCCTTTTTCCCTGCGTCCAAGTCATTAATATAGATTGTGAATAGTTGGGGCCTGAGGACCAAACCCTTTGGCACCCCACTAGTCACATCTTGCCAACAAGAAAAAGAGCCATTCATCCTAACTCTCTACTTTCTGTTGGTTAGCCAGTCCTCTATCCAAACTAATATTTGGATCAGTATGGGGTGATCAGTAAGTTTGCGGACGACACAAAACTGGCAGGACTTGCAGATAGTGAGGAACATTGTCAGAGGCTACAGAAGGATATAGATAGGCTGGAAATTTGGGCAAGGAAATGGCAGATGGAGTTCAATCCTGATAAATGCGAAGTGATGCATTTTGGTGGGAATAATGTAGGGAGGAGCTACACGATAAATGGAAGAACCATAAAGGGTGTAGAGACGCAGAGGGACCTGGGTGTGCAAGTCCACAGATCTTTGAAGGTGACGTCACAGGTGGAGAAGGTGGTGAAGAAGGCATATGGCATGCTTGCCTTTATAGGACGGGGCATAGAGTATAAAAGTTGGGGTCTGATGTTGCAGATGTATAGAACGTTGGTTCGGCCGCATTTGGAATACTGCGTCCAGTTCTGGTCGCCACACTACCAGAAGGACGTGGAGGCTTTGGAGAGAGTACAGAGGAGGTTTACCAGGATGTTGCCTGGTATGGAGGGGCTTGGTTATGAGGAGAGATTGGGGAAACTGGGGTTGTTCTCCTTGGAAAGACGGAGGATGAGGGGAGACTTAATAGAGGTGTATAAAATTATGAAAGGCATAGATAGGGTGAACGGTGGGAAGCTTTTCCCCGGGTCGGTGGTGACGTTCACGAGGGGTCATGGGTTCAAGGTGAAGGGGGGGAGGTTTAACACAGATATCAGAAGGACATATTTTACACAGAGGGTCGTGGGGGCCTGGAATGTGTTGCCGGGCAAGGTGGTGGAGGCGGACACACTGGGAACGTTTAAGACTTATCTAGACAGCTATATGAACGGAGTGGGAATGGAGGGATACAAAAGAGTGGTCTAGTTTGGACCAGGGAGCGGCACGGGCTAATTGTTCTTTGTTTCTCGTTTCAAGGCTTCATTCTATGATCATCTTGCTGGTGCCAGTACAGAGCGAGACTGCGGATAGTTGGGAACCTGTCTCGGGGGCAGGGAATTCAGATGGTGTTCGTGGAAGTGGAAATGAATAGGGTTGGGAAGCATTTTCCGATCAGGGCCAGTGTGATCTCCTGGACTCGTTTCGATCGCCTCAGGGGGTCGGAGAGGAATTTCCCAGATTTCTTTTCCCCATATTGGCCCTGGGGTTTTCACTCTGGGTTTTCGCCTCTCCCTGGAGATCACATGGTCTGGAATGGGGGGATGGGGGTGAGTTAATAGGTTGTGATGAACAAAGCATCGTAGCTGTGAGGGACAGCTCGGTGGATAGGATATAAGTATGTAGATAGGCTGGAAAATTGGGCGGGGATTCAGGATTCAATCCTGGACCGGGGAGCGGTGCGGGCTTGGAGGGCCGAAGGGCCTGTTCCTGTGCTGTATTGTTCTTTGTAATAAATTAACCCCAAGATCTTATCTTGTGTATTAACCTTTTGTGCAGCACCTTATCAAATGCTTTCTAGAAGTCCAGATATACTACATCTACTGGATTCCCATTGTCCACTTTGCTTGTTATATCTTCAAAGAATCTAGCAAATTAATCAAAAATGATTTATTTTTCATAAAACCATGCTGCCTTTGATGGATTGCGTTTTGACTTTCCAAATGTCCTGTTATTACTTAAGTATAAATGGGTCATTTTCAAGTTGACAGGCTGTGACTAGCGAAATGTAGCAAGGGTCGGTGTTAGGGTCTTAACTATTTATGATCTATCTTGATAACGAGACAGAAAATAATGTTTCTAACTTTGCTGACAGTATAAAACTAGGTGCAAATATAAGTTGTAAGGACATTGAGAGGCTGCGAAGATATGGAGACAGGTTAGCAAGCAGCCAACAGACGTGCGATCATTCACTTTGGTTCTAAGAGTAGAAAAGCGGAATATTTTTAAAAGGCATGAAGCTTGTTGACGGTCAGAGGAACTTGGGTTTGCTTGTACAAGGAACATGAAGTTAGCATGCAAGTACCGCAAGCAATTCGGAAAGCAAATGGCATGTTGGTGTTTATTGCAAAAAAATTGGAGCAAAGAATAAGGAATTATTACTACAGATGTCCAGGAGTTTGGTGAGACCACACCTGGAATACTGCATGCAGTTTTGGTCTCCATACTATACTTAAGGAAGGATTTACTTGCAGTGGAAGTAGTAAAGTGAAGGTTTGCTGGGTTGGTCCCCGGGATTTGGTTTTAATATAATGAGAGACTTGAATACATTGGGCCTATGTTCTCTGGAGTTTAGAAGGATGAGAGGTGAACTTACTGAAATGTACAATATTCTGAAAGGGCTTGACAGGGTAGACATTGAGGAAGTTTTTTCTCTGACTGGGAAATCTAAAACAGTCTCAGGCTCAGGAGACGATCATTTAGGACTCAGGTGAGAAATTTCTTCACTCAAAGGGTTGTGAATCTTTGGAATTCTCTAACACAGATGATTGTGAGTGATCCAACGTTGGATATATCTACAGATTTTTGTTGCCTCTGAATCAAAGGAGATAGAGAGGAGGTGTAAAAGTAGTTTTGAAGCCTGAGAACAGCAATGATCACATTGAAAAGCGAAACAGGCTTCTGTTCCTACCCCTGCTCCAATCTCCTGTAGAGTTGCCATTCTCAACATGATTCTGAACATTGACAAGTTGGTGGAAGGTAGCACTCGTCTCATGGTTCACATTAGTTATCAAGCAGTGCTATGTTGACTAATGAAAAATAACAGATTAGTAAGTAGCATTATCTTCAATACAATATTTCTTCAGGTGCTTGCTGTTTGTGCTGTAACTACTTTACATGGTAAGCAACCCAAGCAGCTCCTAACAGAAAATACCTGAGATGTTTCAGAATAGGAGAATCCTTCAAACAAAGTGCTGTCCAGATTTTGGCAATCAGTGACCTAACTATGTTCCCAGGGAGTCATGGATTCTGTCAAAAGGAATGGCCGGATTCTGAGCCCTGTAGTACGAAAGTTCATTTATATTCCTGATGTCTTAAGAATTGATCATTATGATGAGCTTATTAAGCAATTGAAATGGATATTTCACATTTTAGAGAAACTAGAAAGTGCTTTGTGAACTCCGCTTTTATGGTACAGGTTGTGCTGATAATGTTGTAAAGTAATTAACTTGTGGAGATTCAACTAAAATTACACAATTCTTTCCAGAGGTTACTTTTGATCTTTAAAAGATGCGAATTTATTTGAAAGCAAATTGTAACAGTGCGCAGCTCCCATCCCAACCCCATTTCTTCTGCAGACAACTCTTTGAAGATGTAAGAACTGTTCGTGGCTTGGGATATACTTTGAAGATTAAGTTACCTTTAGTCCTTACATAATTTTGTTCAAGTCAAGTTGTTGTATGCATAAGGTTTTTATTTATTTAGTTGACAGTAAATAAATTCCTTTTTAAATTGTAGTTAACCAACATTTTGTATAACCCAATGTAAATCAAAATAGTGATCACATGGCCCAGATATTCCTCCATTTTTCCATTATTTTTCCCCAAATCTTGCTTCATTGTCTTAAGAGTATGCATGTGGTCAGTGGAGCTTTCAACAATCTCAGACAAACAAACTAACAAATGACCAATTCCAAAATTGGTCATGGTGTATAACCATAAGGGATGAATATTCAAATCTGGTCCTTTCTGTCATCTTGAATCAAAATTCCAAGCAAGTATAAATATTTCAAGATGCATGGTGTTTTGTGGAGTGATTCCCTTAACCACCAGTTTTTTTTTTAAACAACCAGGGGGCACATTGGTATTGTACCTGATGTCACATTCTCAACTTATGCTCCTGCATATTGTTGCACTGCACATTTGCTTTGTTTTGATCCTGAAACCATTATGGAGCAATTCAAAGTATACACTAAAACTGTTCATAGCAATATATGGCTTTGTGGGACAGCACAAGATACCATAGGAGAGCCCTCTTAAAGTTGCTCAAACTTTTGAACACACTGTGGGTGGGTAGTGAGCAATTGAGTTTGTTTGACAATGAGGTGAATCTACAAAACCCTTTACAATGTGGTACATATTGGCAGTTTCACAAATGGTGTAGAGGATAGAATTTATTTCATTGTAAGATATTCTTTTGAGGTTTGGATGTTCAATCCTAGGGTGCTACTAAAGAGCCAACTTATTTCAATGGCATCCACTTTCCTGGATTTCTGACCAATTACTAAGCAACCAAAATATCTGTGCTCAAACAAAATTATGGTTAACTTGATCACTTTTTAGTGAAGTGACACCAATGCATTTATAGCATTGTTTAAGTACAAATTGTTCCATGATCATACTAAGTTAACTGAAAAGAAAAATTAGCCAGCCCATGGAATGTGGAGTTGCCGCCATCCTAAAAGTTAGCAGTGCTTTACTATGCATCTGATCAGTGTTTCCTTTGACTTTTGTGTATGCTCACCACTAACATTAAGTATCAAGAAGAGAAAGTATCCATTCTTGCCATTTGCTGAATAAATTTAAAAATCCCTATTCAGAAGATAGATGAGGAAAAAGACCCATTCAAGCATATCAATCTAGAAAGTACCTCAATATAACAGTTAAGCTCTTAACGTATTCCAGTATTTAAGACTCCATTACTCAGCCTAAAAATCCATTCTACATGTGGATTGTTTGAAGGAAATGTCCCTGACATTGTTGGCATTCAAATTTACCTTTACCCAATTTGAACTTTCTTAATTTAGGCTTTGTGTCCGAAATTCAACACTTAATTTGAAATCGTGAAGAGTAACGCTTCCTGAACCACTTGTGGTTTCCCCATTAGCCTCATATCAAGGTTCAAAGACCAAGTTTCTTCAGTCATTTCTCATGAAAGATGCAGTATCCTGATGCAAGAGATCAATTTTGTGAATTTTTATGCACAGCCTCCAAGTTTGAATGTGTCCAGCTGATCAGAACTGGACATCCATGTGCAGTTGTTCAGAGCGCTCTCGAGTTGAAGCTTGACTTCCTCCAGCTGACAGTCTATTTTTTAAATGCAATTCAGCATTCTGTTTGGTTTGATTGCTGTTCTGCAACAATTGAACATGCTTAGCACCAAGTTGATTAATACTCTCTTCCTATAATCTCTGTTTCACTCTTTGCTATTCAACGCCACTTTTTTTGTTCAATAATATTTGTATTTATCTGTGTAGTTTCATCCATCGCTGTTCTGCCCAGCTTCATCAGTCGCTGCTTCTTCAAGACTGCTGTCACCAAACTTGTAAGGGAAGGCTGCACACAATATTTCACATTACTGCAATAAACATTGTCACTTTTATATTCAATATTTTGTAGCATAAGATGTGTCATCATGGTTTTAAACTCAATCACTAAAGAGAATATTTCCGTAAATTGTCTAAAATGCAGCTAACACCATGCCATTTAGATAAATGTAGCACAGAAGCAGTGATTTCCATGCATGCTGGCTGAGTCTCAATCGCCAAGAACACATTTTGGAAAAATCAAGGTTGCATATTGTGACCCTTTTTGATCTGTGATCACAAGATTCATCGGTTGGAAGTGCAGGTTTGCTCAGCTGGTGCTGACTAAGAGTCATTCAGACTCGAAACGTTAGCTCTATTCTCTCTCCACAGGTGCTCAGACCTGATGAGATTTTCCAGCATATTTTGTTTTTGTTTCATCTTCACTCTGCTTAGCTGTCAGTAATTGACTCATCTCGCTTGATAGCCATAAACAAAACCCCAATTCCCCATTCACTAACAGTCCCATACTTTGCTTTACCTGTGTTACTGGTCATTCATTGTCTGCTTAGTCACAATGTGAAATCAAAAGCCAACATAAAATAAATATTCCAAACCAAATTTATAAATCGAACCATACACTGTTCAATACAAATATCAACAAATAACATTGAGCATTTGCTTAGTGTTCATTGAGCAGCTCTGGTACGACTTTGGATCGTGTGAGTGCCAGTAGTCTAGGCTGACTGGTTGAAAGGTTGACAGACAACAGCAAGGGCAGTCGTACAGTGGCAATGGTGAGAGGACAAATTCTGTCCACAGGACAGCACTTTGGAGATCCTCGTAACCTTGAGGATTACTGGACAGCATTTGCCACCAAGTCCTTTTAAATATTGAAATCCACAACTATGATGGCAGCTGGCTGAGCTTACCTGACTTTAGTATGTGTTTCCTTTGCAGCAGCCAGACCTTGAGTGACTTCTGTTTGTGCTGCAATGGAAGCTAAAACTCAACCATCACATTCTACATCAATTGGTCCACAAGTGTGCTAACGGAGTTAGCCACCACTTCCATGGTGAGATGGGTGAGCTTCAAGCTCTACACAAAGCTCTGTGTAGTTGGTGCTGGACACTTCCATGTTCCTTAATTGTGACTAGGCTTTCTGAGAGGTTGGCTTGACCACCAAACATTTCATTATGCATATCAATCAGCCTCCTTCTGCAGGCTGCACCATCGAAGTACTCTGCAGCAGCACGTGTGTGCAACCTGGCACTCCTGCAAACTGCTACCTGTGCTCTACCTGTCCCTAGCACTGGTTGTAAGCCACTCAAACCTATAATCACATACAGTTCCTGTTTCTAAGCTATTGTGTTTAGTACACCACTATCAGTATCTGAGCAATGAGTGTGAGATTGATTAATAATTCTTTTTCATCAGTGTCGTATTGCTGTTCCTGCCCAGCCAAGTTGCAGTTTTTGAGTATCTGAAATGAAAAAGAGACAGGCTAGGATTATGGTAAGGGGAGGGAAAAGCAAGAGATGCATGTTTACCCCATCTGTAACAAGTAAATCAGGAAGATAATGGAAAAATAGTATGTGAGGAGGAGGATTAGGGTTGAGAATGGCACCATCTTCAATGCTTTCAGCCTCATCAACAATGATCTCGGGTCATGGCTGCTCCAGTGAAGGTGACCACCTTTTCTTCCATCAGGGGAAGGACATATCATGCCTGTCCTCTGTTGGTTCAGTGCTGCTGCCTCTGGTTGTGCGCCAGCTTTTGTCTTATCTTGCAAGGGAAGGAATTGTGTTGCAATACATTTGCGTGATGTGGCTATTATGGTTGAATAACTGGCAGTTTGTGTGAGATGTGGGTTTGAGGTTAGTAACAGTGCTAATTGAGGGTGAGATGAAGCTATAAATGTTAATTCTGAGCCATGATTGAACTTGTTGCGGAATTGCATCCAAGTCCTTGGAGCCAGATTGCTAGCATTGATTGACTTTGCAAATTTGGCCTGGAGGGCATCCCAGTCCCCTTTGGATAGATGGCATCTCCGCCCTCCATCTCTTGCACCAAGGCCATCAATAGAACATCAGAAAATGTTGGAGCCTGTGTCCCATGTTGCCTTTTTTGCAGGTCAGAATCAGTTGTGCAATGACTTCCAGAACTGCTTCAGCCACCATACACCTCCCCTTTAAGAAGGGAAGAATTGCTTATAGTCCAAGTTCATTATAACTCATGCTAGCCACCCCACCCCACTTGCACTTGCAGCCACTCACCCAGGTCTGAAAATATGGGGGCAAATTTGCCCTTGAAAGTTCTAAAATAGCCCATGAAAAATCAAAGACATAGATTTTAAAAATTCAAAATATTGAGAGAAGTCACCCCCATACACATTAGATTGCATTCTGGAAAGTTGTTTATTTACCACACTTGAATTCAAACAATAGATATTGTAGACATTGCGTTGTGCCAACATACATGCATCTTGCACAGTAATTTACAGAATGTTGGAATCGGTATCAATTAGGTGCTTTCTGGGTTGACCGAAACCTGAACAATCCATTAGCACTAAGGACACTTCATATATGCTGTAGGTATCATTTTCTGAAACTAAATTTACCATCTCTGAGAAGATGAAGAAGAAGAAGAAGAAGCTCATTTCTAGTGAAAGCACCATAAATACCCGCAGGCTGGATTGGGATGCATTGAACCAGTGATGGGAGATTGCAAATACACAGGGCATGCTGTCATGCACCAACTCGGAAGAATGTCAAGGGAGCAGTCTGCTCTCACCCTTTCAGCTTTGGCACAACGAACATAAAGAAATATTTGGCATTATGACACAGCTAGAGCAAAAGAAGGCACAGCCTCAAAATAAATGGGGGTCAGTTTAGGACAGAGTTGAGGAGGAACTTCTTCTCTCAGAGGGTGGTGAATCTCTGGAATTCTCTGCCCACTGAAGTGGTGGAGGCTACCTCATTGGATATGTTTAAATCACGGGTAGATGGATTCCTGATCGGTAAGGGAATTAGGGGTTATAGGGATCAGGCGGGTAAGTGGAACTGATCCACTTCAGATCAGCCATGATCTTATGGAATGGCGGGGCAGGCTCGAGGGGCTAGATGGCCTACTCCTGCTCCTATTTCTTATGTTCTTAAAGTCACAAGGACACATGAAAAAAATCAAACTATTCACAAAGAGCTGATAGTCCTGGTGTGAAAATGTCTGCACAAGCATATGGGAAGATGGTCTAAATGTTCGACGGAACTTACCACCTGACATAGCATGAGCTCTAATTTACCTACTGTCCTTCTCTTGCAACAAGTCTCCAGAAATAATATGGCATGAATCTTGAAAACAACATGCAACGTTTTTCAGGAATTGATCAAAGAGTACTGATGATGGGCATTGTTGAATTAAATTGCACATTGATAAGTTTGGTGTGGACAGATTTGTACCATACTGAGGCACAGTATTCTGCAGTTGAATATGTGATGGCAAGAGCAGAGGTCCTTTGGGTCTTGATCTGTGATTCCATGAGATACCACCAGTTTACTAAGGAGGTTGTTGTGGGTTTTAATTTTTTCTGCAGTCTTACGATGCGCTGTTTGTCCTTGAACGTTCTGTCAAGCCTGACATCTAGATAAACATGGCTGAACTACCCTATTGTGCTTCAGTCTCTGGCCATCCAGGATAATGTTCAGTTTCCTCTTAGCATTGTGAAGGTGGAATCTGCTGGAGACCTGTTTTATTCGTGCTCAGCTGTAGGCACCATGTCTGGCAGTCGTCAGCCAGCTTTGCAACATTTGTCATTTAATACATCTTTCAGGTCAAGGAAAGTCTGTGCTTATGCCACAGCAGATGGGTAGATCATTGGTGTACTGTGTTTAACAGAGTTGGAGCTAAGAAAGACCCTGGGTTAGTCCATTTGTCTGTTTTCTCCAAGAAAGTCTTGTCACCCATGGACGCTCTGAATCCTCTGTCCTGGAGTTGCAGTTCAATAGCATCAGTTACCAAGGGAGGGAGATATTTGGATGAATAGGCCAAAGTCCCTGACTGTATCAGACACTGCAATGAAGTCAAGAGAAATTGCCCCTGTTTTGAAAGTCAAAGTGGTTAATGAGAAGACCTGCTCACATGCTTCTTCCTTGGCAAAAGCCTGATTGTTCCACACTCAGGATGTTTCCCACTTCTGGTTTGTTGTGCTATAGAATTAGGTACTCCACTACCTTAAAATGTACTGATAGCTGGGATATTGGCCAGTAGTTTGATGACAATTTTGGGTCTTTGTCAGATTTTTTGAGGCTGATGACTTTAGACGTGTGGGAGTCTTCTCTTTCACATGACCCTTGAAAAGATTTTGGGCCAACAAGGAGCAGGCTTGTGGGCCAGGATGTTGTTGGAACTCAAGGAGGATGTTGTCATAAGTAGCAGCAATGCCCTGCTTGATGTTTTATAGTACTTCAAGCAACTCCAGTGTGGTAAAGGGTTCAGATCTAGAATTGAGCTTCTGATGGAAGGATCTCTACTTGCTCTGGATTTCCCTTCATTCATTTTTCCAGCAGTGTCCTTCCCACATGAAAGAGGTGGCTCACTACCTGATTTTACAGATGGTTTCTGGGCTGCTCTGAGGTGGCATAGGATTCTCCAACATTTGACTTGAGCAGGCGAAGTCAAGCTTCTTTGTTGCCTCTTCTGACCCTGCAAGCCCAGTCCAGTGATTTAATCAGTCTGCCACATCTGGTCACCGGAAGACACTTTTGTTGGAATAGTGAGGACGATGCCTTCCAGGCAAGGTATGCAAATGGGGTGATATCCCTTTGGGATGGTTCTGCTGGCTGCTTTGAAGATGGCTGTTACAACAGTGACTATTGCCAGCTGTTTGGGTATATTTCGGGTTTAGTGTTGTAACACTTTGTTCCAATATCTTGCTTTCTTCCCCCCAATTTTCTTTTTGTGGGTTTCACCACTGAAATATATTGGGAACATACAAGAACCCAACACAAGCATGTATCTTCACTCACTTGGTTGAGGATATTCATCAGGGCTGCAACAGTCAGGTGCAATCTGTGCACTATATAGCATTCAGATGGATGGCAGCATTGACAGGAACAGCAAGGAGAAAGAGTTGGTGTATAAACTATAGTACCTCATATATGAGGGTTTTTTTTGGGATGCATGACTTAGAGTGCAAAGGCAGCTGGGGTCCTGGACCAAATCTACCTGATGTTCAGACAGGGCATCCCAGAACGGAAGAAAAATCTGATCGGCTTTGGTGCAGATGGGACTAGCGTTAACCTTATCTGGAGAGATGGAATCTTCACAAAGCTGGCTGCTGAGATGCTGTGGCTAATTGGAATCCACTATGTGGTGCATTGCTTGGAACTTGGCATCAAAGATACGTGCAGAAAAAGCTACTTCAGAAAAATCAATGGCTTCTTAACCTCACACAGATCATTTTACAGAAAGTCACTCGGACATCCTCAGGAACTCAATAAAATAGCCAACTTAAGGAAACCATTATCAGACCAACACAGGTGGAGGACACTTGTTATGTTGATCATTGGTGACGAATGCTGGTAACATTGGAAAGGAACTATCCCACTGTTGCCCATTTAAATGACAATAAGTAGCAGGCTGTGGTCAAGAAAGATGTTTCTAAAACAAGAGAAATGGTCAAGAAGCTCATTTACTGCAAGTTTCTCTCCATACGGCATTGTTTTAAAAGAGCTATTTCACATCTCTCTCTCTTCCAGATTGACAAGCCTACATGAGGTAGTTGCCAGTGTTATGGTCCAATATGTCCTCCAGGACATGACAGGAATGTGATGGTCCCATGTTGTGATCCATCAGAGATGAGTGTCATGAGGGCATCTGCAAAGTTATTGAATTGAAACAAGTTGTAGAAGGTGAAGCTGACTTCTCCCAATCTCTCAGAAACAAGATTGAGCCTCTAGTTCACTGCCTGTGATAGCAATTTGTTTCATTGTCAACCGGCAAGATCCTTAAAACTGTGACAACTTTGATCTGAAAATTTGGTCACAGGCATTGAAAGACTATGGGGGTGCCAATGTAAAAGTGCTGCTGGAACACTTTGCACCAGAGGAAGCCAGTTATCCTTGCGAGAAGATAGACCAAAAATGCTACAGTGCAAAGCCATGGCATGCTTTGCAGAGTAGGCTCTTTATTTGAAATCATACAGGTCATACCATTGATCACAGCCAAAGTAGAGAGGGACTTCTCCCTTATGAACAAAATCCAGAGTGAATGGTCAGTCTTGTTATGCAAACCTTGACAACTTCATGATGATCTCCCAAGAGAACCCCTCTGATACTGTATAATACTCTGATACAGGATCAACGTAGCCAGGTAGTACAAAGCAAGTAAGTAAGTGAGAAGACCACATTTCGGCCATACAGTAGGTGCTGGCAATCATCAGCTACCTTATCTGAAGAAACATCAACCTCTCATGTTGCACTTCCAGCAGCTAAGCATAAAGAAAAGGAAATCAACCATGATTTTGAAGAATACATGGAAGTTGAGGAGCAAGAGAAGTAATGACACTGAGAAAGTGATCAATAGGCATAACAAAAGCCAACAAATTATGTTTTATTTTTAAAATGTAGTATAAGGGCCTGGTGTAGCCACGGTTAATGAGGGATTAAGTACAGTACCGCCCGTACAGTGATGTACGAAGACACATGATCCAAACCTAGAGTTAGTGTGATGTTGAACAAATGTGTGTTCTGATCTAGACATGGAGATAGCCCCTTGCCTCTACCATTTATATTTGTATATAATTACAAGTAATTAATAAAGACTTTAACATACCAAATACTACACAAACTTCCTTAATAGATATGTTATGCAACCAATACCATTGCAACAATCATCATACTGTATTTAAACTTTCATTGGTTTACATCAGGCAAGCAAGGTCTGGGCAATCTTAACACTAAACTGTGATGGGTCTGAGTGCTGAATTGATTAAGATATGACATCAGGAAGGACATGGATTGACATTGAGTGCCCATAAGTCTTTCTCTCTAGTACCTTGCAGTTTGCACAATTTTTCATTTGGTGTTTGTACTATCTTTTCTATCTAAAGAAGGAAACACTAATAAAAACACAAATACAGAAGGTAATGTTACAGTGCAACGACATCACCTCGTGGGGGAATGAGTAAAAATGAAAAAGGAGCCCTCAAAAATCGAGCTAGGCGGTCATTTTTCTCAAAAACAGCATTTGAAGAAAGAAAAAAAATGTATTTTGAGCCCGGTACTCAACAGTGTACTTAATGCTGTGCACATGCTGCAATCGTTTAAATTTGCAGGCAACACAAAATATGCATGCCACCTGCATTGGAAGCAACAAGTAGAGTAACTCAGCATTATAATCCCCGCACCTGGATGGGATTATGGCATTGGGATAAAGGATCAGCCATGATCATATTGAATGGAAGAGCAGGCTCAAACTGATGAATGACCTACTCCTGCTCCTATTTTCTATGTTTCACGCAATGCCTAATTTGTGGAGGCCCTTGACCTTTTTTTGGGTAAACACTCTTGCTGTCTGTTGGGTTTGCCATTTCTTAGTTTGAGTGATGAAATACCACAGTTCCTGGTGAACTGCAGTCTGACAATAGGAAAGTTATTTGTATTGAGAATCTAATGAGTTAGGGGGAATAATCAAACTTGGACTCCACAGAATGGAGTTAATGGACTGAGTGACATTCTTACACTTCACGCTTATTCTTACACATATTATTGTGTGAAAAGGAGGAATGCACTGAAAGCCAAGCTAAGTTGTATTATGATCAGCTGTCTATTTATTCATCGTAAGATTGTTTTTAAGTCCAAATTATGTTTATTACCTCTAGACGTATAACATACTGTATGTCATTTACTATTCAGCTATGAAGAGAGGCTGGTTAGGCTGGGGTTGTTTTCCTTGGAGCAGAGAAGGCTGAGGGTGGACCTGATTGAGTGTACAAAATTATGAGAGACATGGTGCTGGGGGGTAGGTACAGGGGAAATGTTAGGGGGAAGTTTTTCACACAGAGGGTGGTGGGCGAGTGGAATCGGCTGCCATCAGTGGTGGTGGAGGCAAACTCAATCGGGTCTTTTAAGAGACTCCTGGATGAGTACATGGGACTTAATAGGATGGAGGGTTATAGGTAGGCCTAAAAGGTAAGGATATGTTCGGCACAACTTGTGGGGCCGAAGGGCCTGTTTTGTGCTGTAGTTTTCTATGTTTTCTCTATGTTTCTATCGGATAGATAGGAAGAAACATTTCCCCTTAGTAGAGGGGTCAATAAACAGGGGGCATAGACTGAAGATAAGGGGCAGGAGCTTTATAGGAAATGGGAGGAAAAGCTTTTTCACCCAAAAGGTGGTGGGAATCTGGAACTCTCTGCCTGAAAGAGTAGTGGAGATAGGGACCCTCATAATATTTAAGAAGCATTTAGATGAGCAGTTGAAACACCATAGCATACAAGGCTACGAATCAAGTGCTGGAAAATGGAATTAGAATAGATAGATATTTACGGTGGCACAGTGGTTAACATTGCTGCCCCTCAGCTCCAGGGACCCTGGTTCGATTCCCGACTTGGGTCGATGTCTGTGTGGAGTTTGCACATTCTCCCCGTGTTTGTGTGGGTTTCCCCCAGGTGCTCCGGTTTCCTCCCACAGTCCAAAAATGTGTGGGTTAGCTTGATTGGACATGCTAAATTAACCCTTAGTGCCCTGGGGTGTGATAGGTTAGAGGGATTAGCAGGGTAACTAAGCAGGGATAGGGCCTGGGTGGGATTGTTGTTGGTGCAGTGTCGATGAGCTGAATGGCCTCCTGCACTGTAGGGATTCTATGATTTTTATGATATTTGATGGCTGGCACCGACATGACGGGTTGAAGGGCCTCTTCTGTGCTGTAAAACTCTATGGTGATTATTTAAAACTGGAATGTTTCAAAGCATATGTGCTGAGTTGAATTGCCCCTCAGCTCTGCAGATCCTACTCTTATCCCTTTCACCATCCATTTCCCATGCATATCAAAAAGAAAAAGTGGATATCTCTGCGCTATATTGCTTTGTAGTGCAATATTTTGCATTGTACATGAATACTCAGCTACACTCAATCATGACCCTCTCACAATCACATCTGTACACTTCCTTGTACACAGACTTAATATCTAAGTGACACATTGCTGGATTGGACTGAAATATAACTGGATTTTGTAAGCGGCTAGGTCTCTTGCAAAAGGTCCTTTTGCTAATAAGTATACTAAGAACTATTCAGTTCACCAGAACATTTTGTTCTTTTAACTACAAAAGGGCAGAATTCACCGAAAAAACGGTCGTATTAGGTTCAGTCAGAAAACCGGCAGGATAACAGACAGGTTTTGCTACAGGATCTTCCCAAACTTTGCCTTTTTTTTGAAAGGGAACATGTTTTGCGCCATCTTTGAGTGTGGCGGAACCTGAACACACTGGCAAGCCCAGCTTCACCATGAGGCACCATTTTTAAGGAACGCCCCAATCTCAAAGTAAAATTGAAGATTCCCTTTTCTGGCACTGCCCTGCTATGCCCGCGATCACTTGGGGGCTACAATGATCTCTGAGCGACCCCCGGCCCCCCAATGTGGACATTACATCTGGTCTACGTTTGTGGGGACCAGACTTAATTCCTGCTGGTGCCACATCACACCGACGGGGAGGAACATTACACGTTTCCAGGTTCAGCGACAAGCCTCCATTATTAAAGCTGAGATTGCAGAGTGTTTGGAAGTTCATGATAAAGTAGGACTGAGTCAGCGCGGCTTTGTTACGGGGTGATCATGTCTGACAAATCTGTTAGAGTTCTTTGAGGAGGTAACAAGGAAGTTAGATAAAGGAGAGCCAGTGGACGTGATTTATTTAGATTTCCAGAAGGCCTTTGACAAAGTGCCGCATAGGAGACTGTTAAATATGTTAAGTGCCTATGGTGTTAAGGATAAGATCCTGGCATGGATAGAGGATTGGTTAACTGGCAGAAGGCAGAGAGTGGGGTTAAAGGGGTCTTTCTCGGGATGGCAGCCGGTGACTAGTGGTGTACCTCGGGTCAGTACTGGGACCACAACTTTTCACAATATACATTAACGATTTGGAGGAAGGAACTGAAGGCACTGTTGCTAAGTTTGCAGATGATACAAAAATATGTGGAGGGACAGATAGTATTGAGGAAGCAGGAGGGATCTGCAGAAGGACTTGAACAGGTTAGGAGAGTGGGCAAAGAAGTGGCAGATGGAATACAATGTGGAAAAGGAGGAATGGAGGCATAGACTATTTTCTAAATGGGAAAATGCTTAGGAAATCAGAAGCACAAAGGGACTTGGGAGTCATTGTTCAAGATTCTCTTAAGGTTAATGTGCAGGTTCAGTCGGCAATTAGGAAGGCAAATGCAATATTAGCATTCATGTCGAGAGGGCTAGAATACAAGAGATGTATCTCTGAGGCTGTATAAGGCTCTGGTCAGACTCATTTGGAGTATTGTGAACAGTTTTGGGCCCCATATCTAAGGAAGGATGTGCTGGCCTTGGAAAGGGTCCAAAGGAGGTTCACAAGAATGATCCCTGGAATGAAGAACTTGTCATATGAGGAACGGTTGAGGACTCTGGGTCTGTACTCGGAGTTTAGAAGGATGAGGGGGGAATCTTATTGAAACTTATAAGATACTGTGAGGCCTGGATAGAATGGACATGGAGACGATGTTTCCACTAGTAGGAAAAACTAGAATCAGAGTGCACAACCTCAGACTGAAGGGACAATCCTTTAAAACAGAGATGAGGAGGAATTTCTTCAGCCAGAGTGATGAATCTGTGGAACTCTTTGCCGCAGAAGGCTGTGGAGGCCAGGTCATTTATTGTCTTTAAGACAGAGATAGATCCTTGATTAATAAGGGGATCGGGTTATGGGGAAAAGGCAGGAGAATGGGGATGAGAAACAAATCAGCCATGATTGAATGGCGGAGCAGACTCAATGGGCCGAGTGGCCTAATTCTGGTCCTATGTTTTATGGTCTTATGCCTATGCACGTTAAAATCTATTTAAATGAATGCTAATCCGGTTCCTCGCTAGGGCAGCCCTGGAACATCACGAATTGTTTGGCGCCTGCTGCAAATCCCGTTTCAGGGCTCTCCCAGTATTTTCTGACACAGCAGGATTTGCTGTCTCTGGTGCAATGCTGCCGGAGAGTCGTCCCCAAAGTCTGTACTTTGATGAAGCCCTTTGTTTTATAAGCAGGCTTGAGCCTCCAGGGTAACTTCGAGTAAATAAAGTATACAAATGATATTTCAGAGTCATATTTGAAGTTTAAAAATTGACTTTCAAATAATTTGAATTAAATAACAAAATGGAAATTTGTAAGAGAAAATTAATTATACACAATTTGAATTGAGTAATTTAGTGGATTAAACTGAAGATATTTAGAGATGATAGTTAAATACCTGTAGAGAGGATTACTGGTAATTAGCATCTCTTTCATATACATTTACTTTAGTTCTGATTAACACAAGCTTTTTTTTGCGCTGATTTAAATGGATAGAGTGGACGTAGAGAGGATATTTCCATGAGTAGGAAAAACTAGAACCAGAGGGCACAACCTCGGGCTAAAGGGACGATCCTTTAAAGCAGAGATGAGGAGGAATTTCTTCAGCCAGAGAGTGGTGAATCTGTGGAACTCCTTGCCGCAGAAGACTGTGCAGGCCAGGTCATTGAGTGTTTTTCAGACAGAGATAGATAAGTTCTTGATTGATAAGGGGATCAGGGGTTATGGGGAAAAGGCAGGAGAATGGGGATGAGAAATATCAACCATGATTGAATGGCGGAGCAGACTTGATGGGCCGAGTGGCCTAATTCTGCTCCTATGTCTTATGGTCTTAAATTACTTTTTTTTTATTTGTTCATGGGATGCTGGTTAGATCAGCTCTTATTGCCTATCCCTGATGCCATTTAAGAGGTATCATTAAAGACTCTTGGTCTTTGCATTACAAGTCCAGTGATGATACCACTACGCCACAGCCTCCTCTATAAGTTAAACCAAACTAAGTTTAATGGCAGACTTGCCCGACTGTTGAGCCCATTACCTCTGAAAATAAATTCCTGCTGAAATACTCTATCCACCAAGAGGTCCACTAGTTTATGCTTAATTTTATTATTCAATCAGTGACTCACTTATTCTGCATTAGGTCTTTGAGATGTTCCATTTAATAGGATGCATTTCTTAATCAACTAATCATGTTTAAGAATAGAACAATAAATACAGTATTAAACTTTTTAACCGAGTCTTCAAAGAAAGTCTGAATTCAATGAGTAGTCTTGATTCTAATCTACCTTTAGATTACAGTGGTAATAATGTATCTGTATTTTTTCTTCCTATCACAATTCAGTTTATTATATTTCCAAAGCTTTTTTTAATTAACAAAGCATTCTCACATGAAATTTTCTCGTCTGTTTCCTGAAGGCTTTATCATATGTGCATCAAATGTAATCCTTGCGCAAACTTTAGAAAAAGTTCAAGATGGCCAATGGGATTTATGGAGAGTATTTTTTTAGGTTAAATAAACTGATTTAAGAGAGCTTAAAAATAGAATATAAACATCAACTAAATGAGCAGAAAATGTCTGTTTCCCAACTCCATCCATCCCCACCTCCCCACTTTGCAAAAACATATACAAGAGGCCCCATGTGAGTCATCATAGAATGTTAACGTCACTGGTTGCAGCACAGGAGGCTATTCAACTGGTCATATTAGTTCAGGTTCTCTGCAAGACCAATTCTGCTAATCCCACTGTTCCCTCCCTATCTGAGTGGGATAAAATGTCTGTAAATCACATGTACACTGTAACTTGATGAAGCACAGGAATATTAATCAATAAAATTACCCCATTTATTTGGAGCATTGCCCAGTAACAGCGTAAAGTTCCAAATTGTTTTTTTTAGCTCTGAATATATTCAGGACTATGCTTAGATATGTTGATATGCTTGCAAAGCAACAGTGAAAATTTGGTGCATGAATGAAGGTCAAAGACTGATGTACCGGGAGTAGAAAAAATTAGATTTAAGTGGATTGAACTCAACATAGTTGAAACCAGTTGAGCTTTTCTAACTATTCAGGACCATTTTACCATTAATCCTCTTTCAGTGCATTTTTGCATGTTGTTTTGGATCATCAATCTTGAACTGGTTTATGTTTTTATTTTAAGTGTGGCCAATATTTCAATTACAGTGTCAGAAAGTATATGTCCTTTTATTAAATTGCTTTACCCCATTTGTAGTGCAGTCAATGATGCTTCTACATTGAAATCTAAAAATAGTAGACTAACCTTCCAGTTAATTTAGCGAATATTCCAAAAAAATAATTCCATGGTTGTACCCCATTCTCTTCATTTGCTTCACATGTTAGACATTTATAAAATGTTAGATTTATAAATAATACATGGGCATTATGAAAATGTGTCCTTAAATGACGACATTTCAACACATCAGGGTTTCAGAGCTGTCACTGCATCAGGAGCTGGCTGAGTTTTGCTGACTGACAGATTGTTGAAACTGAGAAAGCAGCAAGTTGTGATCTTGAAACTGATTGTGTACTAACACTGTACACACTCCTAAATAGCTTGCGATCCTGAAACGGTTTCCTGAATTGTAGTTGAATTTCAATTTACTGCGTTCTCTGCTTCTTCAGGTTGTGAACCTGACCTGAATCGAGCTGCCTACCTTGAGAAAAAAAAGACCCTGCTCCTGAGACGCATTCCTGTAGCTGAACTGAAATGAACACTTTTAAGAAGTATATTTAAAAGATTCACTCAGTGTGCAGACAGAGATTAAGTGCATTATGACTCTGACAACGATTGCCATTGATTTGTGAAGCACATTCCGCTGCTCCTTCTGGGCTAAACGATGAAAGATTAGCACTTGGATTTTCATTATGTGAAAGCAGTAATGTCATAATGGGAGTGTTATTCCATTCAGTTACATGGTAAGTGAATTGGAACATTGGAAATGTTTCAGTATAAATGGAGAATACCACAGCTCTTGACGTGAAACATTATACAGTGAGTGCAATTAAGAAAAACAAAGTTAAAAGTGTGCCCGTTTGATCTATAAACTGGAAGTGTTTTGTATCACACAGGTGGCTGTGGAATATCCTATTTATACAGTGAAATTTTTGACAAGTATTTTGAGTTGAAATTTTAAAGCGCGTACTCAACTTTCCTAGTTGCAATTTGGCATGTGATGTTGTTAATGCCATTTGAGCCATAACATCTTAATATCCTAAGCGTTACTCATTGAAGATCATGCTCAAGATTACAAAAAGGGAGGTCTGCAGTACCAAATGAAGAAAATTTGGTACATGGGAATAACCAAGGTATTTTATGTACTACATTGATGGATGGGCTTTAACCTGTACATAAAGGCCGGCCTTCCTTGCTGGTGGTTGGTATTTATGTTCTGTATTTTTCCACTGTTGATCAGTGATCAAAACACTGGAATGAGTTCAACCATTTTCAGACAACTGGTTTAGGATGATATTGAAATGTACATGTTTTTTGTGGCAATGGAATTGAAGAGCGTCTGAAATGTCTTTAGTTCCAGGAAAGTAAAGCATCTCATGTTCAGTCTTCTAATGTGCTCATGCGTATATCTGAATATTATTGGTCATACTGTTACTATTGCAAAATCAAGAGATGCCAAATGTAACTCGGACACGTTAACGTTACCTTAAAAACATTGCATACATAATGTCAAAAAACAGCTGCTCTCCCTTAATGAAAACAAGCCACTTTTCTCTGGGCCCCAACCATGTTGCGATTGCTGAGTTTTCCGTTTCACTTGTCTTGCAGATGTTGTTTGTGGATTGGATTTGATCTTGTTTAGCAATTACAAACATCTTGATCATCATGGTTTGTCTGCTTGGCCCAGTTCATCAAATTCTTATTCTGGGTGAGAAATGTATTAGTTTCTCTCCCACCCCCCGCCCCCCCCAACTCAACTCAACTCAACTCAAGCACAATTTAGTCTCTACTGTGTATGCATTACAAAGGGAGTATTCATTATTGCAATAATGCATTATTGATGTGGCAGTTCTTCAGATGAGATGTTAAACCAAGGACTGGTCACGCTCTTCCAGTGGCTTATTTGCATACTAAGAAGCCATGGAAGTATTCCCAGTGGGATGGCCAACATTCCTTCCTTAATCAATGCCACCAAAATCAAGTTAACATGTTACACTTCTCATTGTTGTTTGCAAGATGTTTCTGTTTGCAACATGATTGCTGCCTTTACCAACACAAGTAACAATACTTCAAGAATAATTCAATGCTGAGAGAGATTTGAGAGATTACTGTGGGGATAAATAAATGTGAGTCTTTGCTGTTTTCCCATGTCTATAGTTCACATATGTCTGTGTTATTGCTCCATGCCTAAGAAGAAGGAACTTGTATTCATACAGTAAAGCATCTTTCACAACCATAGGATGTCCCTACGCACTATGTACCTCATGCCAGTGGATTCCCTTGCTCCAGCTGATAACGATCCTGTTCCCATTCTTCACTCCTGAAGTTCATATCAGGGACAGAGTGATTCGACTATTTAATTATCTGCCAATTAAGCAAATTTAAAAGAACTTTGCACACGTTATTCTGTTGCTCATCGAAATTAGAATAATAGCATAATAACTATTCAAAAAGGGAGGTAGAGAGAAAACAGGGAACTGTAGACCAGTGAGCTCAACATCATTAATACTGGGGAAGTTGCTACAGTCTTATTATCAAGAATTTTATAACTCGGCATTTGGAAGGCAGTGGTATAATCAGACAAAGTCAGCATGGATTTAGAAAGGGGAAATCATGCTTGACAAATTTATTGGAATTCTTTGAGGATGTAACTAGTAAAATTGACCAAAGAGAACCAGTGGATGTGGTTTATTTAGACTTTCAGAAGACTTTTGATAAGGTGTCTCATAACAGACTACTATGTAAAGTTAAAGCACATGGGACTGCAGGTAATGTCTTGAGATGGATAGAAAGCTGGTTAGCAGATAGGAAGCAAAGAGTTGGCATAAATGGTTATTTTTCTGTTGGGCAGGCAGTGACTAGTAGGCTTCCACAGGGATCTGTTCACATATTAATGATTTGGAAGAGGGAACTAAATGTATTATCTCCAAACTTGTAGATGATACAAAGTTGGGTGGGAGGGTGAGCTGTGAGGAGGATGCAAAGATGCTTCACTGTGATTTGGACAGGCTGAGTGTTGTGGGTATCTGCATGGCAGATGCAGTATAATGTGGATAAATATGAGGTTATCCACTTTGGTAGCAATAATAGGAAGACATTATTACTTGAATGGGTGTAAATTGAGAGAGGTGGTTCCTTAACAAGACCTTGGAATCCTCGTGCATCATTTGCTGAAAGTAAGCACACAGGTACAGCAGGCTGTAAAGAAGGCAAATGGTATGTTGGCTTTCATAGCGAGAGGATTTGAGGATAGGGATATTTTGCTGCAATTGAATAGGGTGCTGGTGAGGCCACACCTGGAGTATTGTATGCAGTTTTGGTGTCCTTATCTGAGGAAGGATGTCCTTGTCTTTTGAGGGAGTACAGTGAAGGTTTATCAGATTGATCCCTGGGATGGCAGGTCTGTTTTATGAAGCGAGACTAAGTTGGTTACGATTATATTCACTGGAGTTTAGAAGAGTGAGAGGGGATCTCATAGAAACTTATAAAATTCTAACAGGGTTAGACAGGGTAGATCCGGAAATAATGTTCCCAATGGTGGGGGAGTCCAGAACTAGGAATCATAGTTTGAGGATAAGGGATAAACCTTTTTAGGACTGAGTTAAGGAGAAACTTCTTCACTCAGAGTGGTGAATCTGTGGAATGCATTACCACAGAATGTAGTTGAGGCCAAAACGTTGCCTGATTTCAAGAAGAAATTAGATGTAGCTCTTGGAGCTAAAGGGATCAAGGGATATGGGGGGGAAGGAGAGATCAGAATATTGATCAGCAGGCTCGAAGGGCTGAATGGCCTATTCCTGCTTCTAGTTTCTAGAACAGATTATTGTCCAGACAGCTGGTAAATAGCAAAAATATTCTATTTACTATTTATGCCTTACTCACTGCCAACTGGTGACTTTATTTCTTTGAGTTATGAAGTAATATGTTTGTTTAATCTTAAGCAAATGTTAGAAGTACTCTGTATATATAGTTGAATCCTGCTAAGTGTCAGATTTCCAAGGCTTGTTGTGCTTGGATCAGTATTTCTGTAAACTTGATTAAAACAACCCATGAACAGAATTTTTTGTTCCATATTCCAAGAAAATATTTGAAGATATTCTTGTAAAAATATATAGATTATTCAAAAGTGAAAATACCTGGCGTATGATTTCAATTTTGTGGTAAGCTTTTAGATATTTGCAAAACTGGTTTTATGCTTGGATCAGGAATTTGTACTCGTGTGTTATACAATGAGCAAGAAATATATTCACTGGGGAATTATCGGTTGCCGAATGTTGGGAGTTCTATTCTTCCATTAGGTTTGTGTCGTCAAGTCTCTTCTCACCTGCTCAAAGTTTAGGAAAAGGAGAAAATTTGAGATTAATTTTGACAGTTTAACCATTTTAAGATTTTCACTGCACCCCAGTTGGGATTGATCCAATGTTTTCTGCTGGTTCTAAGAATGATCTAGGATATGCAAAGACTCTGATCGTCATGCTGTACTTGCTAAGTTGGCTTTAATAATCCAGCCGAATTCTATGTTCAATTGTCATACTATTCAGATTTGTATTTAACTTTGTTTAATCTCCTTCAAGAAATTTACTTCATTTCAAACAATTAATCTACAGTTTAATTTTACAGGTTCATCAGACACCTCAGAAGGAAAGACAAGTCAAGTCACCAAAAGCTAAGAGGCGGAAAATCTCCAGATAACGTTCAAAGTCTTCATCACTGATAGAGTTATAGGGTTGAACTGTGTGTATATAGAGTCTTAATTATCCACGATGCTACAAGGTGCTATTGAACTGTGGTACAGTGTTTCTTCAATAATGAGCAAAAATTATATGCTGGATAGCTCATCAGAAACCTTGTGAGATCATGGTTACAGTTTATTTACTGCTTGCCTAAGAAGTGACGTTTTCTACAGTACTGAGCGATCAAGAATATCAAAAACTGAACAGTCCAAATGTTTCTGATGATTTTTCATTGTGTATATAGATATGCAAAATTTCATGGTAATATCAAATTGTAAATACTGTATAAAGTTGTCATGTACAAGCATACTTAATGCACAGTTTATCTTTTCTTGTACAAAATAGTGTACAAAATTCTTTGGTTTCTATTGAGTACACATACAAGAGACTACCAGTGTAAAGAGGATAAATAAAAATGCCGCTTAAAGCTTTTATATGCAAGATGCTGTTTTTGTATTTAACAGCAGATGAGGCATGGTTATGTGATAACTTAATTATGGCAGACACTTCACACCGCCAATGTTCATTTCTATTCTGTTTAGAAATCTTGTCTTTTGTGCAATGGCATGGAGGTCTACTACAGTCCTACATGCAAACTCCATGTAAAATGAAGTCTTTCTTTTTTCCTTCACTTTTTTTCCCATTCTGAATTGATGTGTTCTGTTTTGATGGTATTGTTGTCTGTGTTTTCTTATCAGTCAGCTTTTCTGCTGTTTTATGTCAAAACAAATGTTTTATTCATCAAAGGTGCGTGCTTTTATATTTAATTTTGCCTTTCTTTGCTTTACTCCTAAACTGTCTTGTAATGACAACTTTGCTCTTTGTTTTGACATTTATCTAATCGTTTTGTATTTTCTCACATGTATACTTTACATTAGTAGCATATGTAAAGTATTTTGTGCACTTGATTTTAATTGGTTGATGGCATTTATGTGGGTGATAGGAGTAGTTTGTTCCAGTCCATGCAAATTCTCTCTAGGGTTTTATGGTTTCATGTAAAGGACACTAATTGTAAATATTGTGAGCATTACAGGTCGTGCAGTGTTGTAACATTTTTAATAATGTTGCACCTACTTTACAATTAAAAACTGGTCACTCATACTTGAATTTCTGCTTGTGGAGCCATTCTTTACCAACATTTCATGGTAAAATAGGAATCCTAATGCAAGCCTATTTTTAAACCTCTTCAAATCGAGTTTAAAAGATGTACTATTTATGACTAGTATAGTTATTTGTATTTTGTAATTGGAAGAAGTGGTCATCACATTTTCTACAGCGTGTGACATGGCGGAGAGGACTAATATAGAAGAAAAGTCATGTACATTAATTTGCTTGTTTAAAGCTTGTAGAGAAGAACAATGAAAGGCAATCTCCAACAGTTGTTGGATTTTTAACTTTAATTGTTTTCCTTCGTGGTACCGGGTTGGCAAAGAACATTGACTCATTTGCCAAAGCTTCTATGAAGCTGTCATGGATCTGAAGTACAGATTGTAGCAACACAGTGATGGATGGGACTGGTTGATTCATCAGCGGCACAGACACTATATTTGTATTGTTGGCAATTCTGATTATCATTAGTGCTTATTTTATTTTGTGTGACTGGAAAAGATGTAATTAGATCTCAAAACTCAATACAAATTCAATTTTACGGTTCAAACAGGTTCATGGGTGTTTGAATTAAATACTGGGTTGTCTAATATAATGATTTTAATACAGTGGCTAATTTTAGGACAACTTGGCAGCATTTATGTCTTACAATTTAGTACTTTTGGCCATTGTGAGGCCCCATACCACTTGAGTTTTATTGATGTTATATGCCACAGGAATTGAGATTAAAAAGCTAAAAATACAGCCCTTCTCGCAGAAATGCTTCACTAACGTTAATCATGTAGGCACATTCTGTATAAATGCCTCAGAAATGATTGGAAGTTCACAAACCACGGAAGCACGAGTGTATTAACTAAATTGCCACGTTTAACTTGAGTACCTCTCTCACCATAAATGTGAAAGATCTTCACTTTCTTTCAGTTTTCTTCCATTGCACCGTTTATTTTTAAAAGCCATCATATAAATAGAGCATCCTCATTAAATAACTCATTGATATACAGTCCTTTCCTGTCATCTCTAATCTTGAATTACATTGTGCTTATGAGCGGTACGGTGGCACAGTGGTTAGCACTGGCGCCTCAGCGCCAGAGACCCGGGTTCAATTCCTGGCTTGGGCCACTGTGTGGAGTTTTCACGTTCTACCCATGTCTGTGTGGGTTTCCTCCAAGTGCTCCGGTTTCCTCACACAGTCTGAAAGACCTGCTGGTTAAGTGCATTGGCCACGCTAAATTCTCCCTTGGTGTACCCGAACAGGTGTCGGAGTGTGGCGACAAGGGGATTTTTCACAGTGACTTCATGGCAGTGTTAATGTCAGCCCACTTGTGGCACTAATAAATAAACTTTAAAACTATGGTAACCTCTGTTTAGCAACAACTTGCAGTAAATGCTGCTGTTCTCACTTGCCTTTCCCCCCACTACTCTCTCTATCTTGAATAATGTTCCACCAGATGTATTCTGAGGTGGGCAGTAAGATCTGCGAGACTGCAACCCAGTTACTTTGATTTAGACGTGGAAGAAATAATTGGGCTTCGCTTTTCTGCTGCTGCCTTTAAATTCTGTTTTTTTTAAAAAAGTCTTTAAATGTGCTCCCTCGCCAGATTCATCCTTGGTGTTTGATTCCATTTGTCTGACCCAACAATAATAAAATATCCTCCACAATAGAATCCACATATTAAACATTGCTGTACTTGACAAACAGCAGCTTCTGTAAATGTGGGGTCCATACTGAGACACTTTCTGTCCCTGATACATGGCCTAAATGTGTGTAAGCTAAATTCATAATTGAAATGGAGTGGGGAAAGGTACCTGTGAATTCAGATGAACATTCTAAGCCTATTTCTCAGCTGATCAGTGGCAAATACAGACAAATTCTAGCCGCTATATATTTGAAATAAGAATAGGAAGTGTGCGTGCTTCCAGGACAGAACTGGTTAAAGAGGAACTGGGAAGAAACAGGAGGGTGTTGATTTGCTAGTGATTCACCAGTGTGAAATGGTAATGAGGCACGTAAGATCCTGGGTTATATCTATAAAATCTTGAGGTCAAGTACCCAGAGTTCATGTCAAAGTTACACAGTTCAGGTCACTGCTGCTTACAGTAACATGCTCGGACAATAGGCCTAACTGCAGCACAGTGTAAAGAGACTGATCCCCCAAATTTGAAAGAGGAGTCATGAGAAATGACTTGATAAGTCTGGGCTTCCCATCCTTAAAAGGCAATATCAAGGAAATGAACTGTAAGAAATTAAGTGATTGGAACCTACACTTCTGTCCTGCTGCCCCAGTGCATCTAACAGGAAATGGGTTGGCATTTGCTAAATGAACACAAAGATGTTAGGAAGTCTGACTTTCCACAGTGAGTCAGCAAAAGGTGGATGGTTATGGGGTAAGTTGTTCAACTTACGACAACGGATGAATGAACACCGCTCGACAATCACCAGGCAAGACTGTTCTCTTCCTGTGGGGGAGCACTTCAGCAGTCACGGGCATTCAGCCTTGGATCTTCAGGTAAGCGTTCTCCAAGGTGGCCTTCACGACACACGACAGCGCAGAGTCGCTGAGCGGAAACTGATAGCCAAGTTCCGCACACATGAGGACGGCCTAAACCGGGATGTTGGATTTATGTCACATTATCAGTAACCCCCACAGCTTTCCCCCTGATCTTGCAGAATCTCACTAGCTGTTCTGTCTGAAGACAATACACATCTCTTTAACCTGTGTTGAATGCTCCCTCCACCCACATTGTCTGTACCTTTAAGACCTGGCTGGCTGTAGAGATTCGCATTCTAATTAGTATTCTGTAACTTGATTTCTGTGTCTGTGCACTGTTTGAGAGCAGATATCCACTCCATCTGACGAAGGAGCAGTGCTCCGAAAGCTAATGGTATTTGCTACCAAATAAACCTGTTGGACTTTAACCTGGTGTTGTGAGACTTCTTACTGTAAGTTGTTAAAGCCAGAGCACTGGATTTATTTCCGAATTCTCTAGATGCTGTAATGGGAAGTGATGGTATTCTGAAAGGATGAGAATAAATGGACCACAGGGATTTCTTTATCGAAAACGCTCTTCTGCTGAATTGAGGACTTAGTCAAAAACATTGCCACTTGCCAAAGAAAAAGTAATATATTTAGCACTGCAGGTTAACACAATAAAAAGATCAAAGCTGAAAACATTACAAAAGTTACTCGTAATTAAAAATAGACTTTTTAAACCTTTCCACTTAGTGTTGTAGCATGGTATTCCCTAAAATGTAACACTCTAAAAGGCAGAGAGAGAAATAAGCCCTTCTGAACAGTGATTGCTTTTGGTGACTTTTCCAGATACTTAGAGCTACTTGACGGTTATGATAGTCAAATTTATATTTCTTCAATCAATGAGTAATTACTTCAGGATTAAAGCTTCTCAGGATGTTGTATTTTTTTACCATATGGTTTTTGGTATCTTTGGTTTTTTTCATTTCTGTGCCATGTTCTTAGCGACTTCTCCATTTCCTTTGTTATTGGCATTAGTTCCTACTCACATGAAGCAGTTCAGCGATTGATCTTGTATGTAAATGAAACTGTTAATCTTTTATTCGGCAGAATTATTTGTTTTTACCTGCACAGCTTGACACGTTTTGGCACAATTCACAAAATTCTTACAACCCCCAGCATTTTTCATTGGTTTAGAAACCCCCAGTCAGTCAAGGCCTGAGTTACCTCAGGCAGACCTTCAGTCAACCTGCCACCCACTTTCAGATTCAACAATAATTGAATGGATCTTTCAGTAATTAATGCATGCATTCTCTCTACCAACATTACCCAATTTTCAGAATTGGGGGAGCCAATTACAGTCTTGGGACAAGAATCCTAAGATTAAATGTTAATGATAGAAAGATGTTATTTGGTTTGTGAAGTTATTTATTCCTTCATGGGATGTGAGCTGTGCTGACATGGCCATATGTGTTACCCATCTTTAATTGCCCATGTGAAAGTGATGCTAAACTGCCATCTTGAACTGCTGCAGTCTATCTGTTGTAGGTACACCCACAGTGCTGGTCAGAAGGAATTTCCTGGTTTTTGGCCCAGCAACATACAAGGCTTACTGTACAAGGTTTGCTGCATGTGCGCTTGGTCTAATTTCATTCTCCTACGCCAAATAAAAGGGCAAGCTACAAAACTGGCATTGATTTTGGAAATGAAATTACATATTAAATATTAGCAATGAGGGAGTGGGTACGGGAGGCTGAGGAAGTTGATTTTGACATTATGCGTGTTGTCTGGGGTGATCACAATAGGATTTCATCAGAGAGGGGGACACATTGGTGTTGCTTGAGATAATCAATTCATACCCTGCATTGGACAGGCAGCAAGCATGTACAATCTAGCCTCCAACTTCAAGACCTGAATAAATGAAGATGGAGGGGGTAGGGATTTGGGAGCAATGGAGAGAGTTGCGATGTGGTGGCAGCTGGAGTGATAGGTACTGAAAACTACAGTAAAGTAACTGTAGAGCAGATTGACCATCACGTTAATGTCAATGCACATGGCAGGTTTGGTGGGGAAAGGAGTTGGGAATTGAATGAAAGCAATTGTGTAGGATTTGGGTTTTTTACTGAGTGTGCAGAATTCAAGTGTGGTGGAAGGAGGATTGTATAAAACAAGAAAGTGATTCACACAGGCCGAGTTAGTTTCTAAGACTGTTACAATGACGTGAGTGTGGCTATGTGAATAGATGGGAGCTTTGTAGGCAGGCTGCCTTTGGAAGAAATTGGAGCTTGAGGACAAGATTGCAATCTAAGGTTAACAAGCATGAGCAGACAGTTTGGACTGTTGCTGTAATTAGTTAAATGTTGAGGATCATGAGGAATTGCAAGAAGAATTTTCTGGGGTGTCCCTCTGGGGGGGTCTTGTACTCAGCTGAACTCAACCAATACAGAGACAATGAAAGACAGCAAGTAGTTAATGAGCGAAAAGAAGTTCATTGTGAATGCATGCATCAGGAGAAAAAATAGTCAGTAAGCATAGGCTACGCTTCCTGATGTAGCAGTACAAGTGTGAAATTGATGTACTCTTCTGAACACTGATTTCCCCACCCAGCTTGTCACCCAAATTGGAGGGTCCAATTACAATATTGCACATTATTACCTTAGTCAATAACGCTCTACCTGTCAGCAAGATTAAGAGCCCATTAGTCCATGGCACCTGAAAGTTCTTCCCTTGTTACTGGGAAACCTAACTACGTAGATTCAAGGATGCTGCTATTACCTGCTAATTTTCATTGGTAAGGGGAGTCAATTCTCTTGCCTATTATCAACATGAGAAACTATGCCAACCTTGTTAACTATGAGCTAATGCACTCCCGTACATTGCAAAGCCCTGATTGCAGCTGCCTGACTCAAGCTGATATGGAGAACTGCTCACCCCTTTGTCTCAAAAGAATTTGGTCTGTCCACTACTGTCTATTTCCCATCATGCTCAGCAGTTAGATCCCCATTGGCCAAGGTTTACAAGGAGAGAAGAATACAGTTTAATTTCATAATACTTGGTTAAATTGTGGTTATACAGACAATATCTTTGCATATACTATAATATTAGGCACATATGAATCCTTATTCTATATATAAGGCACCTTGTAATCTTTACTTTAACCTAGTCTACATATTACAGTAAATTTAAAATGAGTGCCTTTTATACTAGAAGTTTTATACTACCTTCCTTCAGAAAGAATTAGGCAATGAGAAATTTAAATGCAGAAGGGGTATGGTGAGTGTACAATCTGGAGTTGAATCCCACAACGCCTCCATAACTGTTTCAATGATTGCTAAAGTAGATGTGTAGCTAAGCGAAATGGCTGCATTAAGCCTAGGATTTTGATACATTTGTCTGAATGAGATTGGAGATGGTCTTGATGGTGACCATTAACAGGGTGATGTGGAAGTGGTTGACATGGAGAGGTTGAAGGGAGAATAGGGAGGGAGATAGTAGCATAGTGGTAACTGGTAATCCAGAGGCCCAAGCTAATGCTGTAGACATGGATTCAAATCCCACCATGGCAGCTGGTGGAATTTAAATTAAATTAATACTTCTGGAATATAAAGATTGTCTCGGTAATGATGACCATGAAATGATGTAATCAAAGCCCATCCAATTCTCTGAAATCAGCCATCCTTATCTGGTCTGGCCCACATCTGATTTCAGATCCATAGAAATGTAGTTGACTCTTAACTGCCCTCTGAAATGGCCTAAAAAGCCACTCAGTTCAAGGGCAATTAAGGATGGGCAACAAATGTTGACCTTGCCAGCAACTCTCTCATCCCATAAAAGAAGAAAGAAAAAGAATCAATACATTGAGTAATTGTGTGCTTGGAGAATCTACCATCACATCTCACTCTTATTCAAGAAAGTAGGTGGAATAAACTAAATTAAAACAATACAAATAGATTTCCCTTAGTCTTATAATGTGCTAGAAATCTGTGTGAAGCTACATCGCATCCGTGTCAGCATTATTCCGATGTTGTTTTCAGGAATGCTCGGATTCCCCTCTTGTATCTCGAACAGTTGTGCTTTGGAGCATCAGGTATGTAGATATCAATCAGAATTTTATTCACCAACCTCCTCAGAAGGATAACTCCAAAATGAATGTGTTATCAAAGATGATTACCACCTCAACCTTAAAGTAACTGGTAGGAATTTGACATGCATACTATGTACCTTACACAATAAGGTGTGTAGCTAGGCAGCAGAGTCCACTTCCTTTCAAACTAAAGTCTCATGAGTGTGTTATTAGGAGGGTCCTTTACCTGTGAAGGACACTACCTTTGTTTCAAGCCTCCTTGCACATGGATCTTTACGTTGGCCTATTGAGTCAGCTAGCAATTTAGTATAATACCCATTGCAGACCCTGAAAATACACAGATCTGTTGAGTACCAGACTTGTCAGTCAATCACAGTGACCCAAAAGACCTCTTCTGGTTACAGTGACAACAGATTCAATTTATCAAGACAGTCATTCAGCATAGATGAATGTTTCTGTATTTCAGGCCTTATAATATCAGAGGCAAATCCTGAAGGTATAGCACAAAGGCAATATGCCCTACTCTGTGAAGTTTGACATCTTGTTGAAGTAAAGAATGAGTTCCTTCATGCTAGGAAAGCCTTGAGGGCATAGAAGTCTATAAGGCCATTGTTTTTCTATCCATCAAAAAACATAATGCTATAATTTTTTATTTCTTTCAATTACTTCTTTCTCCAGAGACTATTCAGCTCCCTGTTGAGTTTGCTAAAATAATGCTCAAAGATCCAAGCAGGACAGAAAAAACACCAAAGAAAGCAATCCTAATTCTTGACTTTTCTGTGCCCCAGCCATTAGCTATCATTGTTATCACACATGATACTAAACAGTCTGTTGTATATTTTATATCTAAGTTATGCAGAGATGACACACCAGTTTTAATGTGTGTAACAGAAATTTATTTTCAGGAGTTTTTTTTAATGTCTGCTCCATGCTTACAAACCTTTGCTTCTAGCAGCTTCTACAGTGTGTTTACTTTTCTCCGAGTCTACACCCAGGCTCAACTAAGCCAGCAGAGTGAGCATCAATAATAAACAGACTCTCATAATCAAACATAGAACAACTGAACATTGCAATTATCACTTTATGTTGCCTCTGTTAAGACTTATGGTTATCCTCAGCAAATAATCCTATCTACATACTTTAAGGAATTCATGCATCCAGAGTTGCAGAAATAAATGCATTTGTAAACCACATAAAAGGTTATCTTGTGTGATTCACTGGCCTTGTATACAATAGAAATGGGAAAAACTATCTGACTGAAATTGCTTCATCAAACTCAAAGTGGACACTATGATCAGTAAATATTGTGTTGTGAACAGAGAACGGCTACAACAATAATTTACGAACAATAATGACTTTAGAATGGCTTTTCTGGCTGAGCATGTTGGGATTTTTAGTCAACTTATAATTAAAACCAGATGCAGGTCATAAAGGTGCTCTGGTCTGGGAGCTGTGATCTGAAGCTTCCTGTGTTGGCCAAATAAGTGAAGTTGTTAACATTTGACCCAGACATTGTGGCTTCGATTTATTACCGTTATGTGTGGAGCATGCAGTTTGAACTAAACATAATAGCATCGTTCGCAAGTAATTCCATTGGATGTTTCAGTCATGTGATCGGTTTCTGGTTACACAGTTGGCTGGATGACAGAGAATGTTCCGGAAGCGAGTGGAGGATTGTGGATTAAAAAGACGTGCAGCCTTTGTTTGTCAGCGATAACTTGGAAGAAACCAATAATCGTAAGAAGACCTGTCCCCTGAAGGATGCTTCAGAGAAGAAGATAGATTCTACATTAAGGATATTTCTTGGCCAAGATTTTCCTAAACTCAGTGGTATCTATTTTCAGTTAAATCATTAAAGTTGATGTTCAGTTAAAGTTAATGTGCAGTTCAGAGTTAAAGTTCAGTTGAGAGTTGATGTTCAATTAGAGTTAAAGTTCAGTAAAGAGTTAATGAGTTACAACTGTTTATGTTTCAGTTGGCACCAGAAGTGTTCAATAAAGAAATTGTTGAATTACAGTCCTTGTTTGTCACATTAAATGGGAATGCTTGAAAGGTGTTTAAATTAAAAGCCGAGTAACAGTGTTAAAACAGGTTAACACCTCTATAAAAATTACACACACTGGAACACAGTATATGTGCAATGAGCATCAGTATTCAAACTTCATTGGTCAGAATTTCTAACCCTGCAGTGTTCTCAGTTTTTTCTTCCATTTAATGTATAAGTATTTATCATATGTGGTGGTATACCTGCATTCAAACAGCAACCAAGACCTTATCTATGGTAAGTAACAACATATTTCTGTTCAATCTGAAATGAATGTTATGAAAGGAAATGGTTATTTTAGTAGCTGCCATCACCAATTTATTCTTAATTTGCATTGCCTAAGACATTTTTTAAAAATCTATTTAAGTGAATATGGTTAAAGGCAAAATGATTTTCACATACTGAAATGCAGGATTTGTGGTGAAACTTGCAGCCACAGGAAAAGCGAATCTACCAATCTTACTCGAAACCCATTCTCCTTATCTATCTAAATTTACTTGACACCGATGGAGCTGAAATTACCACGGGGCCACGCTTGAAACTGAAGCTTCAGGGAAATATGAGGAAGTTTGTGCTTTAGCAGCGGAAATCACTGTGACTAGGTTTTTAGAAAAGTGGGAGAAACACAAGTAAAACACATTAGTATGTGAAAATCAAGATAAGAGTGATGCTAAGTTACCAGGTAGGGAAATTAATTATTTTGAAAGGAATGACAGACTTGAAACTTGGAGGAAGGAAGCGGGTTTTCTGCAAACTCTTGATTTGAACCAAGAGTTTGGTAAATATACTAATTGTCAAGTGGCATGCCTGATCCAATCAGATCCAAGATTTGCTGGTTACATGTCTCCCACTGAGCCATCCGATGTCTGGAAATAGCCGAATTGATGCAACTTGGGCTTAATATTATAAGATAGCTGAAGTGTTGTCGTGGAGATGTGCTTATTGCCACATAATGATTTTTAATCCACTGGCTTGAAACCAGAATTAAACTTTTAGCAACAGACTTTTTAAAACTCACAGATTAGGGTGACTTGAACTCGTAGGTTAAGATGATTAACCCCAAATGTGCATTATGATAGATTCCACATTGCAATTCATTGAAAGAGATTCAACTTGTCTGCAAAAGCTCCCCCAAAGACCTTCACCTCCTTGGGAATGTATCAGACCCACATCTCCCATCTTGTTGGCAAGGCATCTATAGCAATCACCTGAGGCATTCAACTGTTGGAGACAGACCATTAAAACTAATCACTGGACAATGTGATCCTGGTCAAGATAGCTTTCCAGGCTTGAGCTATTTAAGTTACCCTTGGAATACATGGACAATGATCCCCACCCAGCAGTTGGAGAGGGTCGGACACATGACAAACGTGTCCTTTGTATGTTTTCAGCAGAACTGAAAACAGAAGATGTGAAGCTGAGAAAGACTCAAGTGAGATCCTTCCTGCCTCCCTAAAAAAGATAGCTGAGGAAATTGTGGAGGCATTGGTGGTCTTTCAGGAATCACTGGAGGCAGGGAGGGTACCAGAGGACTGGAAAGTAGCAAATATAACACCGCTGTTTAAGGGAGGGAGGGAGGCAGCAGATGGGAAATTATAGGCCGGTTAGCCTGATTTCGGTCATTGGCAAGATTTTGGAGTCCATTATAAAAGATGAGATCGCAAAGTACTTGGAAGTGCATGATAAAGTAGGACTGAGGTAGCGCGGCTTTGTCAAGGAGAGATCATGTCTGACAAATCTGTTAGAGCTCTTTGAGGAGGAAACAAGGAAGTTAGATAAAGGAGAACCAGTGGATGTGATTTATTTAGATTTCCAGAAGGCCTTTGACAAGGTGCTGCATAGGGGACTGTTAAATATGTTAAGTGCCCATGGTGTTAAGGGTAAGATCCTGGCATGGATAGAGGATTGGCTGACTGGCAGAAGGCAGAGAGTGGGGATAAAGGGGTCTTTCTCAGGATAGCAGCTGGTAACTAGTGGTGTGCCTCAGGGGTCAGTGCTGGGACCACAACTTTTCACAATATACATTAACAATTTGGAGGAAGGAACTGAAGGCAATGTTGCTAAGTTTGCAGATGATACAAAGATATGTAGAGGGACAGGAAATATTGAGGAAGCAGGGGGGCTGCAGAAAGACTTGGATAGGTTAGGAGAGTGGGCAAAGAAGAGGCAGATGGAATACAATGTGGAAAAGTGTGAGGTTATGCACTTTGGAAGGAGGAATGGAAGCATAGACTATTTTCTAAATGGGAAAATGCTTCGGAAATCAGAAACACAAAGGGACTTGGGAGTCATTGTTCAAGATTCCCTTAAGGTTAACGCGTAGATTCAGTCAGCAGGCAAATGGAATGTTAGCATTCATGTCGAGAGGGCTAGAATACAAGAGCAGGGATGTACTTCAGAAGCTGTATAAGGCTCTGGTCAGACCCCATTTGGAGTATTGTGAGCAGTTTTGGGCCCCATATCTAAGGAAGGATGTGCTGGCCCTGGAAAGGGACCAGAGGTTCACAAGAATGATCCCTGGAATGAAGAGCTTGTCGTATGAGGAACAGTTGAGGACTCTGGGTCTATACTCGTTGGAGTTTAGAAGGATGAAGGGGGATCTTATTGAAACTTGCAGGATACTGCGAGGCCTGGATAGAGTGGACGTGGAGAGGATGTTTCCACTAGTAGGAAAAACTGGTACCAGAGGGCACAACCTCAGGCTAAAGGGACAATCCTTTAAAAGAGATGAGGAGGAATTTCTTCAGCCAGAGAGTGGTGAATCTGTGGAACTCTTTGCCGCAGAAGGCTGTGGAGGCTAGGTCATTGAGTGTCTTTCAGGCAGAGATAGATAGGTTCTTGATTAATAAGGGGATCAGGGGTTATGGGGAAAAGGCAGGAGAATGGGGATGAGGCATAAATCAGCCATGATTGAATGGCAGAGCAGACTCGATGGACTGAGTGGCCTAATTCTGCTCCCATGACTTATGGTCCCTCTCTCCAACCCAGCTGGCAAGTTTTGAACACTGTTTGCGGACTGTGACCATCCAGGGATGCCCCTGTTGCAGACAGAGATACACCAGCCCAGCACTATCAGGAGGACAACCAAGCTGTCCATTTATATCTTTAATTTGGAAGCTTTGGGCTAACTAAATTCACCCTGAAGCCAGCCAAGTCACTTTGTACTTTTTATGGACGCTAATTTGGCCGAGCTATCCTCCCTCACTCTGTAATCTGTACTTGTGTGTGTGATCTTCAAGTGTGTGTGTGTGTGTGTGTCGGGGGGGGGGGGGGGGGGGGGGGGGGGGTGTGGCTGTGCACGAGTGTGTGCAAGGTGACGCATATTTCAATATTTTACTTGGATCTGTTTAAGTGTAATAATGCTAACCTCTTAAGCTCAAGAAAATTGATTGGTTCTTTTATGATAACGCATAAACAGTTAGATATTCATTAAATTGGCAAGCATTCACTTATACAATCAAAAAAGGAGGAAAAAGAGGAGAATTATTTGACCCCTCTCCACCTCATTGCAATGATACTTTAGCTCCTTGATTCCAGTTTATCACTCTTTAAGAAGTCTCACAACACCAGGTTAAAGTCCAACAGGTTTATCTGGTAGCAAAAGCCACTCGCTTTCGGAGCGGTCGCTGCTCCTTCATCAGGTGAGTGGGAGTTCTGTTCACAAACAGGGCATATAAAGACACAAACTCAATTTACAAAATAATGGTTGGAATGCGAGTCTTTACAAGTCATCGAGTCTTAAAGGTACAGACAATGTGAGTGGCGAGAGGGTTAAGCACAGGTTAAAGAGATGTGTATTGTCTCCAGCCAGGACAGTTAGTGAGATTTTGCAAGCCCAGGCAAGTCGTGGGGGTTACAGATAGTGTGACATGAACCCAAGATCTCGGTTGAGGCCGTCCTCGTGTGAGGAACTTGGCTATCAGTCTCTGCTCAGCGACTCTGTGCTGTCGTGTGTCGTGAAGGCCGCCTTGGAGAACACTTACCCGAAGATCAGAGGCCGAATGCCCGTGACCACTGAAGTGTTCCCCAACAGGAAGAGAACACTCTTGCCTGGTGATTGTCGAGCAGTGTTCATTCATCCGTTGTCGTAGTGTCTGCATGGTCTCCCCAATGTTCCATGCCTCGGGACATCCTTTCCTGCAGCGTATCAGGTAGACAACGTTGGCCGAGTTGCAAGTGTATGTACCGAGTACCTGGTGGATGGTGTTCTCACGTGAGATGATGGCATCCGTGTCGATGATCCGGCACGTCTTGCAGAGGTTGCTGTGGCAGGGTTCTGTGGTGTCATGGTCACTGTTCTCCTGAAGGCTGGGTAGTTTGCTGCGGACAATGGTCTGTTTGAGGTTGTGCGGTTGTTTGAAAGCAAGAAGTGGGGGTGTGGGGATGGCCTTGGCGAGATGTTTGTCTTCATCAATGACATGTTGAAGGCTTGGGAGAAGTAGTCGTAGCTTCTCCGCTCCAGGGAAGTAGTTGTAGCTTCTCCGCTCCAGGGAAGTACTGGACCAAGAACCCAAGAGGCCAACAGCGAACACAATGAGACAGCCAATGAACCGGAACAACCGACAGAGATCCACAGTGTAGCAACTGAAGAGGAAAGAGTCGAATTGGACTCCTCCAGAAGGCCGCTGCCCTCGACTTGACATGTATGCCCAAGCCGTCAGGAGGTGCGTCAACACCAGATTCATCAGCCGCATTCAAGACAGCCCCGAACATCACCCAAGCACAACGCAATGCCATCCGTGCTCTCAAGACCAACCGCAACATTGTCATCAAACCAGCAGACAAAGGAGGGGCCATCGTCACACTGAACAGAACGGATTACTGCAAAGAAGTGTACCGACAACTGAACAACGAAGAACACTACAGACAGTTACCCGCAGATCCGACCAAAGAACACACCCGTCAACTCAACAGACTGATCAAGACCTTTGATCTGGACCTTCAGAGCACCCTCTGTGCTCTCATCCCACGTACTCCCTCCGTTGGAGATCTCTACTGCCTCCTGAAGATACACAAGGCAAACACACCCGGCCGTCCCATCATATCGGGCAATGGGACCCTGTGCGAGAACCTCTCCAGCTAAATTGAGGGCATCCTGAAACCCATTGTACAAAGAACCCCCAGCTTTTGTCGCGACGCTACAGAATTCCTACAGAAACTCAGCACACGGAGCAGTTGAACCAGGAGCACTCCTCGTCACAATGGATGTCTCGGCACTCTACACCAGCATCCCCCACGACGATGGCATTGCTGCAACTGCCTCAGTACTCAACGCCGATAACTGCCAATCTCCAGATGCAATTTTACAACTCATCCGCTTCATCCTGGACCACAATGTCTTCACCTTCAACAACCAGTTCTTCATCCAGACACACGGAACAGCCATGGGGACCAAATTCGCTCTTCAATATGCCAACATCTTCATGCACAGGCTCGAACAAGACCTCTTCACCGCACAGGACCTTCAACCGATGCTATACACTAGATACAATCGATGACATTTTCTTCTTTGGACTCATTGTTCACAATCAGTGAAACAACTATATGACGACATCAACAAGTTCCATCCCACCATCAGACTCACCATGGACTACTCTCCGGAATCGGTTGCATTCTTGGACACACGCACCTCCATCAAGGACGGTCACCTCAGCACCTCACTGTACCGCAAGCCCACGGATAACCTCACGATGCTCCATTTCTCCAGCTTCCACCCTAAACACGTTAAAGAAACCATCCCCTACGGACAAGCCGTCCGTATACAAAGGATCTGCTCAGATGAGGAGGATCGCAACAGACACCTCCAGACGCTGAAAGATGCCCTCATAAGAACAGGATATGGCGCTCGACTCATCGATTGACAGTTCCGACGCGCCATAGCAAAAAACCACACTGACCTCCTCAGAAGACAAACACGGGACACGGTGGACAGAGTGCCCTTCGTCGTCCAGTACTTCCCCAGAGCGGAGAAGCTAAGATATCTTCTCCGGAGCCTTCAACATGTCATTGATGAAGACGAACATCTCACCAAGGCCATCCCCACTTCTTGCCTTCAAACAACCGCACAACCTCAAACAGACCATTGTCCGCAGCAAACTACCCAGCCTTCAGGAGAACAGTGACCACGACACCACACAACCCTGCCACAGCAACCTCTGCAAGATGTGCCGGATCATCGACACGGATGCCATCATCTCACGTGAGAACACCATCCACCAGGTACACGGTACATACACTTGCAACTCGGCCAACGTTGTCTACCTGATACACTGCAGGAAAGGATGTCCCGAGGCATGGTACATTGGGGAGACCATGCAGACGCTACGACAACAGATGAATGAACACCACTCGAAAATGACCCGGCAAGAGAGTGTTCTCTTCCTGTTGGGGAACACTTCAGTGGTCACGGGCATTCGGCCTCTGATCTTCGGGTAAGCATTCTCCAAGGCGGCCTTCACGGCACACGACAACGCAGAGTCGCTGAGCAGAGACTGATAGCCAAGTTCCTCACACATGAGGACGGCCTCAACCAGGATCTTGGGTTCATGTCACACTATCTGCAACCCCCACGACTTGCCTGGGCTTGCAAAATCTCACTAACTGTCCTGGCTGGAGACAATACACATCTCTTTAACCTGTGCTTAACCCTCTCTCCACGCACATTGTCTGTACCTTTAAGACTTGATTACCTGTAAAGATTCGCATTCCAACCATTATTTTGTAAATTGAGTTTGTGTCTTTATGTGCTCTGTTTGTGAACAGAACTCCCACTTACCTGATGAAGAAGCAGCGCTCCGAAAGCTAGTGGCTTTTGCTACCAAATAAACCTGTTGGACTTTAACCTGGTGTTGTGAGACTTCTTACTGTGTTTACCCCAGTCCAATGCCGGCATCTCCACATCATCACTCTTTTCTACATGAATTTGGGTACACTCCTGATCCAGTTATTTTTTGAGGGAAACTATTAATATCACAATTATAATCAAAACAATTATAACAAAGCTTGCCTCCTTCACAAGGTGGCCTCTCATTCTTAAATACAGCACAGTGGCAAGCACTGCTGTTTCTCAACCCTAGGGATCCGGGTTCAATTCCCAGTTTGGGTCACCCCGTGCGGAGTCTGCACGTTCTCCCAGTGTCTGTGTGGGTTTCCTCCGGATGCTCCGGTTTCCTCCCACAGTCTGAAAGATCGGCTGGTTAGGTGCATTGGCAATGCTAAATTCTTCCTCAGTGTACCTGAACAGATGTTTTGATGTGACGACTGGAGGATTTTCACAGTAACTTCATTGCAGTGTTAATGTAAGCCTACTTGTGATACTAATAAATTAACTTAATGATGCCTGCAAAGGACAACTCCAAGCAATCTACTTTGTTATATCTGTTTGTCCGCTTTCTCAAGTTGAATTATTAGGAATCTTTCATCCTCATTTCCTTAGATCTTTCAAAAAGATGTTGCCTTTTCTTTATGCCCACTTTTACTGTCTATAACCATTTAGTTCTGTTTTGGATATCTCCCTGCTGGCTTGTGGTATATATTTGTTTTCTGTGTACTCTTGAGGTTGCATTGCTTCACGTTTCTCTCTCTAATGTTGTTCGATATTTATTTTTTTAGAAGTTCTTCCCTCATTGTCTTAAAATGAACTGTCCTGAAATATTAATCTTATTAGCCTTTCCAGCAGCTCATTTTACTCCCATCAGTGGAGGCATCATCAATAAATTCAGACACTCCACCTACTACGACTTCATTGGTGTTAATAAATCTGAAGAACGGAGGTCCCAAGGCTAATTCCTGAGGGATGCCACCAGTCACTGTTACCCAGCTGGAGCTGCTCACCTTCATTATTACTTTCGGCTTTCCATTAGCAAGCCATTTTCTGCCAAATTGACACTTCACTATTGATTGTACAAGCGTTTTACTGAGAAACTCTCGGAGCAGTTTTCTGACACTTGAGGTACATGATTTACTGAATTGCCTTTATCCACCTCCTTGCTCACATCATGAAACCGGGATCTATGTTTGTTTGGCTTGATTTCTTTATCATTGGCATTTGATTTAGGCCATTGGAACATCGGGTGCAAGAGCAGGAGTAGACCATTTGGCCTTTCAAGCCTGCCCCACCATTCATTAAGATTGTGGCTAATCTGGTTGTGGTCTGAATTCCACTTTCCTGTCTGTCGCTCATTACCCTTGACCCCCTTGTCTATCAAAAAAAAATCTAACTCAGCCTTGAATATATTCAATGACTCAACCTCCACTGCTTTATTGAAAGGAGAATTCCACAGATTAAAGATGCTCTGAGGCAAAATAATTCCTCCTCATTTCTGTCTTAAAAGGGAAACATCTTATTAAAATTTCTCTTCATCAGTAATCAACTGCATTTACTTGGAATAAGACCAAATTCTCATTGTTATTACTTCAACCTTTGAAGACTGGGGTAACATTTATTACATAAAACGTTGGAATTTAAGACTCTCCCCCCCCACCCCACCCCACCCCACCCCTTCACCATCACATTTCCTCGGAACTTTGGCACGTTTCATCTGAAATGCTCCTTGATTCTTAAAGAGAGAAGTCTTTGAAAGCACCTTTCATAATCTTAATACATTACAAAGTTTTCAACAAATGCTGAAGTACTTTTGAAGTGCAGTTAAAGTAAACATAAAGTTTATTTATTAGTCACAAGTAAGGCTTACATTAACATTGCAATTAAGTTACTGTGAAATTCACTCAATCGCCACAGCCCGGCGCCTGTTCGGGCCAATGCACCTAACCAGCACGTCTTTCAGACTGTGGGAGGAAACTGGAGCACCCGGAGGAAACCCACGCAGACACGGGGAGAATATGCAGACTCCACACAGACAGTGACCCAAGCCGGGAATCTGTGGCAGCAGTGCTAACCACTGTGCCACTGTGCCGCATACTGTTGATAAGTAGGGAATTATGGCAGCTCATCTGCACTCAACAAGATTCCAAAAATGGCAATGAGATAAATGACTAGATAGTCTGATTTGTTGATGTTCATTGAGCAATAGATATTAGCCAGGACACTGGGAAAAATCCCCTGCTGATCAAAGTGCGCTGTCATGAAATCTTTTACATCTACCTGACAGCAACCTCACAAAGCATCAAAAGGCAGTGCCTCACTCCCTCTGCCTGCATTGAAGTGTCAGCCTAGATTATGTTCTTAAGATTCATGAGCTTGATGACATGACTTTCTAACCTAGAGTTAAGAAAACAACCGCTGGCATATTTATCCTAAAGGATCCTTTGGTATGTTAATGCATTGCATTAAGACCAGGACTTTAAGAATCTTTGATCCATCAAATTTCCAAAATGTATATCTTTGATCCCATAATTTCTTGAAATACTTTTGCAATGGTTTGATTATTGCTACCTCGATTATTATTAGCTATTTTAAAAGTAAAGTTTTTATTTATTGGTCACAAGTAGGCTGACATTAACACTGCAATGAAGTTACTGTGAAAATTCCCTCGTCGCCACACTCCAGCGCCTGTTCGGGTACACTGAGGGCGAATTTAGCATAGCCAACGCACCTAACCAGCACGTCTTTCAGACTGTGGAGGAAACCGGAGCACCCGGAGGAAACCCACACAGACACAGGGAGAATGTGCAGACTCCTCACCAACAGTGACCCAAGCTGGGAATCAAACCCAGGTCCCTGGTGCTGTGAGGCAGCAGTGCTAACCACTGTGCCACCGTGCCGCCCATTTGCCTTGCGATAGGAATAATTGGAGTGGTATTATCTGGCAAAACTAATTTCCAATGTAATATTGAGTGCTTGACATTGTGGGTGAGGAGACAAAGCTTTAGGTTATGTCCATCTGCAATCTATTGTCAAATACTAGTTTCATAAGTTTATTTATTATTAGTCACAAGTAAGGCTTACATTAACACTGCAATGAAGTTACTGTGAAATTCCCCCAGTCACCACACTCTGGCACCTGTTCAGGTCAATGCACCTAACCAGCACACCTTTCAGACGGAGGGGGGAAACCGGAGCACCCGGAGGAAACCCATGCAGACACGGGGAGAACATGCAAACTCCACACAGGCAGTGACCCAAGCCTGGAATTGAACTGGCATCCCTGGTGCTGAGAGGCAGCAGTGCTAACCATTGTGCCAACATTCCACCCCATAACTGTTATAAATGTTCATGAATGTCTATTGCTCTGTTCTTGGTGAACCTTTCTGTACTTTTGCTTCTTATGATTCTTTATAAATTACTTTAGTCCAGTCCACCCAAGAATGTATAGAAATTACAGCACACAAATTGGCCATTTGACCCAATCAGTCTATGTCAGTATATTTTCCCTCCATACAGGTGTCTTGCAATATCTTGGTTCTCTGACACTTGTGCCTGAAATTTCTCTATTTCACTCCCAACTATCTTGACCATTATTGATTTTATGTTCCCTTGCACTATATCAGTTTTTATTAAGTGAAGTAACCAAAACTAATGCAAATAATTACATTGAATTTTCACATTTCAGGATGTTGGTACTGATATTCTCATCATTTACTTTTTTTTTTCGCTGCAGCTGAGATCTTGTGTAGAACGTGAAGATGAGAGTTTTTTCAATCCATGCTAAGGGTTTTAAAGTGTTTACTGTGCACTTACGGATCAAGTTTAAGTTTCTGTTAGAAAGGATCAGTTTTTCCAAAATCAATGGCATCCACACAAACATTACACCGCTGGGAAAAAACTCGGGCCTGAACTCATTTCCAATTCAATAAGATATAATTTGAATCTGATAAAGAGGAGACTTCAATCAGTGTGTAGGTATTTTTGTCAGCCTGAGGCTGGACCTCAGGAATATTCCGAAAGAGAACAGCCATGAATCTAGAATAATTGGTTGCTTAATTATCTCGCCATTGTTTTGAAGACTATTGCTAATTCGAAGAGACCCATTTAGGAGCTCGTGGCATTTAGAGGTGGCTGCGTATTATATTACCACTGTTAATATCAGGAATAGGATTTTCCCATTGAGAGTAATTAATCCCAAATAAATGGACTTTAGTTGAATGCAAGGCTTGAGATATTGATGTATTTTTCAAATGGGCAGTCCAGCCATTTGAGTTCAAAGTAAAATCATTTATTCTTAGAATCCTGCACAAACATTTACTTTTGTATATTTAATGAGTGATGGGAGTCATTATGAGATGGAGCTTACCGACCATGGCTGAAATGTTTCCAGTTGCGTGTAATGTATGTGTGTGTGTATATATATATATAATATATATATATATACACACACACACATATGTAGTATTTTGGGGTGTGGACTGCCCCTATAAGAACACAGGCCAGGTGACCCCTGGGCTATTAGCTTCAGCAACACCAGGTTAAAGTCCAGCAGGTTTATTTGGTAGCAAACACCACTAGCTTTCGGAGCGTGCTGCTCCTTCGTCAGGTGGAGTGGGAGATCTGCTCACAAACAGGGCATGATGTGGAGATGCCGGCGTTGGACTGGGGTAAGCACAGTAAGAAGTCTCACAACACCAGGTTAAAGTCCAACAGGTTTATTTGGTAGCAAATACCATTTGCTACCAAATAAACCTGTTGGACTTTAACCTGGTGTTGTGAGACTTCTTACTGCACAAACAGGGCATACAGAGACTCAAGCTCAAACTCCACCTGACGAAGGAGCAGCATGCTCCAAAAACTAGTGGCGTTTGCTACCAAATAAACCTGTTGGCCTTCAACCTGGTGTTGTTAGACTTCTTACTGTTTTTATCCCAGTCCAACGCCAGCATCTCCACATCATGACTATTAGCTCCACCCAGTATGGGACCCTGTTGGGCAGTCGTAGACCTGACTGTGAATGAGTGCACACGTTCAGTAAACAGCTCCTAATATTGAAGTATTCAAGCCTACCTTGTGATTCTTTAGACCCCTTAGTCCACAGGGGGAATACAGAATATTGTGCTTTGCTTGTGCTCCGCACCAATTTTGTTCGTTCTTCTCGGAAGACACTGGGATATAAATTTACTGAGGCCAATCACATTAAATGGGCAACACTGCATTGGTCACCTGTTTTACACTCCTCTCCATGTGTCCATGGACTTCAATAGAAAAGCACATGAACACCTGTGTAAACAGGTTTCCAATGTATTCCCTTTTTGCACTATTGCCCAGGACAAATTTGCACTCCGTTGAGTCATGCAGGCTGATGCTAGTCGTTGTCTCACAGTTTGATTAAGTGCACATTTTTCATGTATGCCCTTAAGCAACGACTGTCAGAAGACCATTTATCCCTGGGGACAAATTCAAGTCGCATTGTGCCCCTACCTGATCTCTACATTCATACACATTCTGCAGCTAGGAATTGAGACTGCTTGCTGGTGTTTACCCTCTCCTTAGTTCTGGAGTACCGTGGTCAATTATGGCATTGTTACCGTCAACCTATACTGCAATAAGGAATTGGCCTTTGCTCTCTTTCTGGTCTCTGAGATTCAGTTACACATTGTAGCTGCCAGCTACGTTCACCAGTACAAGATAACACAGAAACAATAACGGAGGTGAAGAAGCATCAACGTGAATTTAACAGAAACACACAAGAAAAATACTCTCCTGACTCACCATGAGCTGTTCCCTTAAAGATCCTCCCTTATAAACATATTGCAGCCAGGTGCATCTGTCATACTTCCAACTTTCTACAACAAAATATCTTTCATTCCTCGCTAATTTTTTCCGATCTTGATAGCATTGTCTCTTCCTAAAGGCAGCTGCTGGAGATTTTCTCAACAATTTGCTTCTAATTTCTAATGTCAAAAGTACCTCATTGGATGCAAAGAATTTTGGGCACCTTCAGGTTGTGAAAGGTGCTAAATAAATGCAAATCTTTTCTTTTTTTGCAATTGACTTATCTGCATATTAACACAGTTCCCCCACAGGAAGTACTTGAACATTCATCTTAAAAGTCTAGGCCAGATTAATCTAACTCCAACTCAGCAATGAAATATCACTCTAGGGCTCTAGGTCACCTATCAGCAGCACCATGGGAGATTGGCTAGTAAATATGAACTCTATGTCTGATATGAAGATTTAGGCATATGAATATTTTTGGTATGCATGTATCTAGGAACATCAAACATTCTGATTGGTCACTCCAGTCCTAAACCAGCTCATCAGACTGCCATAGAAAAGTCAGTAAAATCAGCCAAAGTCCAGTTCATCGTCTTTGGTAATCACGCGCTGACGAGTATGATTGTCCACCTAAGAAACTCCGTGTCACTGGCCACAGGTTCTGTGGGTCCTTGTGTGCCTGAAGAGAGGCATCTTCAGCCACACACTTGGCAGGTGTTTCCAGAAGGTGGGTTCGATCCTTGGACTCGAGCTTGCTGGTATTTCTTTCTCAGGCTCCTGTTCCAGGCTTCCTCTTGTCGTCAGGTGTCCTTGAAGAATTGTGTCCCTTCAATCAGGAGGTTCCTGCAAATAGGTCTCATCTGAGCCAGGGTTCCCCAGGCTTTGATGTCTATGTAGCACTTCTTGAGGTCAGCCTTCACAGTGTCTTTGAAGCACCTCCTGTTTCCTACTCTTGTTCAGAAGTCTTCACTGAGCTAGGCAAAAATGATTTGCTTTAGCAGTGGGGACTCTGACATCCTAAGCACATGGCCAGCCCAGCAGAGTTGGTTTCTGTTGATCATGGCCTTGATGCTGGTACTCTTAGCTCTTTCAAATACACTGATGTTAGTGCGCCTGTTCTCCCAGCTGCTGCAGAGAATCCATCTCAAACAGCATTGTTGGTACCTCTCCGAGGTCTTGAGGTGGTGTCTGTGCATAGTCCAAGCTTCTGCGTCGTATAGAAGAGTTGGGAGGATGACTGCTTTGTACACGAGGATTTTGGTGTCAGTACAAATGTCACGATACTTGAAGACCCTTGTCCTTGGGCATCTGAAGACAGCACTCACGGATTGGATACAATGTTAGAATTCTCCGTCAATGTCAGCCTTGGATGTGAGGTGACTCCCCAGGTAGGTGAAATGTTCCACATTTTGGAGGGTTTCTCCATTGCTCTTGATGAAGGAACAGACCAGATCTTGCCCTGAGGGTGGGCTGGTGAAGGACTGGAGTCTTCTTGAGGTTGAGGCTAAGACTGATTCTCCAGTATGCTCCTGCCAAGGTGGAGTTTGATTCAGTCGTCTTGCTCTTGGGGTAGGAACAGGACGTTTTAGCAGCTTTCTTCATGACTGAGCAATCCTCTTTAGGATCCACTCTGTTCACCCCGCGTACAAAAAAGGCGAGAAAAGGTGCTCTGAAAATCATCTGTTCCATCTCCAAGCTGGCTGGAAGACTGCATCCAGTGGGATCATCTCCCAAGGTCAGAAAATCAAAGTTCCACTCAATTTCAGAACTTGGGATATATGAACGCTCACAGATATTGAGCAAAACTGGAATGGAGAACTTGTTGCCAGTGAACTCAGGCACTTCAACATCGTTACCCTGCAAGAGACCTGAAGAACAGGCGAAGGGCAGCTAAGGGAAGATGATGATGGTTACACCTACTTCTGAAGAGGAAAACCCAAGGATCAGCCCCAGACGCATGGAATTAGATTTGTCATCAAGAACAAACTCGTCAACTGACTCCCTGAGCTCCCTGTTGGCATCAACGAGTGCCTCATGACTCTGTTTACAACTTGTCAAGAATCAGCAAGCAATCGTCCCAACCCTTGATGCCAATGATGAGTCCAAAGGAGGTGAACTCTACCCTAGACACCATATCCTCCAATGTTCCTAAGGAAGATGAGATCATCCTCCTTGGTGACTTCTATGCTGGAGTTGGAAAGGATACCTAACTCTGGAAAGGAAGGAGTTGGAAATTGCAACTCCATCAGGATTCTCCTGCTCACCAACTGCAGGAGACACCAGCTTTTCATCACTAAAACACTGTTCCACCAAAAAATAAGTTCAAGAGTTCCTGGCGACATCCTTAATGCACTGACACATGATCGACTTCGTCATTGTCCAATTCTGAGACCAAAAGGATGCCCTCATCACCAAAGTGATGACCAGTGCAGATGACTACTGGACAGACCATTGGCTCATCCGCTTCTCTCTATCCGTCAAACTCCAGCAGAAGCAGCGGATGATGAAGAAACAGCTTAGAAAAAAGATCAATGTTGAGTAGCTTCAAGAACCAAACACGCTAGCGAACTCTTCACCAAAACCTCCACATTCTAATGAAATGGATGAAAGCTGGAAGAATCTGTAGACAGTGGTTATCTCACACTGTGAAGAAACCATTGGTTACAAGACCAGGAAACACCAAGTCAAGTTCAACAAGCACGGCCACACCATCCAAGACCTCGTGGACAAGAAGAGGGAAGCTCTACGCAACTGGCAAAGTGACATAACTATCTAGGCAAAGAGGAGAACTCACCAATCAGTAAAAAGCGGAGGTACAAAGAAGAACTAAGGAAATTAAGAACAAATGGTGGGCTGAGGAAGCTAAAGAGCTGCAACTCCTTGCCAACTGGGTACTTCTTCAGTGCCACTAAGGCAATATTTTGACCCAACACCCTAGGCCTCAGTTAGCAAACAACCTAATATTTTTCCCCCTTGAACATCCCAGAGCAGCAAGACCAGGATCCTGGGTTAAGCCCAGTTTCCTGAAGTCCAGGACATCATGTTCACACACATTGTCTGGCATTCTCAACACTGCAGGCTTCAAGAATATAAAGGAATTCCACTCTGTTAGTGTGTAGCTGATTTGTGATCATTGCCCACTCTCCTGCTAGCACTAATGATGCCTTCATCTTACAGAAGTCCTTAATCCCTCTATATTTGCTCCTGTAGAACAGATGGAGGCCAAGTCTAAATACCACTCGTCAAGCTCATGATGACTGTGTAACCTTCCCACACGTTTGCTGGGCCTCAGCTCAGTAAGGATGTGTTTTGATGACAAATTATAAAGCACACCATTGCAATCTTGAAGCCGTGATTCTAGTGCCTGGACAGATGTCACACACTTCAATGGTTTGCTATAAGATGTCTGATGGTATTGTGGAATAGACGTGAAACAGTCACAGAACAAAGCCACTGAGAATGAAGACACAGCAACATTGAGAATGCCGGGAACCAACAGTTAACCTCCAGCAATTTATGAAAAGACAACCACTTAGTGCAGCAAATGCTAATTCCATTCAAAAGGGAAACAGATGAATTCCTAATGCAAAAGATGATAAAGGAATATGGATTTTGGAAAGGGAAACGATGAAAAATAATCAGATTACAGGAAGAGATGTGAATCATGCAATGAATTGAATGCTTATTTTGCAACCATTTTTGCGATGACAGTGGTGCTCTCATTGTGTGACACAAACAAGGCAGCTTTGCTGGGAAAATAAATCAATGGGGTCATTTTCTTTGTTGACATAATCACATCAGATCTTTGGTGGGATGAGACACCTACGCATTATGGCTGTGCTCTGACCTGAGCCAATTTTCCGAGGTCAGAATAGTTTGAATAATTTGGCCAGTCTCCAGTGCCACATTATAGCCAGCAGCTCTTAATTATTTTTTCATTCCTTAATTTTAATTTTACTACCTTGCTCTGTGACCTATTGCACTAGGCTAAGGCAGCTCTTTAAAATTTAAAACTCAACCCTGCAGCCCCGAGCAACCCAGTGCATCAGAAACACATGGCATTCCTTGCTCCAAGCGTTGCTAAGGTTCAATGATCAGAAGTGTGTGATGAGTTTCCTATTATTTGCATGTAATTGCAATGCAGCTGCCTATTTATTTGAGCAGGCTTGAGGTACATTTCACGTCCATCATTAGAATCAGAGGATCATAAAATAATGCAGCACAGAAAGAGGCCATTGTGCCTGACAGAGTTCTTTAGGAGAACTATCTAACGTCTCCCACTCCCTAGCTCTTACCCCATAGCCCTCCACCACCTATTGCCTTCAAAGTATTTTCCAATTTCCCCTTTGAATGTTACTTTTGAATTTACTTCCATCACTCTTTCAGGCATTGCATTCTAACTCATAGCTGGGTGTGTTAAATAAAAATGTTCTCATGCCAACTCTGATTTGTTTGCCAATAACCTTAAATCTATGTCCTATGATTACCAACCATTCTGCCACTGGAAATTTACGCTATCAAAACTATGAATGGTTTTGAACTCTATCAAATCTCTTAACTTTCTCTGCTCTGAGGAGAACAGCCCCAATCTCTCTATATAACTGAAATCCCTCAGCGCCAATGCTCTTCAATATACGTTCCAAGGCCTGGATGCCCTTCCTAATGTTTAGTGCCCAGAATTGAATATAATACTACAGCTGAGGCCTAACTAGCCTTTTATAAAGGTCTGACATGTTAACCTCCTTGCTTTAGAACTTGTGCCTCCATTAACAAAGACAAGGATTTGGTGTTCTTTTACAATAGTCTTAACATTTTTTTACTCCATCCTTGAAGTTGCAAAACCAATGCTCAGAATGGGCCGGGCAAACCCAAGTCCATTCCTTCCTTGCTTCAAAAACAAAATTCAAATTCCAATTGAACCCAATTCATGGTCCCCACAAGAGAGACAAACAAGATCCAAGTTGACAAGACAAGGCATTGCACCCCATCTTGGGCTTGATCTGGTGCTTGATCTTAGCCAAAAGGCCGACAACAATCTTCGCAACTTGTCCTGACATCTTCAAAGATTTGTGTCTAAATAATCCCCTTCCACTACCTAAGTTTCCCAGTTCTTGCACCCATTTTAAAATTATGCCATTTATCACACTTTAATTCAAGTGATTAAAGATGGCGCCCGAGTGCGGCAACTTCTTGCGAGCTGTCTCCAGCATGCCCTCTAATTCTATCTTTTACACTCGTTCAATGCTTTTAAAACTGTACTACACTGTATTCTGCACCCTCTCCTTTCCATCTCCCCTATGAACGGTATGTTTTGACTGGAGAGCACACAAGAAACAATACTTTTCACTGTATCCCCCCAATACATGTGACAATAATAATTATTAGGCCTAGAAGGTAGGGATGTGTTCGGCACAACTTGTGGGGCCGAAGGGCCTGTTTTGTGCTGTAGTTTTTCTATGTTTCTTCTAATAAATTAAATCAAAGTGCACCCATCTGCAGCTCCTCCAAAACCGTGTTAGGGAACTGGAGCTGGAGTTGGATGAACTTAGGATCATCAGGGACGCAGAGATGGCCATAGACACAAGCTTTAGGAATACAGTTACTCCGAGGATTGAAAACAGATGGGTGACGGTGAGAGGGGCTGGGAGGAAGCAGTCCGTGCAGGGATCCCCGGTGGTCGTTCCCCTTAGCAACAAGTATTCCGCTTTGGATACGGTTGAGGGGGATGACATACCAGTGGGGAGCCGCAGTGAGAGGATCTCCAGCACTGTGTCCGTCTCTGTGGCTCGGGAGGGAAAGGGGGAGAGCGGGAGGGCGATAGTTATTGGGGACTCGTTAGTTAGAGGGATAGATAGGAGGTTCTGTGGCAGCAAAAGAGACTCACGGATGGTATGTTGCCTACCGGATGCCAAGGTCCGTGATGTCTCAGACCGTGTTTTCCAGATTCTGAAGGGGGAGGGGAAACAGTCACAAGTCGTGGTGCACATTGGTACCAATGACATAGGTAAGAGAAGGGACGGGGATTTAAAGCAGGAATTTCTGGAGCTGGGCTGGAAGCTGAGAGCCAAGACGAAACATGTGGTCATCTCTGGTACGTTGCCGGTACCACGTGATAGCGAGTTTAGGAACAGGGAGAGAGTGCAGTTAAATATGTGGTTGCAGGGATGGTGTAGGAGGGAGGGTTTCAGTTACGTGGATAATTGGAACACGTTCTGGGGAAGGTGGGACCTGTACAAACAGGACGGGGTGCACCTGAACCAGAGGGGCACCAATATCCTCGGAGGGAAATTTGTTACGGCTCTTCAGGGGGGTTTAAACTAATTTGTCAGGGGAGTGGGAAAGGGAGTTGTAGTCCAGAAGTCAGTGAGGGTGGTGAGGTATTGGGGAAGGTATCAGGGTCAAGGGTGGGTACTGGTAGACAGGAAGGTGGATTGAAGTGTGTCTACTTCAATGCAAGGAGCATCCGGAACAAGGTAGATGAACTTGGGGCGTGGATTGGTACTTGGGACTACGATGTTGTGGCCATTACGGAGACGTGGGTAGAACAAGGACAGGAATGGTTGTTGGACGTTCCGGGGTATAGATGTTTCAATAAGTGTAGGGAAGCTGGTAAAAGAGGTGGAGGAGTGGCATTGTTAATCAAGGATAGTTGAACGGCTGCGGAAAGGCACTTCGTGGGGGATCTGCACACTGAGGTAATATGGGCTGAAGTTAGAAATAGGAAAGGAGCGGTCATGTTGCTAGGAGTTAACTATAGGCCCCCAAATAGTAATAGAGATGTGGAGGAAGAAATTGCTAAGCAGATTATGGATATGTGTGGGGGTCACAGGGTAGTTGTCATGGGGGACTTTAACTTTCCAAATATTGATTGGAACCTTTGTAGGTCAAATAGTTTGGATGGGGCAGTTTTTGTGCAGTGTGTGCGGGAGGGTTTCCTGACACAATATGTGGATGGGCCGACTAGAGGTGAGGCCACATTGGATTTGGTACTGGGAAATGAACCGGGCCAAGTGTTAGATTTGGTTGTGGGAGAGCAATTTGGAGATAGTGACCACAATTCGGTGTCTTTTGTAATTGCAATGGAGAGGGATAGGGCCGTACGGCAGGGCAAGGTTTACAATTGGGGGAGGGGTAATTATGATGCGATTAGGCAAGAATTAGGGGGCATAAATTGGGAACAGAAACTGTCAGAGAAAGGAACTAATGAAAAGTGGAACTTTTTCAAGGAACAAATACTGGATGTCCTTGATAGGTATGTTCCTGTCAGGCAGGGAGGAAATGGCCGAGTGAGGGAACCATGGTTCACAAAAGAGGTGGAATGTCTTGTGAAAAGGAAGAGGGAAGCTTATGTAGGGATGAGGAAACAAGGTTCAGATGGCTCGATTGAGGGTTACAAGTTAGCAAGGAATGAGCTGAAAAAGGGGCTTAGGAGAGCTAGGAGGGGACATGAGAAGTCCTTGGCGGGTCGGATCAAGGAAAACCCCAAGGCTTTTTACTCTTATGTGAGGAATAAAAGAATGACCAGGATGAGGTTAGGGCCGGTCAAGGACAGTAGTGGGAACTTGTGTATGGAGTCAGTAGAGATAGGCGAGGTGATGAATGAATACTTTTCTTCAGTGTTCACCAAGGAGAGGGGCCATGTTTTTGAGGAAGAGAAGGTGTTACAGGCTAATAGGCTGGAGGAAATAGATGTTCGGAGGGAGGATGTCCTGGCAGTTTTGAATAAACTGAAGGTCGATAAGTCCCCTGGGCCTGATGAAATGTATCCTAGGATTCTGTGGGAGGCAAGGGATGAGATTGCAGAGCCTTTGGCGTTGATCTTTGGGTCCTCGCTGTCCACGGGGATGGTGCCAGAGGACTGGAGAATGGCGAATGTTGTTCCTCTGTTTAAGAAAGGGAATAGAAATGACCCTGGTAATTATAGACCGGTTAGTCTTACTTCGGTGGTTGGTAAATTGATGGAAAGGGTCCTTAGGGATGGGATTTACGACCATTTAGAAAGATGCGGATTAATCCGAGATAGTCAGCACGGATTCGTGAAGGGCAAGTCGTGCCTCACAAATTTGATAGAATTTTTTGAGGAGGTAACTAAGTGTGTTGATGAAGGTAGGGCAGTTGATGTCATATACATGGATTTTAGTAAGGCGTTTGATAAGGTCCCCCATGGTCGGCTTATGATGAAAGTGAGGAGGTGTGGGATAGAGGGAAAGTTGGCCGATTGGATAGGTAACTGGCTGTCTGACCGAAGACAGAGGGTGGTGGTCGATGGAAAATTTTCGGATTGGAGGCAGGTTGCTAGCGGTGTGCCGCAGGGATCAGTGCTTGGTCCTCTGCTCTTTGTGATTTTTATTAATGACTTAGAGGAGGGGGCTGAAGGGTGGATCAGTAAATTTGCTGATGACACCAAGATTGGTGGAGTAGTGGATGAGGTGGAGGGCTGTTGTAGGCTGCAAAGAGACATAGATAGGATGCAAAGCTGGGCTGAAAAATGGCAAATGGAGTTTAACCCTGATAAATGTGAGGTGATTCATTTTGGTAGGACAAATTTAAATGTGGATTACAGGGTCAAAGGTAGGGTTCTGAAGACTGTGGAGGAACAGAGAGATCTTGGGGTCCATATCCACAGATCTCTAAAGGTTGCCAGTCAAGTGGATAGAGCTGTGAAGAAGGCCTATAGTGTGTTAGCTTTTATTAACAGGGGGTTGGAGTTTAAGAGCCGTGGGGTTATGCTGCAACTGTGCAGGACCTTGGTGAGACCACATTTGGAATATTGTGTGCAGTTCTGGTCACCTCACTATAAGAAGGATGTGGAAGCGCTGGAAAGAGTGCAGAGGAGATTTACCAGGATGCTGCCTGGTTTGGAGGGTAGGTCATATGAGGAAAGGTTGAGGGAGCTAGGGCTGTTCTCTCTGGAGCGGAGGAGACTGAGGGGAGACTTAATAGAGGTGTATAAAATGATGAAGGGGATAGATAGAGTGAACGTTCAAAGACTATTTCCTCGGGTGGATGGAGCTATTACAAGGGGGCATAACTATAGGGTTCGTGGTGGGAGATACAGGACGGATATCAGAGGTAGGTTCTTTACGCAGAGAGTGGTTGGGGTGTGGAATGGACTGCCTGCAGTGATAGTGGAGTCAGACACTTTAGAAACATTTAAGCGGTTATTGGATAGGCAAATGGAGCACACCAGGATGATAGGGAGTGGGATAGCTTGATCTTGGTTTCAGATAAAGCTCGGCACAACATCGTGGGCCGAAGGGCCTGTTCTGTGCTGTACTGTTCTATGTTCTATGTTCAAAGCTTTACCATAATTTTGAGTCCTTGATGTGCATTGTTTTTTTAACATGAGAACACACCTAGCGTTGTGGTGCCAAAGGACCAGGTTTCAGCCACTGCAGGCTCCTGGTTGGGCTATGTAAATATATGGGCATGCCCTTGCCCCAGGAAAAAAGCCTGCGAGACCAAATTCCAGGTTACACCATCCTTAGGTTGGGAACCTGCATATTGGGTTGCAGACTTCTGAAAGTTTCTACACCTGAATCAATCATGCCTATTCCTGAACCTCATTTGTATTTCTATCATGAAGATTGACACCTTAGTAAATGGGCCACGTCAGCCTTATTAGCAGAACGTACTTTGTGGTTATTCATTAACGAATGGTGAAACTGTGTGTCCTGGCTCACTCAGTCAATTCAGTTCAGATCATTATTAAAGTTAATTTGTGTCAGTGGTTAACTTTTGATAAACCATCCTTTTGAGTGAGCAATCAGACTGCAGATAATGAAGCTATTGTGGTTAATCAGTATGTGTTTTGTAACGAAACTACACCAAGTAAACATTATAAAAGGGATTCATTTAAAGCAAATTCTAATTGCAAACTTGTCACAAGGGCAGTTGATTTAAAACAGATCTTTAGTGGCATGTTTTCAAATGATATGCATTCAGAATATTGAACTGAACTGGAACAGTTTTAAAATGAATTTCAATTGCTTATGTAAATTCATTAGATAAAGGGAAACTTACAATTTGAAAGGCCCAAACACCAAAAGACAGTGCAGTGCTGTGAGCTGCAAATTGTAATAGCAGTTAGATTAGAATTCAGTATTCTTCAAACCAGCAGCATGACCATGCATATACAATCTGAGAATATTTTTGGGAGAATTCTGGCTGTCGTCTTTTGGATGAGATATCAAACCCAAGCTCGGTTTGCTCTCTCAACTGGATGTAAGATGTCCTGTAGAACAATTTGAAGAGAAGGGTAGCTCTCCCAATGTCCATCCATCCAGTGCAGGAAATATACACATTTCTCCAGTGCACTCCTGCCCCAGCACACTCCATTTGTAGTATGAAATCATTTTTGACCCCAATTAAATGTATCCACATTATCCCCAAATTTATTATAATTTATGGAATGTCTTCTATTTATCTTTAACTGCATTCTAACACATGACTTTGGTCGTCCCAACTGCGTTTCCTACTTTATCAAAAACATCTACCCAACAAATGACTCTCTCTCCTTGCTGCGCAAGAGAATGTTACAGGTGAAACTATTGCACAATTTATTAATGTTGAATGAACTCTTTGACTTGGAAAATGGGTTTCAAGTTAGTTCTTCAATGGCTGGTTTGCCGACCCAAGGAACCTGGCCAGGAATGTGCTGAACTTCTCTGCCTGACATTCGTCCTGACGATGCAGAGCAGCTGCACCTCATGCTCATTTTATTTTTGTTCTTTTTAATGGGTTGTGGGTCAGAGAACATAGAGGTTTACAGCATGGAAACAGGCCCTTCGGCCCAACTTCTCCATGCCGCCCTTTTTTTTTTAAACCCCTAAGCTAGTCCCAATTTCCCGCGTTTGGCCCATATCGTACCCATGTAACTATCTAAATGCTTTTTAAAAGACAAAATTGTATCCGCCTCTACTATTACCTCTGGCAGCTTGTTCCAGACACTCACCACCCTCTGTGTGAAACAATTGCCCCTCTGGACACTTTTGTATCTCTCCCCTCTCACCTTAAACCTATACCCTCTAGTTTTAGACTCCCCTACCTTTGGGAAAAGATATTGACTATCTAGCAGATCTGTGCCCCTCATTATTTTATAGGCCTCTATAAGATCACCCCTCAGCCTCCTAAGCGCCAGAGAAAAAAGTCCCAGTCTATCCAGCCTCTCCTTATAACATAGAACATAGAACATAGAACAGTACAGCACAGAACAGGCCCTTCGGCCCACGATGTTGTGCCGAGCTTTATCTGAAACCAAGATCAAGCTATCCCACTCCCTATCATCCTGGTGTGCTCCATTTGCCTATCCAATAACCGCTTAAATGTTTCTAAAGTGTCTGACTCCACTATCACTGCAGGCAGTCCATTCCACACCCCAACCACTCTCTGCGTAAAGAACCTACCTCTGATATCCGTCCTGTATCTCCCACCACGAACCCTATAGTTATGCCCCCTTGTAATAGCTCCATCCACCCGAGGAAATAGTCTTTGAACGTTCACTCTATCTATCCCCTTCATCATTTTATACACCTCTATTAAGTCTCCCCTCAGCCTCCTCCGCTCCAGAGAGAACAGCCCTAGCTCCCTCAACCTTTCCTCATAACCCAAACCATCAAGTCTCGGTAGCATCCCAGTAAATCTTTTTTGCATTCTTTCTAGTTTAATAATATCTTTTCTATAATAGGGTGACTAGAACTGCACACACTATTCCAAGTGTGGCCTTACCAAGGTCTTGTACAACTTCAACAAGACTTCTCAACTCCTCTATTCAATGCTCTGACTGATGAAACCAAGCATGCTGAATGCCTTCTTCACCACTCTGTCCAATTGTGACTCCACTTTCAAGGAGCTATGAACATGTACCCCTAATAAGAACATAAGAACATAAGAAATAGGAGCAGGAGTAGGCCATCTAGCCCCTCGAGCCTGCCCCGCCATTCAATAAGATCATGGCTGATCTGATAGTGGTTTAGTTCCACTTACCTGCCCGCTCCCCATAACCCTTAATTTCCTTATTGATCAGAAATCTATCTACCTGTGACTTAAACATTGGAGGATTGGAGGATAGCTAATGTGGTCCCGTTATTTAAGAAGGGTAGGAAGGATAACCCGGGTAATTATAGGCCGGTGAGCTTGACGTCCGTGGTGGGGAAGTTGTTGGAGAAGATTCTTAGAGATAGGATGTATGCGCATTTAGAAAGGAATAAACTCATTAACGATAGTCAGCATGGTTTTGTGAGAGGGAGGTCATGCCTCACCAACCTGGTGGAGTTTTTTGAAGAAGTGACTAGAATGGTGGACGAGGGAAGGGCCGTGGATGTCGTCTATATGGACTTTAGTAAAGCGTTTGACAAAGTCCCTCATGGTAGGCTGGTGAAAAAGGTTGGATCTCATGCGATAAGGGGGGAGGTGGCTAGATGGGTGGAGAACTGGCTTTGTCACAGAAGACAGAGGGTGGTAGTGGAAGGGTCTTTTTCTGGCTGGAGGCCGGTGACTAGTGGTGTTCCACAGGGCTCTGTATTGGGACCTCTGCTGTTTGTGATTTATATGAACTATCTGGAAGAAGGTGTAACTGGGATGATCAGTAAGTTTGCGGACGGACACAAAATTGGCAGGACTTGCAGATAGTGAGGAGCATTGTCAGAGGCTACAGGAGGATATAGATAGGCTGGAAATTTGGGCAAAGAATTGGCAGATGGAGTTCAATCCTGATAAATGCGAAGTGATGCATTTTGGTAGAAATAATGTAGGGAGGAGCTATACGATAAATAGCAGAACCATAAAGGGTGTAGATACGCAGAGGGACCTGGGTGTGCAAGTCCACAGATCCTTGAAGGTGACGTCACAGGTGGAGAAGGTGGTGAAGAAGGCATATGGCATGCTTGCCTTTATAGGACGGGGCATAGAGTATAAAAGTTGGGGTCTGATGTTGCAGATGTATAGAACGTTGGTTCGGCCGCATTTGGAATACTGCGTCCAGTTCTGGTCGCCACACTACCAGAAGGACGTGGAGGCTTTGGAGAGAGTACAGAGGAGGTTTACCAGGATGTTGCCTGGTATGGAGGGGCTTAGTTATGAGGAGAGATTGGGTAAACTGGGGTTGTTCTCCCTGGAAAGATGGAGGATGAGGGGAGACTTAATAGAGGTGTATAAAATTATGAAAGGCATAGATAGGGTGAACGGTGGGAAGCTTTTCCCCAGGTCGGTGGTGACGTTCACGAGGGGTCATAGGTTCAAGGTGAAGGGGGGGGAGGTTTAACACAGATATCAGAAGGACATATTGTACACAGAGGGTGGTGGGGGCCTGGAATGCGCTGCCAGGCAAGGTGGTGGAGGCGGACACACTGGGAACGTTTAAGACTTATCTAGATAGCCACATGAACGGAGTGGGAATGGAGGGATACAAAAGAATGGTCTAGTTTGGACCAGGGAGCGGCACGGGCTTGGAGGGCCGAAGGGCCTGTTCCTGTGCTGTATTGTTCTTTGTTAGCCTTCACTGCTTCAAAGGGTAGAGAATTCCAGAGATTCACTGTCCTCCGAGAGAAGAAGTTCCTCCTCAATTCTGTTCTAAACTGACTCCCCCTTATTTTGAGGCTGTGTCCTCCAGTTCTTGTTTCCTTTCTAAGTGGAAAGAATCTCTCTGCCTCTACCCTGTCTAGCCCCTTCATTATCTTATATGTCTCTATAAGATCTCCCCTCAGCCTTCTAAACTCCAACGAGTACAGGCCCAATCTACTCAATCTCTCCTCATAGGCTAACCCCCTCATCTCCGGTATCAACCTGGTGAACCTTCTCTGTACTCCCTCCAAGGCCAATATATCCTTCCGCAAATAAGGGGACCAAAATTGCACACACTACTCTAGTTGCGGCCTCACCAGTACCTTGTACAATTGCAGCAAGACCTCCCTGCTTTTATACTCCATCCCCCTCACGATAAAGGCCAACATTCCATTTGCCTTCTTGATCACCTGCTGCACCTGCAAACTGAGTTTTTGCGATTCATGCACAAGGACCCCCAGGTCCCTCTGCACAGTAGCATGTTGTAATTTTTCACCATTTAAATAATAATCCATTTTACTATTATTCCTTCCAAAGTGGATAACCTCACACTTGTCAACATTATACTCCATTTGCCAGATCCTCGCCCACTCACTTAGCCTATCCAAATCTCTCTGCAGACTTTCTGCATCCTCCAGGCAATTCGCTTTCCTAGTCATCTTTGTGTTATACCCCTAGATCTCTTTGTTCTGTAACTCTCCCCAGCGCCCTACCATTAACTGAGTAAGTCCTGCCCTGGTTCAATCTGCCAAAATGCATCACCTTGCATTTGTCTAAATTAAACTCCATCTGCCATTCGTCAGCCCACTGGCCCAATTGATCAAGATCCCGTTGCAATTGGAGATAACTTTCTTCACTGTCCACTATGCCACCAATCTTGGGGTCATCTGCAAACTTACTAACCATACCTCCTATATTCTCATTCAAATCATTAATATAAATGACAAGTAACAGTGGACCCAGCACTGATCCCTGAGGCACACCGCTGGTCACAGGCCTCCAGTTTGAAAAAACAACCCTCTACAACCTTCTGTCAAGAAGCCAATTTTGTATCCATTTAGATACCTCACCCTGGATCCTGTGAGATTTAACCTTATGCAACAACCTACCATGTGGTACCTTGTTAAAAGCCTTGCTAAAGTCCATGTAGACATCATCAACTGCACTGCCCTCATCTACCTTCTTGGTTAGCCTTTCAAAAAAAACCTCAATCAAATTTGAGAGACATGAGTTTCTCATGGTGTCGCTAGTAAGGCCAGCATTTGTTGCCCTTTCCTAATTACCCTTGAACTGAGTGGCTTGCTTGGCCGTTTGAGGGTAGTTAAGAGTCAACTACATTGCCGTTGATCTGGAGTCACATCGAGGCCAGACCAAGTGATGACGGCAGATTTCCTTCCCTGAAGGACATGATTGAACCAGATGGGTTTTTGCTGCAATGCATGAGAATTGTTGCAGTCACCATTACTGAGACTCGCTTTATATTCCAGATTTATTGATTGAATTCAAGTACGACCACGGTGAATCCCACCAGTAGCTACAGCATTCCGGGAACTGGGCTTTCCTCAGAATGAAAATTATGAGTCTTGGAATAAATCAGTCCTAAAATTGAGCATCAAGGTCAGGTATGCAATACTGTGGGACTATAAGAAGAATGTCAAAAAGGCAGATTGCTACAGTGAACTGGGGTTGAGGGGGGAGTGTATGTGTGGAGAATGGTGCCTCATAAAATGGCATGGCTGGAAAGCAATCCTGCCTTTGTGAAGCAGATTGTATAAAATTCAGTTTGCCCTGATAACTTATAATTTTTCAAACAACATGCATATCAACAGCTAGCTTTTTAACCGAGCAGTTAGAATGTTAGCTTGTCAATGTTTTACAAGAAGAAATATGTTTTTCTTTCATTGGTTGATACAAACCTCCAATCCTAACAGATTTGTTCGATGTTTGGAACGACAGCTATAATAAGCAACTGTTCAATCAGCCAGGCAGTATTTTCATGAACTTGAGTAGAAGTGTTTCCCGGTTTGCTGCAGTCCTGCATGTTTGTAGAGAGCAAGACTCCTCACTCTCAATTCGTGCAATGTGGCATGTTCATCATCTAGCCAGCCATCAAATCGATGTAGAACACACCGCCATTTGCACAGTGGTTAGCACTACAGCCTCACAGAGCCAGGGACCCGGATTCGAATCTCAGCTTGGGTCACTGTCTGTGTGGAGTTTGCACATTCTCCCCGTGTCTGCGTGGGTTTCCTCCAGGTGCTCTGGTTTCCTCCCACAGTCTGAAAAACGTGCTGGTTAGGTGCTGAATTCTTCCTCAGTGTAACCAGACAGGCGCCGGAGTGTGGCAACTAGGGGATTTTCACAGTAATTTTATTGCAGTGTTAATGTGACCTACTTGTGACACAATTAAATTTTTAAACTTGCTCAGAGACTGCATGTTTGGATCTCCTTGCACTCCCCTGGCACTACTTCACCGCACTCCCCACAAAAAAAACTCACCGCCAACTTCCTTTGCTAAGACTGACAAATATTTAAAATACATTTTTATACATACTGAAACAATATTGTCTCGCATGCAGCCACTTTCAAGTTCCTATAAATTTGAATGTTGAGGTAGATCTCTTGCATGCTGCACAATATTAACTGTTGGCATGAGGCCAAAGCTGTGCTTTGCTTATGCTAAATTATTCCCACAAAATTGCACCAAGTCATCTCAGTGTGCAGTGAGCTAGCTTCATGCTGGCATTTTCTGCATAGGTTTTGCCATGAAAGTAGGGCTTAAGATCTTGTGTACAGTAAGCTTTTCAGTCATGTTTTTCAGTTGCTCTTACTGCAAGTCAAAGTTACTATAATCATCCCCAAATGTATCATAATTAATGGAAATTTCTCCTACTTATCTCTGATTTCTAACACGTGACCCCTGTCCTCCCAGCTGTGTTTTTTTTTATTCAGAGGATGTGTGTATCACTGGGAAGGCCAGTATTTAACACCCAGGCCCAATTGCCTCCACAAGATGCTGATGAGCTGTCTTCTTGATTACAACTGCGTGGTTTGCCAGACCATTTCAGGTGGGCAGTTGAGTCAACCACATTGCTGTTGGGTCATGAGTCAAATAGAAGCCAAGACCAGTTCAGGGCAATGGTTGGTGTGCAAACAGACTTGGGCATATTCGTATCGGCAACACAAAGTTAGCATGCTGGAAGAGCAAGCAATTAAGAAGCATTTTGGCCTTTGGTACTGGAATACAAGAGCAAGGAAGTCTTACTACCATTGCTTTGGTAAAACCACAACTGGAGCACTGTGTGCAGTTTTGATCACCATACTGTATCTAAGGAAGGATATACTCACAGCAAAATTTCACTAGATTGGTTCCTGGGATTAAAGGGTCGTCCTATAGCTGGAGGCTAAGGAAATTGGGCCTAAGCTCTCTGAAGTTTAGAAGAATGAGTGGTGATCTTATTGAGGCATGCATGATTCCGAAGGAGCTTGGCAAGATAGACACTGGGAGGTTATTTCCCCAGGTTAGGGAACCATTAACTTATGTGCACAGCCTCAGCATAAGGAATTCAGCATTTAGAACTTAATGAGAAATTTCTTCACTCGGAGGGTTGTGAATCTTTGGAATTCTCTACTCCAAAGGGTTATGGCTGTTCCATTGATGAGCTTTCAAAGTTAGGATAGATAGATAGATTTTTGATCTCTCAGGGAATATGGGAAACAGGTGGGAAAGTATATTTGAGGCAGAAATTCAGCTTGAAGTTAATCGATGGCAGAGCAGGCTTAAGGGGCCCAATAGTCTATTCCTATGTCTATTTCTTATGTTAAGGGCATTAGTGAACCAGGTGTGTTTTAATGACAATCAAATAGTTCCGTGGCCACCATTACTGAGGCAAGTTTGCAATTCCAGCTTTATTTAATTGAAGTTAAATTCCCACCACATCATCAACAGTAACGCGGTTTCCTCTCTCTACATAAGAAAACATTGAGTAAATTTTTATTCAATTAATGTTGAATTTACCTCTTCAGCCAGAAGTGCTCCATGAAACATTTCTAAATTAATTCTTTATTCTTTGATTGCTCTCTAATGTAGTTCACTCTCTCCATTGGTGGGCCTATGACCTATGGCTCCAAAGCATCACAATTAGTCCTGCAATCCATCCAACCGTAAGACTAATAAATTAATAAAATCTCACTTCATAATCAACCACCATATTATTTGAATATTATCCGTCATATTCTGCAGTGCTTTTACACTCACCGCAATCAGCTAATTACTCCAACCCCAGTTTAAAGTTTATTTATTAGTATCAGAAGTAGTCTTACATTAACACTGCATTGAAGTTATTGTGAAAATACCCTAGTCGCCACACTCCAGCGCCTGTTCAAGTACACTGAGGGAGAATTTAGCATGGCCAATGCACCTAACCAGCACTTCTTTTGGATTGTGAGAGGAAACAAGAGCACCTGGAGGAAACCCACACAGACATGGGGAGAACGTGCAAACTCCACACAGTGACCCAAGCCGGGAATTGAACCCGGGTCCCTGGTGCTGAGAAGCAGCAGTGCTAAGCACCATGCCACCCTTTGTGCCACGGATTTTGAATCTACCCTGTTCTGTTTTGAAACTGTCTCCACAATGTTGTACTTTATTTTATGCTTATTTATTAACTTTCACTATCAATATCTCACTAATATGTACACTGAACTTATTTGTACGTTTAATTCCAATATACAAATGCGATATTTAACAAATTTCCGTACACGTTTTCATGAATCACTGCCTCAAAAAACAATTTAAAAATCTATCTCCATTTGCCATTTCTCGCTACTCCACATCCTTTATTACAAACACCTCAGCATAGTCACACATCAGCTGTATACAATAAAATGCGACACCTCATCGCTAAGCAAATCCAGCAGACATCTTAAACATGTTCAATGGCAAAATGCTGTGAATTCTGGAAATCTGAAATTAGAAACTGAAAATATCGGTGACACTCAGTGAGTCAGGAAGTATCTTGTGAAGAAACAGAGTTACTGGGCTGAAATGTCCCTCTGAGAGCAGCTGGATTGGGCACGAGTTGTAAGTTGTGTCAATCTCTTCATTGTGGGCATGGCTGGTGACATGGCTGCCTCATTTACAGTCAATGGCATTCATGTGAGCAGGTTGTGATGGCCTTATAACCACATATATTTGAAGAAAGATGAGGCTGATATTTATGATGGAGCAACCATTCGAATATGACTGAATCAATCTCTTTGATGTTGTTTCCCTCCCTTATCGGGGCTAGACAGTCCTTTGAGTAATTGTGGTATCAATTTCCAAGGATCTTTGTGTGTAAGTATGTAAACAGGGACTGGGTAATGGCTAGTGTTGGATAGGTGAACCTCACGAAAATCCCAATGTGGGTTGGGACAATTTTTGAAACACACTTTCGCAATAGGTGATTCAGAGTCCACCTTGGACATGAGAGAAGTGCATGTTGAAGACAAGACAACCACAGGGCTCAGTGCTAGCCCCAAACCTGTCCAATGCAAATATAAATGACCTGCCAACAATCACATCCTACAAACTTCATTTATGCTCCATCCATCTCCACTCTGGCCCAAATCCTTAATTAAAACATTACAAACTTGGTGGACTATTGGAACACATGGCGTCTCATGTTGAATCCCTCTGAAGCCATATCCAGTGTATTCTACCTCCATAGAGTCAGCGCCAAAAGAGAATTGCATTTCTACATGGATGGCCAGAGACTAATATATGATCCAACCTAACATACTTGGAAGTGAGATTAAATAAGACTCTGTTGTTCCGGGAACATCTGAAGAGTAAAGAAGCAAAGGTCAAAACCAGAAACAATCTACTGACCAAACTTATGTGATTGACATGGGGCACTGCTGCCACCACACTCTGGGCAAGTGCTGAGGCCCAATCATATTCTGCAGCAGAGTATGGTGCACCCACAAGCTGGCTGAAACCATCCGTGCTGCATCTCACTTACCACTCCATGATGACCTGTTGAAACCTCCTACTGCCCACCTTCTGTTTCAGCACCCCATAGAACGTAGGGCATTTAGCACCCTTCCTGAGCAAGATCGTCCGATAATATCTTTGGGTTAAGGAATGGGAAACACGGGAAATCACTAACAATTTTATTAATTGTTTTATTAATAGTTCTGGAGCACAAATCTTCAGTACCATTGCTGGAATTTTGCAAGGGCCCAAAATCTTTGCAGTATCCAGTGACTTCTGCCATTTCTTGATAACGTGGAGTGAATCAAATTGTCTGAAGACTGGCATCTGTGATGCTGGGGACCTCAGGAAGAGGCCACATGGATCATCCACCCAGCACTTCTGGCTAAGGACCTTCCCATCCATAGAGACCATCAAAAACTTCCAGTTCTCCAGTGGGGGTTCTACAAAAACCCCCTCTGGACACAAGTCAAACATCTTCAACTCTATAACTCTGAAAACTGGAGGAAAGCTTGGGCAGAAACCACTGTCCCAAAAACATGTTGCCTCCAACCCAACTTCTCAACAACCAGGTTTCAAGCTCCCCTGGAGCATGTGGACAACCCTCAATCCAATATGGACTGGACATGGCTGGAATGTGACAAGCTGGCCTTATGATCTTCCTCAGGTTGGTGATGCAGGTAAGGCAGCTTTGGTCAACAAAAAACTTGGAAGATTCAGTGTGAACTTTACTGCACTGCGGGAAACTAGGCTTGCTCAAAGTAGAAACATTGCATGTTCTTCGAACTCGAGAGGCAACATGTCAACATGGAGTGGGTTTTGCAGGAAAAAAATTATACTTGCGATGATTGAACACCCTCGGCACCCCCGCAACAGAAGGCTCAGATAGACTTCTTGCACTTATTGTCAACAAGTATTGTCCCAGTTAACTTCATGTGCATCTATGCCAATACTTGCTTCCATCCCAGATGTCAAGGGTCAATTCTATGAGACACTTGATGCTGCCATCAGCAGAATTTTCAGAACCAAGAGCCTTATCGGGGACTTCAACACTGGGGTGGGGATATTTAATATACAGCTTGGCCAATGTGCGTAGAGCAACAAGGAACCAGGAAGATGAAAGAAAATGGACAATTTCCTGGAGATATGCCGTAATTGGGGACCCTTGTGAGATGAACAGCCCCTTCCAAACTAAGCCATTCCACAAGGTTATTTGGAAATGTCTGTGGTCGTGCCACTGGCACCAACTAAATCTCATCATCACCAGACGTACCAGCCTCAACTGTGTCCTCATCACTAGTAATTCTAGGGACTCGCGGTTGGTGTGTTGCCTCCCAGGTGCCAGGGTCCGTGATGTCTCGGATCGTGTTTTCGGGATCCTTAAGGGGGAGGGGGACCAGCCCCAAGTCGTGGTTCACATTGGCACCCAAGACATAGGTAGGAAAAGGGATGGGGATGTAAGGCAGAAATTCAGGGAGTTAGGGTGGAAGCTTAGGGCTCGAACAAACAGAGTTGTTATCTCAGGTTTGTTACCCGTGCCACGTGATAGGGAGAGAGAGCAATTGAACACTTGGTGCAGGGATGGTGCAGGAGGAAGGGATTCAGATACCTGGACAATTGGGGCTCATTCTGGGATAGGTGGGACCTCTACAAACGGGATGGTCTACATCTGAACCAGAGGGGTACCAATATCCTGGGGGGAAAATTTGTTAATGCTCTTCAGGAGGGTTTAAACTAATTCAGCAGGGGGATGGGAACCTGAATTATAGCTCCAGTGTACAGGAGGTTGAGAGTAGTGAGGTCATGGATAAGGTTTCAACGTCGCAGGAGTGTACTGGCAGGCAGGAAGGTAGTTTGAAGTGTGCATATTTCAACGCCAGGAGCATCCGGAATAAGGTGGGTGAACTTGCAGCATGGGTTGGTACCTGGGACTATGATGTTGTGGCCATCTCGGAGACATGGATAGAGCAGGGACAGGAATGGTTGTTGCCGGTTCCGGGGTTTAGATGTTTCAGTAAGAGCAGGGAAGGTGGTAAAAGAGGTGGAGGTGTGGCATTGTTAGTCAAGGACAGTATTACGGTGGCAGAAAGGATGTTTGATGAGGATTCGTCTACTGAGGTAGTATGGGCTGAGGTTAGAAACAGGAAAGGAGAGGTCACGCTGTTGGGAGTTTTCTATAGGCCTCTGAAAAATTCCAGAGATATGGAGGAAAGGATTGCAAAGATGATTCTGGATAGAAGCGAAAGTAACAGGGTAGTTGTTATGGGGGACTTTAACTTTACAAATATTGACTGGAAAAGCTATAGTTCGAGTACTTTAGAGGGGTCAGTTTTTGTCCAATGTGTGCAGAAGGGTTTCCTGACACAGTATGTAGATAGGCCAACACGAGGCGAGGCCACATTGGATTTGGTACTGGGTAATGAACCAGACCAGGTGTTAGATTCGGAGGTAGGTGAGCACTTTGGTGATAGTGACCACAATTCGGTTACGTTTACTTTAGCGATGGAAAGGGATAGGTATATACCGAAGGGCAAGAGTTATAGCTGGGGGAAAGGAAATTATGATGCGATTAGGCGAGATTTAGAATGCATAGGTTGGAGAAGGAAACTGCAGGGGATGGGCACAATTGAAATGTGGAGCTTGTTCAAGGAACAGCTACTGCATGTCCTTGATAAGTATGTACCTGTCAGGCAGGGAGGAAGTGGTCGAGCGAGGGAACCGTGGTTTACTAAAGAAGTTGAATCACTTGTGAAGAGGAAGAAGGAGACTTATGTAAAGATCAGATGTGAAGGCTGTTAGGGCGCTTGAGAGTTACAAGATAGCCAGGAAGGACCTAAAGAGAGAGTTAAGAGGACCCAGGAGGGGACATGAGAAGTCTTTGGTAGGTAGGATCAAGGAAAACCCTAAAGCTTTCTATAGGTATGTCAGGAATAAAAGAATGACTGGGGTAAGATTAGAGCCAGTCAAGGACAGTAGTGGGAAGTTGTGTGTGGAGTCTGAAGAGATCGGAGAGGCGCTAAATGAATATTTTTCATCAGCATTCACGCAGGAAAAAGACAATGTTGTCGAGGAAAATACTGAGATACAGGCTATTGGACTAGACGGGATTGAGGTTAACAGGAGGAGGTGTTAGCAATTCTGGAAAGTGTGAAAATAGATAAGTCCCCTGGGCAGGATGGGATTTATCCTAGGATTCTCTGGGAGGCCAGGGAGGAGATTGCAGAGCCTTTGGCTTTGATCTTTATGTCGTCATTGTCTACAAGAATAGTGCCAGAAGACTGGAGGATAGCAAATGTTGTCCCCTTGTTCAAGAAGGGGAGTAGAAACAACCCTGGTAATTATAGACCAGTGAGCCTTACTTCTGTTCTGGGCAAAGTTTTGGAAAGGATTATAAGAGATAGGATTTATAATCATCTAGAAAGGAATAATTTGATTAGGGATAGTCAACACGGTTTTGTGAAGGGTAGGTCTTGCCTCACAAACCTTACTGAGTTCTTTGAGAAGGTGACCAAAGAGGTGGATGAGGGTAAAGCAGTTGATGTAGTGTATATGGATTTCAGTAAAGCATTTGATAAGGTTCCGCACGCTAAGCTATTGCAGAAAATATGGACCGAGGATGATTTAGCGGTTTGGATCAGGAATTGGCTAGCTGTAAGAAGACAGAGGGTGGTGGTTAATGGGAAATGTTCACCCTGGAGTTCAGTTACTAGTAGTGTACCGCAAGGATCTGTTTTGGGGCTGCTGCCGTTTGTCATTTTTATAAATGACCTGGATGAGGGCGAAGAAGGATGGGTTAGTAAATTTGCAGATGACACTAAAGTTGGTGGAGTTGTGGACAGTGCGGAAGGTTGTTGCAGGTTACAGAGGGACATAGATAAGCTGCAGAACAGGGCTGAGAGGTGGCAAATGGAGTTTAATGCGGAAAAGTGTGAGGTGATTCACTTTGGAAGGAGTAACAGGATTCCAGAGTACTGGGCTAATGGTAAGATACTTGGTAGTGTGAATGAACAGAGAGATCTCGGTGTCCATGTGCATAGATCCCTGAAAGTTGGCAGCCAGGTTGATAGGGTTGTTAAGAAGGCGTACGGTGTGTTAGCTTTTATTGGTAGAGGGATTGAGTTTCGGAGCCAGGAGATCATGTTGCAGCTGTACAAAACTCTGGTGCGGCCGCACTTGGAGTATTGCGTACAGTTCTGGTCGCCGCATTATAGGAAGGATGTGGAAGCATTGGAAAGGGTGCAGAGGAGATTTACCAGGATGTTGCCTGGTATGGTGGGAAGGTCTTATGAGGAAAGGCTGAGGGACTTGAGGTTGTTTTCGTTAGAGTGATGGTGGTTAAGAGGTGACTTAATAGAGGCATACAAGATGATCAGAGGATTAGATAGGGTGGATAGCGACAGCTTTTTTCCTCTGATGTTGATACCTAGCACGAGGGGACATAGCTTTAAATTGAGGGGTGATAGATATAGGACAGATGTCAGAGGTAGGTACTTCACTCAGAGAGTGGTAAGGGCGTGGAATGACCTACCTGCAGCAGTAGTGGACTCGCCAATGTTAAGGGCATTTAAATTGTCATTGGATAAACATATGGATGATATTGGAATCGTGTAGGTTAGATGGGCTTTAGATTGGTTTCACTGGTCGGCGCAACATAGAGGGCCGAAGGGCCTGTACTGCGCTGTGCACTGTTATGTTCTATATTCTCTCAGTGTTACCTGGTATGCAGCAAAGTCAGGCTTCAGCTAAGGAAAGTATACCACTCCAAGAAGATCGATCATCCTTGGATCAATCCTTGCTGCACCACTGACACAGGGAGGACCCAAATGTTCCTCAACCACCTCAATCAGGCTCTTACAGACAACCCAATTCCAGAGTGCGGTGTCAGAGTGGGATTATCTGCTCAACGCCATCCAGAACTCTGAATCCACTACCTGAGGGAAAAAAGATCAGAGGAATACTAACTGGTTTGAGGCTTATTGGACTGAAATAGAATCTGTTCCTGCAACCAAGAGGAGAGCCCTCATGCAAGCAAGAGCCAGCAAATAAAATCTAGATCCTCTCAGAGCTGCCAGAATTGAACCCCAGAAGACTGCTTGGCACTGTGATAATCAATACAGCAACAACATACAATCTGCTGCTGAATCCAGGGATGCTAGAGTGATGTATGAGGGAATCAAGAATCAGAGATGAGGAGAAATTTCTTCAGCCAGAGTGGTGAATCTGTAGAACTCTTTGCCGCAGAAGGCTGTGGAGGCCAGGTCATTGAGTGCCTTTAAGACAGAGATAGATAGGTTCTTGATTGATAAGGGAATCGGGGTTATGGGGAAAAGGCAGGAGAATGGGGATGAGAAAAATATCAGCCATGATTGAATGGCGGAGCAGACTCGATGGCCTAATTCTGCTCTTATGTCTTATGGTCTAAGAAAGCAACAGGCCTAACAGTAACCAAATCAGTCCCCTTGAAGACAACAGTGAGGCTGTTCACTGAACATTGTAAACAGATGAAAAGGTGGCTGGAGCACCATCTTGCACTCTGTCCAATGGAGAATGTTATTGTAGAAGCTCTCAGTGACATCCTCGTCTTTTCTGTCCTAGTGGAGCTGGACAATAGATCTCAATAAGTTCAGTGACCATTGTGGCAAGTGGTAAAGCCCCAGGAAATGATGACATTCTACCTGAAATCATTAGAAGTGGAAAACCGGCACCTGTGCAGCACCTCAGTGAAGGTTTGTCTCTCGGAAAGATCTGTGCTTCAAGACATGGGGTGTGAGAAATATAGTCACCTTGTACAAAATCCAAAGAAATCACAATGATAGCAACAAATACTAAGACATCTCCTTGTGAATTATTGTGGGCAAGGTCTTGTTGCTCTGACCAGATTGCAAACCCTGGCATCAAGCATCTACCCTGCGTTCATTTGCAGATTTAAAAGCTTGCAGATTGACAGTTGACGTGATTTTCTCACCTTGGCAGTTACAAGAGAAAATCTGCGAATGGCGCATATCACTCCTCACCAAGGCCTTCGCCCTTGTCAGCAGAGACTGACTCTTTGAACTGCTGTGGAAAATAGACAGCCTGCTGGACTCCTGAGCAACACTCTCTATCTTTCACTGAGAACATGCAAGGTTTCGTCAGTTACAGTTGATCATCATTAGAGGCTTTCAAGATCAGCAGCAGGGTAAAACAGGACAGCATTCTGGAGCCAGCTCTCTGGTATGTTTTTCTCCATGCTGCTATTGTACGCTTTTGGTGACTCTAATAAAGGTTCCACCTGTAAGCCAGAGCTGACACAAGCTGTTCAGCTTGGCAAGGCTGCATGCCAAGACCAAAGTGCGTAATGTCCTAGTTCGTGAATTGCTAATGAGACTGAAATCCACTTGCAACAGCATGTGGGCCAGTTCTCCCGGCCTGCGAGGGAGTTGGACTGACAATCAGCATCAGGGAAACCAAAGTTGTGGGCCATGGCATACAGTCTCAACCCTTTATCAACTTTGAGAACTTGGCTCTATAAGCCATCGATAGCTTCATGTACCTTGGATCAACAATTGCCAACAACCTGTCCCTTGACATAGGAAACAACACCGTATTGCCACGACCGCAAGCCCAAGTCAAGTGTGGTCCAACAGCAAACTAACTGAAAATGCAAAGCTCAGGTGTGTACCAGGTTTGTGTTCTCAGTGGCATTCTTTACAGAAGTGAGGCAAGGACAACTTACAGTAGCTTAGAAAAGCACCTGAACAGATCCCATCTCCACTGCGTCAGACGAATATTGGACAAGCTCTATCAGGACAGAATATGTCGAGTGTGGAAGTACAACAGTGTGCAGGGAAACCCAGCATATTTTTCCTTTTGAGTCAGCAATTATCCCATTGGTTGGGTCATGTGAGCCAAATGGAAGGTGGCTGCATCCTCAATGACTCGCTCTATGGCAAGATTGCTATTAGCACAATACCAACAGGTTCCTTCCCTCCCCGCCCCCCCCCCCCCCCCCCCTCCAAATCTGTGATACAATGATGTCTATAACCAAGATTTCAAGGTGACCAGAATCGGAGCCAATGTATGGGAAATCTTCACTGCTGACTGGAGACAAACGGTCAGGAAGGTTCTGGAAAAAGCAGTGGACAAAGGAAATGCCCAGATGTCAGAAACAGAGAATCCTCTGAAAGGACTAAACATCAGTTGCCCTCAGGCCGACGCTATTCATCTGTGCCAGCTGGAGAAGGGACGGCCACTCAAGAATCGGCCTTTACAATCACAACAGACAATGTTCAATACAGAGTGACATACACACTGGATTCATCTCCTGTGACGAGCCAGTAATTCTAGTTTGTCACAATGTAGAAGCGCATTTATAATATGATGCATTCTCAACAACCAAATAACAATCTATGCGTAAATTATACCGCGCTTTATTTATAAATCCAGCTCCCAAACATTTAAATGAGAAGCAGCCACTCATCCAGGAAGCCTGGAAAACACACAAGTGAGATTGAAACAACGTGATCCTAAGGTCCTCCTCCCCAGCTTTCTCCTGGCAGGTGTCCAATCTCTTGAAAACAAGCTGGATGAGCTTAAAGCCAGACTCACTTTTCAAGGGGAACTGAGAGACTGTTAAGAACATAAGAACATAAGAAATAGGAGCAGGAGTAGGCCATCTAGCCCCTCGAGCCTGCCCCGCCATTCAATAAGATCATGGCTGATCTGACGTGGATCAGTACCACTTACCCGCCTGATCCCCATAACCCTTAATTCCCTTACCGATCAGGAATCCATCCATCCGCGCTTTAAACATATACAGCGAGGTAGCCTCCACCACCTCAGTGGGCAGAGAATTCCAGAGATTCACCACCCTCTGGGAGAAGAAGTTCCTCCTCAACTCTGTCTTAAACTGACCCCCCTTTATTTTGAGGCTGTGTCCTCTAGTTTTAACTTCCTTACTAAGTGGAAAGAATCTCTCCGCCTCCACCCTATCCAGCCCCCGCATTATCTTATAAGTCTCCATAAGATCCCCCCTCATCCTTCTAAACTCCAACGAGTACAAACCCAATCTCCTCAGCCTCTCCTCATAATCCAAACCCCTCATCTCCGGTATCAACCTGGTGAACCTTCTCTGCACTCCCTCCAATGCCAATATATCCTTCCTCATATAAGGGGACCAATACTGCACACAGTATTCCAGCTGCGGCCTCACCAATGCCCTGTACAGGTGCATCCCTGCTTTTATATTCTATCCCCCTCGTAATATAGGCCAACATCCCATTTGCTTTCTTGATCACCTGTTGTACCTGCAGACTGGGCTTTTGCGTCTCATGCACAAGGACCCCCAGGTCCCTTTGCACGGTAGCATGTTTTAATTTGTTTCCATTGAGATAGTAATCCCATTTGTTATTATTTCCTCCAAAGTGTATAACCTCGCATTTCTCAACGTTATACTCCATTTGCCATATCCTCGCCCACTCACTCAGCCTGTCCAAATCTCTCTGCAGATCTTCTCCGTCCTCCACACGATTCACTTTTCCACTTATCTTTGTGTCGTCTGCAAACTTCGTTACCCTACACTCCGTCCCCTCCTCCAGATCATCTATATAAATGGTAAATAGTTGCGGCCCGAGTACCGATCCCTGCGGCACGCCACTAGTTACCTTCCTCCAACCGGAAAAACACCCATTTATTCCGACTCTTTGCTTCTTGTCGGATAGCCAGTCCCCAATCCACTTTAACACACTACCCCCAACTCCGTGTGCCCTAATCTTCTTCAGCAGCCTTTTATGGGGCACCTTATCAAACGCCTTTTGGAAATCCAAAAACACCGCATCCACCGGTTCTCCTCCATCAACCGCCCGAGTCACATCTTCATAAAAATCCAACATGTTCATCAAGCACGACTTTCCCCTCATGAATCCATGCTGCGTCTGATTGATCGAACCATTTCTATCCAGATGCCCTGCTATCTCCTCTTTAATAATGGATTCCAGCATTTTCCCTACTACAGACGTTAAGCTGACCGGCCTATAGTTACCCGCCTTTTGTCTCCTTCCTTTTTTAAACAGCGGCGTAACATTAGCCGTTTTCCAATCAACCGGCACTACCCCAGAATGCAACGAGTTTTGATAAATAATCACTAACGCATCCACTATTACCTGTGACATTTCTTTCAATACCCTGGGATGCATTCCATCCGGACCCGGGGACTTGTCCACCTTCAGTCCCATTAGTCTAACCAGCACTGCCTCTCACACTGTTGTGTGCTCTGTTTCACGGAGACATGGCTCACCCCTGCTTCACTGGACTGTGCCCTACGACTGGAGAGTTTCTCAATTCACCGGAAGGACTGCAGGATAGCCTCAGGCAAAGTGGGGTCTGCCTTCTAATCAACAGCTCTTGGAGCTCAGATGTGGCAACACTGGTGAGATTCGGCTCCCTGGACCTAGAGTACCCAATGCTGAAATGCCCCCCTTACTACCTGTCGCGGGAGTTCACCTCTGTTACCCTGACAGCAGTTTACATCCTACCCCGTGTAGACATGAAGACTGCACTTGATGAAATATATACCATAAGACCATAAGACCATAAGACATAGGAGCGGAAGTAAGGCCATTCGGCCCATCGAGTCCACTCCACCATTCAATCATGGTTGATTTCAACTCCATTTACCCGCTCTCTCCCCATAGCCCTTAATTCCTCGAGAAATCAAGAATTTATCAATTTCTGTCTTGAAGACGCTCAACGTCTCGGCCTCCACAGCCCTCTGTGGCAATGAATTCCACAGACCCACCACTCTCTGGCTGAAGAAATTTCTCCTCATCTCTGTTCTAAAGTGACTCCCTTTTATTCTAAGGCTGTGCCCCCGCGTCCTAGTCTCCCCTGTTAATGGAAACAACTTCCCTACGTCCATCCTATCTAAGCCGTTCATTATCTTGTAAGTTTCTATCAGATCTCCCCTCAACCTCCTAAACTCCAATGAATATAATCCCACGATCCTCAGACGTTCATCGTATGTCAGGCCTACCATTCCTGGGATCATCCGTGTGAATCTCCGCTGGACCCGCTCCAGTGCCAGTATGTCCTTCCTGAGGTGTGGGGCCCAAAATTGCTCACAGTACTCCAAATGGGGCCTAACCAGTGCTTTATAAAGCCTCAGAAGTACATCCCTGCTTTTGTATTCCAAGCCTCTTGAGATAAATGACAACATTACATTTGCTTTCTTAATTACGGACTCAACCTGCAAGTTTACCTTTAGAGAATCCTGGACTAGGACTCCCAAGTCCCTTTGCACTTTAGCATTATGAATTTTGTCACCGTTTAGAAAATAGTCCATGCCTCTATTCTTTTTTCCAAAGTGTACGACCTCGCACTTGCCCACGTTGAATTTCATCAGCCACAAGTAGCCTTGGGACGAAATATCCCGAGGCCTTGTTCATCGTGGCCGGTGATATCAACCAGGCCAATCACAAGAGTGTCCTCCCAAGAAACCACCAACATGTCTCCTGTCCCACCAGAGGCCCAAACATCCTTAACCACTGCTCCTCAAAACATCAAATATGCCTCCCGCTCTATCGCCCGCCCAAACTTTGGCAAATCAGACCACAAAGCTGCTCCTGGCTTACAAGCAAAAATTGAAACGGAAGAATCTGATAAAGAAAGTCGTGCAGTGTTAGTCTGAGGCAACGGATGATCTCTTGCGGGACTGCTTCAAGTCGGTGGACTGGTCAATAGTCAAACTCAATGACCAACCTAAATGAGCACGCCACTAACAGACTTCATTAGCAAGTGTATTTTAGACTGTGTGCCAGAGAAACTGATCCAAGTCTTTCCCAACCGAAAGCCATAGATGAACAGGGACAACTATTGCTGACTGAAGTCCAGGTCTGAGGGATTCAAGTCGGGTAACCCTGGCCTAAACAAGAAAGAAGTCTCACAACACCAGGTTAAAGTCCAACAGGTTTATTTGGTAGCAAATACCATAAGCTTTCGGAGCACTGCTCCTTCGTCAGATGGAGTGGAAATGTGCTCTCAAACAGTGCAAACAGACAAAATCAAGTTGCAGAAGTTTGAGAGCACATTTCCACTCCATCTGACGAAGGAGCAGTGCTCCGAAAGCTTATGGTATTTGCTACCAAATAAACCTGTTGGACTTTAACCTGGTGTTGTGAGACTTCTTACTGTGTTCACCCCAGTCCAACGCCGGCATCTCCACATCTAAACAAGAAATCCAGATACAATCTACAGAGAACCATCAGGAGATGCCAAGAGACAATACTGGACCAAGATAGAGTCCCAGGCAAGCCACAAAAACAGCCACCTGTTATGGCAATGTCTACAAGACGTAACAGGCTACAAGGAGAAGATGAGTAGAATCGCTGGCAACAATGCATCCCTTTCTGATGAGCTCAATGCATTCCATGTCCACTTTGAGCAAGAAGTCAGTGAGAGGTCATCTTCCGCCCCAACAGCCTCAGTCAAACTGGTATCTAAGGTCACCATCGCAGACGTCAAATCGGCCTTCTTGAAAGTTAACTCTCAGAAAGTGACTGGCCCGGAAGGTGTCCCCACATGAGCATTTAGATCCTTCTCAGACCAGCTTGTTGGGGATATTTGCAGATATCCTTAACCTCTCTTTACTCCGATCGGAGGTTCCTACCTGCTTCAAAAAGACAACCATCAACCCTGTACCAAAGAACAGTCAGGCAGCATGCCTTAATGACTATTGTCTGGTGGCTCAGACATCCATCATTATGAAGTGCTTCGAATCATGGCACACATCAACTTCAGTCTTCCAGATTGCCTGGACCCACTACAGTTTGTCTGTTGCTGCAACAGGTCGGCAGCAGATGCCATCTCCCTGGCTCTACACTCAACCCTGGAATACCTGGATAACAAAGACACCTAAGTCAGACTCCTATTTATTCACTACAGCTCAGCCTTCAAAACCATTATTCTTACAAAATTCAGCTCCAAACTCTGTGGCCTAGGGCTCTGCTCCTCTCTCTGGGACTGGATCCTTGTGTTCCTAACCCATTGACTGCAATCAGTAAGGAAAGGTAACAACACCACCTAAACGATCCTCAACACCGGTGCCCAACAAGGCTGTGCCCTCAGCCCCTTCCTATACTCCTTATATACTCGGATCTCAAATGACAAGATGGAGGAGATAGAGAATCTGATAAAATGGTGTCATGACAATCTCTCCCTCAATGTCAGTAAAATGAAAGAGCTAGTCATCAGCTTCAGGAAGCGTAGTGGAGAACATGTCCATCTACATCAACGGTGAGGAAGTGGAAATGGTCGAGTGCTTCAAGTTTCTAGGTGTTCAGATCGCCAAAGATCTGTCCTGGACCCTCCACACTGCCGCTATAGTCATGGAAGCTCACCAACGCCTCTACTTTCTCAGGAGGCTAAGGAAATTCGGCATGTCTACTACGACTATTACCAATTTTTACAGATGTACTATAGAAAGCATCCTTTCCTGATGTATCACAGCTTGGTATGGCTCCTGCTCTGAGTAAGACCGCAAGAAACTACAAAGGGTTATTAACTTGGCCCAGCCCATCACACAAAAGGGCGGCACGGTGGCACAGTGGTTAGCACTGCTGCTTCACAGCTCCAGGGACCTGGGTTCGATTCCCGACTTGGGTCACTGTCTGTGTGGAGTTTGCACATTCTCCTCGTGTACTATAGAAAGCATCCTTTCCTGATGAATCACAGCTTGGTATGGCTCCTGCTCTGAGTAAGACTGCAAGAAACTACAAAGGGTTATTAACTTGGCCCAGCCCATCACACAAAAGGGCGGCACGGTGGCACAGTGGTTAGCACTGCTGCTTCACAGCTCCAGGGACCTGGGTTCGATTCCTGACTTGGGTCACTGTCTGTGTGGAGTTTGCACATTCTCCTCGTGTCTGCGTGGGTTTCCTCCGGGTGCTCCGGTTTCCTCCCACAGTCCAAAGATGTGCGGGTTAGGTTGATTGGCCATGCTCAAATTGCCCCTTAGTGTCCTGAGATGCGTAGGTTAGCGGGATTAGTGGGTAAATATGTAGGGATATGGGGGTAGGGTGGGATTGTGGTCGGTGCAGACTCGATGGGCCAAATGGCCTCTTTCTGCACTGTAGGGTTTCTATGATTCAATGATTTCTATGATGTGCAGTTTAGGTTGATTGGCCATGCTAAAAATTGCCCCTTAGAGTCCTGAGGTGCATAGGTTAGAGGGATTAGCGGGTAAATATGTAGGGATATGGGGGTAGGGCCTGGGTGGGATTGTGGTCAGTGCAGACGCGATGGGCCGAATGGCCTCCTTCTGCACTGTAGGGTTTCTGTGATTTCTGTGATTCTGTGAAACCAGCTCCCAATACATTGACTCAGTCTACACTTCCCACTGCCTCGGGAAAGCAGCCAGCACAAAGATCCCATGCGCCCCGGACATTCTCTCTTCCACCATCTTCCATTGGGAAAAAGATAGAAAAGTCTGAAAACACGAACCAACAGACTCAAGAACAGCTTTTCCCCTGCTGTCATCAGACTTTTGAATGGTCCTATCATATATTAAGCTGATCTTTCTCTTCACCTTACCTGTAACTGAAATATTCTTCTGCACCCTATCCTTTCCTTCTCATGTACTTTCTGAATGGTAATTTTGCCTTTATAGCACGCAAGAAACAACATTTTTCACTGTATCCCAGTACATGACAATAATAAATCAAATCAAAACAATGGTGTGTTGTTGTGGGGGGGCTTGTGTTATAGTGCCACCCCAAGGGAAGTGGCTCATATTACAGGAATTGCACAACGCACATCCAGGGCAAAGCAGGATGAAAGAATTTGCCCAAAGTTATGTTTGGTGGCTGGGCATGCTAAAATAAATCAGAAGAATGATTAGCCAGCGCCCAAGTTATGAAGCCCAACAGGCACTGCTGCCACTGGCGAATATGCATCCTAGAGTGGCTGGGTAGGCCATGGTCAAGACTACATATAGACCTTGTAGGGCCATTCATGGGACATATGTTTCTCATCTTAGTTGATGCACATTCTAAATATGTCCAGTTGCTCAAGTCCACAATGGCCATAGCCATTGATAACTGATAAACTGAGGTGGATTTTTGCCATCCATGGCATCCCAGAATTCTTAGTGTCAGATACTAGTACATCATTTACAGCAGGGGAGTTTTGAATTGTGTCAAATCAAAATGGTATTCGCCATGTTAGGTCAGCACCTTAGCACCCAGCCTCCAATGGGTTAGCAGACTGAGCTGTACAAATGTTCAAATCATTGATGAACAAACAAGTTAATCAGCCTTTACCTCTACATAAGGTCATATTGAGATACAATACCATGTGACCACAGGAGTCATGCCAGCCAAATTACGAATGGGATGCTGCTTACAGACACGGTTGGATATCATATTCTCAGATTTGGCAGGCAGGGTGAAGGCTAGACAAGCCCACCAGAAAGAAAATCATGACTTGCAAATTAAAGAGTGTTTTCCAAGTTGATGATTTAGTTCTGGCCAGAAATTTTGCAGCAGGACCAACATGAGTGGCTGGGAAAATTGTGGAAAGAACAGGGCTGGTCTCCAACATTGTAGAAATGCAAGATCATTGTGTCAAAAAACATGTTGCCCATTTGAGGAAGAGAGCAAGGGATCCCTGATACAAGTGATCAACAGGCAACTCCTCTTTCCCACTTGGTCCATTGCCTTGTATGTTTTGGCATCACAAGTGCACACCTAAATACATCTTAAATGTTATGAGGGTCTCTGCCTCCACCACCCTTTCAGGCAGTTAGTTCCAGACTCCCGTCACTCTTTGGGTGAAATGGTTTTTCCTCATGTCCCCTCTAAATCTCCTATCCTTTTCCTTAAATCTATGCCACCATTGATCCCTCTACCAAGGGGAAAAATTTCTTCCTGCCTAATCTCAGTGCCCTTCATAATTTCATACATCTCAACCATGTTCCTCCTCACTCTCCTCTGCTCCAAGGAAAACAGCCCAGTTTCTCTCTTCATAACTAAAACTTTTTTTGCCCAGGCAACATCCTAATAATTCTCCTCTTCACTCTTTCCAGTGCTATCGCATCCCCCCTATAATGTGGATTCCAGAACTGTATACAAATACTCTAACTGTGGCCTAACTAACGGTTTATACAATTCCAGCATAACGTCCCTGTTCTTAAACTCTATGCCTCCGCTAATAAAGCAAGTATACCATAAGCCTTCTTAATCACTTTATCCACTTGTCCTGCTACCTTAAGGGACCGGTGTACATGCACACCAAGTTCCTTCTGATCCTCTGTGCTTCCCAGTGTCCTGCCGTTCATTGTGCATTCCCTTGCCTTGCATGTCTTGCCCAAGTGCATCACCTTTACATTTATCCGGATTGAATTCCATTTGCCACTGATCAGCCCATCTATTTCCTCCTGTAATCTAAGGCTATCCTCCTCACTATTTACCACCCTACTAATTTTTGTTTAATCTGTGAACTTACTGATCAACCCTCTGACATTCAAGTCTAAATAATTTTTATAAACCATGCACTGAGGGCCCCAACACTGATCCCTGACGGATCCCACTGGACAGTGTTCCAGTCAGAAAAACATCCCTCGACATCACCCTTTTTTGGAATGGGTGGGTTGGCATGAGGAAAAGTTGGACAGGCTAGGCTTGTATCCACTGGAGTTTAGTCAAATAAGAAGTGATTTGATTGGAAGCAGATAAGATTCTGAGAGGTCTGACAGGGCGAATGTCATGTGTGGAGATGCCGGCGTTGGACTGGGATAAACACAGTAAGAAGTCTCACAACACCCAGGTTAAAGTCCAACAGGTTTATTTGGTAGCAAAAGCCACTAGCTTTCGGAGCGCTGTTCCTTCGTCAGGTAAGTGGGAGTTCTGTTCACAAACAGGGCATAGTGGCGGGCGAATGTGGACAGGATGTTTCTTCTTGTGGGAGAGTCTAGAACTAGGGCTTGCTGTTTTAAAATAAGGGGCCGTCCAATGATGATAGAGATGAAGATAATTTTTTTCTGAGACTTTGGAACTTTCTTCCTCAAAAGGCGGTGGAAGAAGAATCTTTGAACAATTTTAAGGTACAGCTCAATAGATTCTTGATAAGCAAGGGGGTAAAAGATTATCAGGGGTAGGTGGGAATGTGGAGTTGATATTGCAATCAGATCAGCCATAACCTTATTGAATGGTGGAGTAGGCTAGCAGGGCTGAGTGGCCTACTCCGCCTAATATATATATTTGGACCTATTTATCGCACATTGTCCTTGAGAAGAAGGTGTGCTGCAATCTGCAACTGCTGCAGTCCATGTGTTTTTGGAGCACCCACAATGTTGTTAGGAAGAGAGTTCCAAGATTTTGACCAGCGACAGTGAAGGAATGGCGATTATCGTTCCGAGTCAGGATGGTGTGTGACTTTGAGAGGAACTTGCAGGTGGCAGTGTTCCCTCTATTTGCTGCCTTTGTCCTTCTTGGGCATTGAGATTGCCCATTTGGAAACTTGCTGTCACCTAACCTATAATTCTCAGTTTAGCTCCTCATTAACTGTGGTGGCTGTGCTACCAGTTTTGACTAAGCTTCTGGTATGTTTTTTAATATACAGCAAGAACCTAGATGAACACACATTGCTATGGGCAACTGAACAAAATGTCCTAAGCTGTATTGTTTTTGCTATTGTTGCTTTCTCAGATATAATGACACATCTTTAAAGAGACAGAGGAGGTTTTACCAACAAATGAGGCTTCCAAAATCATGCTGAGCTCTGAAGCTGATTTGAACTCAGCGAGCACAAGCTATCACCTAATCATTATTTTTCAATGTTTCTCATTTGCTGCAATGTTCAAACAGTTAAATTTATGATGACACATTAAACTTTCCAAACTCTTGGTTGGTATTTCTAACTGGCTGAAGACATATCTATTGAAAATGAAAAATTCCATTATTTTTGAGGTAGAAAGAATATAAATGTATGCACAGGAGTAAACCATCCTGCTTCTTGAGCTGGTTTCATAATTCAATTAGATCTTTGCTATCTGTATTTTAACTGCATTTGTCTTTCAGATGAGACTTTAAACTGACCCGGAGATTAATGTAAAAGACCCCATGGCACTATTCAAAGAAGAGCCACAGGAGTTCCTCCCAGTGTCCTGTGCAATGTTCATCACCCAAGCAACATGAACGCATTGCTGTTTGTAGGATCTTGCTGAGCACAAACTGACTGCCACTTTTTCCAAATTACAACAGTGACTGTAATTCGAAGGTGCTTCATTGCCTGTAAAGCGTTTTGGGACATCCTGTGATCCTGAAAGCCATTGTACAAATGCTAACTCTCACTTACTTATCTTGGTTCCATACTCCTTGATTTGATTTATTATTGTCACATGTATTAGTATAGAGTGAAAAGTATTGTTTCTTGCGCGCTATTCAGGCAAAGCATACCGTTCATAGAGAAGGAAAGGAGAGAGTGCAGAATGTAGTGTTATAGTCATAGCTACGGTGTAGAGAAAGATCAACTTAATGCAAGGTAGGTCCATTCAAAGGTCTGATGGCAGCAGGGAAGAAGCTGTTCTTGAGTCGGTTGGTATGTGATCTTAGACTTTTGTATCTTTTTGCCTGATGGAGGAAGGTGGAAAAGAGAATGTCTGGGGTATGTGGGGTCCTTAAGTATGCTGGCTGCTTTGCCAAGGCAGCAGGAAGTGTAGACAGAGTCAATGGATGGGAGGCTGGTTTGCTTGATGGATTGGGCTACATTCATTACCTTTTATGGTTCCTTGCAGTCTTGGGCAGAGCAGGAGCCATACCAAGCTGTGATACAACCAGAAAGAATGCTTTCTGTGGTCCATCTGTATAAGTTGGTGAGAGTCGTAGCTGACATGCCAAATCTCCTTAGTCTTCTGAGAAAGTAGAGGCATTGGTGGCTTTCTTAACTATAGTGTCGGCATGGGGGAACCAGGACAGGTTGTTCGTGATCTGGACACCTAAAAACTTGAAGCTCTCAGCCATTTCTACTTCGGCCCCGTTGATGTAGACAGCGGCATCTTCTCCACTACGCTTCCTGATGTCGATGACAATCTCCTTTGTTTTGTTGACATTGAGGGAACACAGCCTTGTGGGGCACCGGTGTTGAGGATGGTTGTGGAGGAGATGCTGTGACCTATCCTTACTGATTGTGGTCTGTGGGTTAGGAAGTTCACTATCCAGTCGTAGAGGGAGGAGCCGAGGCCCAGGCCAGAGTTTGGAAATGGGTATCGTAGGAATAATGGTGTTGAAGCCTGAGCTGAAGTCAATAATTAAGAGTCTGACATAGGTATCTTTGTCATCTAGGTGTTCCAGGGTTGAGTGCAGGGCTGAGAGATGGTGTCTGCTGTGGACCTGTTGCGGCGGTAGACAAACTGTAGTGGATCCAGGCAGTCCGGGAAGCTGGAATTGATTCGTGCCATGACTAGCCTTTTGAAGCACTTCATGTTTGTGGATGTCAGAGCCACCGGACGATAGTCAGTAAGGCACGCTGCTTGGCTTTTCTTTGGTAACATCCTTATCGAACAAAAATCTATCAACCTCCATTTTAAAATTTCAATTGATGTAGCTGTTATGGAGTGTTATTATAAGCACCTTATTTAAATATATTTGCTGATGTCCGTAATTTTTGCGTGCATGGGCAGAGTCATCAGTAGCATGTATTTTGCAGGTTTAGTCTTCCATGAGGAACCTGTGCACTAGCTGCTGCTCCCAGTTCTGTGTTCTTGTTGTTTTATATTTCAATGTCTCTTTGTATATAAAGCAGTTTGAATTTGTTACCTACGTTTGCGGCTGAAGTTACCACTCTCGCCTCAAGAGCTTTTTTGGGGAGCAAGTTCCAGAATTCCACTATCTTGAATGTGAAGACGCGGAGATCAGAGACAGTGGCAGAAAATGTTGAAAAAGCAGATCAGATCAAGGAAGAAAAAAAAAACAGCTGCTACCTTTTAACCGACCAATTCTGAGAAAGCCCCAAGCACAGTGTAAACATATGCTGCAGTTTCCTGCAAGATACTTCACTTGGACAGCAATTGCTCTTTAAATAAGATACAAATACATAAGCTTTTACTGGTGTCTATAGTATGGGTGGAATCGTACAGCACTTCTCTTCTTTCCGCAACGCCCCCCCCCCTCCCGATTCATTGGTGGCATCCCACCCTTTCTCCAAACTTATTGCTAGCATCAGCCCCCTATCTTCACAGGTATTCCACACCCCCACACCCATTACTTGCATACTCTCCTCCACACCCCCCCCCCCCCTCCACAAGGCGATCATCACCAGCATCCCGACTGCTCCCACGTCCACTTACCCCACCACCACAAATAAATGAGTCCCCGCACCATCAGTGCCAATCTGTGCCAGGGACATTGCCTGCTCATGTCCCTCTCCCCGGGTGAGGGCTATACTCACCTTTGCTCCCCTGGATAGATCCCCACGACAGGTTCATGTCTGGGTGAACCTGCTGTAAACTGCGCCGACGTAACATCATGTCAGCGAGATACAAAAATTTAGTTGGGGGTGGCGGGGGAGAGAACTGGTAAAGGGGGTGGTTAATGATAGTCAAATTTATTAAAATGAATGTAAATCAGGTTCCCGCTCACTATGGGCGTGAATCTAATTACATCACTGCCAAGGAGCGGGTTCCGCTGGATCTTGAGCCTCCACCCCTGATTCTGTGCATGGAGATTGCAGGTTCAAGATCGCCTCTGTGTTTGTTTGCAGTGAAACCTTGCTAACCACAAAGGTAGGCTGGTAGATACTTGCAAAATAAAGCTTGATGTACATAAACAGTAATACAGGAGCACAAAGTTAAGAGAAAATTCAATAGAATAACTAAAAAGTGCAAGACTGTATGTGGTGAACCATTGTTGGTTCCCACCAGGTAGTGCTGAGCCATGGTCTGGCCAGTACTATGAGTCTGTAGATATGTTACTGTTGGGGTTAGGGTTGGGCTGTTCTACCTGTTAATATAGTCCGATGGTACACCCCAGTTGGCTCCGCCTCCTGGTAGAGGTATAAAGGTCACTGCTCTGCCTGTGACCTTTTAGTCTGGGATCGTATACTGTATATAGTAGCTGTTATTGTTGGCAATAAAAGCCTTTATTTCCCGAGTACATCCAGCCTCTCATGTGTTATATCGCGCATCAATTTTATTGCCAACAAGTAAATTCTTTTTTTTTTGAAAAAAAAACGACAAAAGAAAACATGAAGCAAATGCTTAAACCCGAACGGCTTACGTTGGACCCACGTGCGGCGGGAGCATCGAACACTTTTGACCACTGGTTGAAGTGTTTCCAAGATTACCTCGACGCCTCCACAGCGGTCACCGACGACGCCGACAGACTCCGGGTTCTCCACGCGAGGGTAAGCGACGCTGTATACTTAGTGATCCGTGGGGCCACCGACTACAAAGGGGTCCTCGAGCTTCTCAAGAAGCGATACAACAAACCGCCGAATGAGATCCATGCTCGATACCTTCTAGCCACTCGACGGCGGCAGCCCGGCGAAACGACGGAACAGTACGCGTGCGAGCTTCAGCAGCTAGCCAGAGCCTGCAACTGCAAGTCAGTGTCGGCAGACCAGTACATGAACGACCTAGCTCGAGATGCATTCGTGGCGGGAATCGGCTCATCGTACATCCGCCTTCGGCTGCTGGAGCAAGGTAACCTCGATCTCACTAAAACCATAGAGTTAGCTGACGCTCTAGAAACGGCCTCCAAAGTCTGGCGATGTACCCCGACGACCACGTGGAGACAGTGTGGCAGGGGCAGTCGCAGACTCCACTTCATTCAGCGGGACCGAAAAACTGCGCGATTGCGTTCCCAGCCTCGGACCTGACGACGGCAGCAGCTCCAGGTGGCCCACGGTGTTACTTCTGTGGGGGGGTGAAACACCCTCGGCAGCGATGTCCAGCTAAAGCGGTGTTGTGCTCCGCCTGCGGCAAGAAGGGGCATTATTCCAAGGCATGCCGGTCCAAACTTCCATCCAAGAACAGCAGTGCGGCGTGTGACTCCCCAGAGCCGGCCTCCTTGTCTTCTGCGTCTTCAAGGTCTTCTACCACGTGCGATTCCAGGACGTCGCCATTCCGAATGACGGAGTCGCAAGACACGTGCGACCTGCAGGGGCCGCAGGTTTTGGCGCCATCGTCCACGTGCGACCTATGAGGGCAGCCATTTTGGTCGGCACCGACCGCGAATGACCAGCAGGGGTTGTCATCAACCATCTCAGCTGCCTGCAGTTGCACCCACGAACCAACGGTGGCGTCGATCATCCTGGACCAGGCCAAGCCTCACAGACTCGACAAGTCCATGATGGACATACAGGTAAACAAACGCCCGATTTATTGTTTGTTTGACAGCTGGAGCACGGAGAGCTTCATTCACCCGGACACCGTGAAGCGGTGTGGTCTCCAGATTCGGACTGTCAAGCAGACAATTTCGATGGCGTCAAGGTCCCGGTCTGTCACCGTGCTAGGGAGCTGCGTGGTCAATCTGACGGTGCAGGGCACGGTTTACGAGAACTTCAGGCTCCTTGTGTTACCGCACCTTTGCGCGCCAATATTCCTAGGACTAGATTTCATGGTCCACTTGAAGAGTGTAACCCTGCAGTACGATGGGCCACTCCCTCCGCTTTCAGTGGGAGACCCGCAGCCTCTAAATTGCCCAACGCGCTCCACATGTAGTCTCTCAACGCTTAGGATTACCACACCCTCCCTATTCCAGAATCTCGTGCCAGGCTGCAAGCCCATCGCAACAAAGAGCAGGCGTTACAGCGCTGAGGATCGGATCTTCATTCGATCTGAAGTTCAGCGGCTCCTCAAGGAAGGGATCATCCAACCTAGCGCTAGTCCTTGGAGAGCGCAAGTTGTGGTGGTTAAGAATGGGAACAAACCCCGGATGGTCATAGACTATAGTTAGACCATTAACAGATACACGCAGCTGGATGCGTATCCCCTCCCGCGCATATCTGACATGGTCAATCAGATTGCGCAGTACCGGGTGTTCTCCACCATTGACTTAAAATCCGCTTATCACCAGCTCCCCATTCGCCCAGAGGACCGACAATACATGGCTTTTGAGGAGGATGGTCGCCTGTACCATTTTTTTAAGGGTTCCTTTTGGTGTCACGAATGGGGTCTCGGTCTTCCAGCGTGCTATGGACCGAATGGTGGACCAGAACGGGCTGCGGGCTACCTTTCCGTACCTGGATAACGTCACCATCTGCGGCCATGACCAGCAGGACCACGATGCCAACCTTATTAGATTCTTACGCACTGCATCTCGCCTGAATCTGACCTACAACAGGGAGAAGTGTGTATTTCGCACGCGCCGCCTAGCTATCCTCGGATACGTGGTGGAAAACGGGGTCCTTGGCCCTGATCCAGACCGTATGTGTCCTCTCCTCGAACTTCCCCTGCCCACTAGCGTCAAAGCACTGAGAAGATGTTTAGGCTTCTTCTCATACTACGCACAGTGGGTTCCCAATTATTCGGACAAAGCCCGTCCGCTCATCAAGTCTACCTCTTTTCCCCTAGCAACAGAGGCTCACTTAGCCTTTGCAAGAATAAAAGCCGACATCGCGAAAGCCACGATGCACGCTATCGATGAGTCCATCCCCTTCCAGGTGGAGAGTGATGCATCTGATTTCGCCCTGGCCGTCACACTTAACCAGGCGGGCAGGCCCGTCGCCTTTTTCTCTCGCACCCTCCAAGGCCCTGAAATTCGACATTCGGCGGTGGAAAAGGAGGCCCAGGCCATTGTGGAGGCCGTTTGGCATTGGCGCCATTACTTGGCGGGAAAACCGTTCACTCTACACACGGACCAGCGGTCCGTGGCGTTCATGTTCAACAACACGTTACGGGGTAAGATCAAGAATGATAAAATCTTTAGGTGGAGAATCGAACTCTCCACCTACAATTATGATATCATGTATCGTCCAAAGAAGCTCAACGAGCCCTCGGATGCCCTGTCGCATGGAACATGCGCTAGTATGCAGGAGAATCGATTGCAGGCTCTCCACAATGACCTCTGCCATCCGGGGGTCACTCGGCTCTTCCACTGCATAAAAGCCCGGAATCTACCCTACTCGGTGGAGGATGTCAGGTCCATAACCAGAAGCTGCTGGGTATGCGCGGAATGCAAACCGCACTTCTACCGACCTGACAGGGCACATCTCATTAAGGCCACTCGTCCCTTCGAAAGACTGAGTGTGGACTTTAAGGGCCCCCTTCCCTCGACAGATCGGAACGTGTACTTCCTCAATGTGGTTGATGAGTATTCACGATTCCCCCTTGTCATTCCCTATTCTGATATGACCGCTGCCACGGTTATCAAGGCATTTCGTGATCTTTTCACCCTGTTCGGTTACCCCTGTTATATCCACAGCGATAGGGGCTCGTCGTTCATGAGCGATGACTTGAGGCAATACCTGCTCTCATATGGGATTGCCTCTAGTAGAACCACGAGCTACAACCCAAGGGGTAACGGACAGGTCGAACGAGAGAATGCTACAGTCTAGAAGGCTGTCTTACTGGCGTTGAGGTCTAAAGGTCTTCCAGTCTCCCGTTGGCAAGAGGTACTCCCTGATGCGCTCCACTCCATACGCTCACTCCTGTGCATGGCAACCAACGCTACTCCTCATGAGAGAATGTTTTCATTCCCTAGGAAGTCTTCCTCTGGGACCTCATTACCGTCTTAGTTGACGTACTCAGGACCTGTTCTCCTGCGGCGGCATGTTAGGACCCGCAAGTCCGACCCTTTGGTTGAACAGGTCCATCTCCTCCACGCCAACCCTCAGTATGCCTACGTGGCATATCCTGACGGGTGAGAGGACACGGTCTCGATTTGAGATCTGGCGCCAGCAGGGGGCTTGGAAACCCCTGTCGCTCCCACACCTCCTGTTAGGGACCCCCCAACCATTATTTCCCCTCCTGACATGGCGCGGGCAGTATCGGGACCACCACTTAACCCTCTTACTCCCGTGTACAGCTTGCCTGAGTCCAAGAGATGTCGCCACTTCAAGGCGTGCCCGAGTACAGCGGATTGTCACCACCTCGGGGTCTACCGGCCCGTGAGGCACTGGAGGAGTCGTTGGACACCGCCTTGGAGAGAACGTCACCGCGATTGCCTGAACCGGTGTCATCGCCGGTGTTGAGGAGGTCACAACGACGGTGCGGTCCCCCAGACCGTTTGAACTTATAGACAGATGAACAATTGTTCTGTGTTTTGTACCCTGCCGGCCTTTGTTTTCAAAGGAGGGGTGAATGTGGTGAACCATTGTTGGTTCCCACCAGGTAGTGCTGAGCCATGGTCTGGCCAGTACTATGAGTCTGTAGATATGTTACTGTTGGGGTTAGGGTTGGGCTGTTCTACCTGTTAATATAGTTGTTATGGTACACCCCAGTTGGCTCCGCCTCCTGGGAGAGGTATAAAGGTCACTGCTCTGCCTGGTGACCCTTTCGTCTGGGATCGTATACTGTATATAAGTAGCTCTGTTATTGTTGGCAATAAAAGCCTTTATTTCCCAAGTACATCCAGCCTCTCGTGTGTTATATCGCGCATCACTGTATTAATTGTATTCAGTTGTGTTTTATTTATTCAGATGGAGGTCATTAATTCTTTATAATCAAATAGACATAAGGAGACACTCACTCAAAGTAGAGTGTGGTTATGAAGTACATGCTTGTCATGTTTCACTGTTAATAATGTTGGACTGTGTAAGGATTTGCTCCAGTTTCCTCCTTTACCAAGTGGCTTTCTTGAATATAACACTCCGGAGATCGATTTTCTATTAATTCATAGTCAGTCACTGGAATATCTAGCTATATAATCAGGAATGACGTTTTAATGAGACAGCATCAGCAAAATGGTTCTCCAATTTGACACCTATTTTTGGCAGCAAATAATCTTAAATGAATTTGATCAAATCTTGACACATTTAATGTCTTATAAATAAATGAACAATATAAAGTAGATATACTTTTATGCTGATTAGAGAACTTTACCTTCTTCAATTTTTTCATCCTTTTTGGTTCTCCGATTGTAAGAGAAAGCTTAAGATCTTTATAGGTTCTGGCAATTCAGTCATCCCTTAAAATGAGTATTTTTCTTCTCATTTTCCTAACTGGATTTGTTGATCATTGTCTGGTGTGTTTGTGATATAGGTTACCTTTTATCAGGAGACCATTGACCCCTTCTTAATCTCTCCTTGTTGACAGTAGACCTCTCCTTGCTGACAAAGCTTTCTCTTGCTAAATGTCATCCATATCCTGAAGAATTCTGGAAACGAGCAACTTTGACCATTTTATTATTTCTAGGTTCGGTACAAGTCTTTTGTAAATAATTTTTTTAAAACTATTACTCATACAAGATCAAATCAAATCATAATCCTGTGTCTATACCTGTAGGCATCAAGGCTCCCTTGACTAGCCAGTCACATTGTCTGCACCTGTAAAGACTTGATTACCCGTTAAGACTCGCATTCCAACCATTATCTTGTAATTGAGTTTCTGTCTATATATGCCCTAAATGTGAAACAAATCCTGCACTCACCTGATGAAGGAATGGCGCTCTGAAAGTTTGTGTTACCAAATAAACCTGTTGGACTTTAAGCTGGTGTTGTGAGACTACTTACTGTGCCTACTCCCAGTCCAACACCAGCAATTCCACATCTTGACTCGCTAACAGCCTTCATTAGCAGAAAGCGATTCTGTCCCATCAACATACAACTGATCGAGACTATCAAAAGTAGGTCCTTCATGTGTGCGCATGGATCCCAGGAAGCAGCTACAACTCCTACATAATAAGGCGATCCCAGGTGCCTTGGCTACTCCAGCCACCTGAGGGATTCACAGGAATAAGGGCCACCGACCAAAGACATGACTGTTCATGTCTGAGAGGAACTCTCACATTGCAGGAGAGGAGAGGTACGATAGCTGCCACCCAAGCAACCATCACACATGCCATTGAGATGCTGAGGATGAGACTCAGGTACCTAGTTCAACCTGTTGGAGCCCTTCAATATGCCCCAGTGAGTGTCACCCACATTGTGGCAGTCTGCTGTGCTCTGCACAATTTAGTGTTTTAGTTGGGGGAGGCGTTGAATAACGTGGACATCATTGGTCACCATTTTTCACCCGACGAGGCGGCCACTGAGCATGTGGCACAGAATGAGGAACGCCTTGCATCAGAGGCAAGGGCAAATGAGAGATGCGCAAGGGAGGGATCAGGATAATCTCATACGTACTTATTGCTTGTGACTATGATGCCTTTTCACAATCAATGCAATGACCTTTACACAGATGTTGCTGCCTTCATCTCACATTCCATCCCCTGCCCACAGCGCACACTGACAAAGTTGAGGTGACCAGACATGTTCTAATCCAACATGAGCAACTAGTTAAGGGAGCAAGGCTGTAAATAACATCTAATAAGGCAACAAGAATAGAAAAGATGACCTACAGTAGTGAGTCTCCTATCTATTGAGTGGTTCAACATCATAAAGCCTTCAAATGTACAAAATCTAAACAGCTATGATCCCTTGTGCAGATAGATGCTCCTCTGAACTTATTTACATAAACTCTAACTTGGTACTCTCCTGACATTTGCAGGTGACGTGAAAGCAGGTTTCCTCATGACTTGGGGGTGAACTTGATGGTCCTCTGACTGCTGAAGGCCGAGAGGGCTCCAACATGCTGAAGGCCCCTGTACCAGTGTTGAACCCTCCTGTTACTGGAGGAACTGGGGCAAATGATGGAGGGGCTGAACAGCTGCTGGCTACACTTGGAGCTCCCTAACAGGAGCCTCAAGAAAACAGTCAATCTTCTTCCCCTGCAAGGCACATTTACACCTCCATGCGTCGGTATTCACAAAGGAGAGGGATGTGTTGACTGGGAGTGTCTTGGAGGGGAGTGTTGAACCGTTGGAGAAAATCTCCATTACAAAGGAGGAAGCGTTAGGTTTGTTAGAGAATTTAAAGACTGACAAATCCCCAGGGCCTGATGGAATCTATCCAAGGCTGCTCAGGGAGACGAGAGATGAAATCGCTGGGCCTCTGACGCAAATCTTTGTCTCGTCACTGGACGCAGGTGAGGTCCCAGAGGATTGGAGGATAGCTAATGTGGTCCCGTTATTTAAGAAGGGTAGGAAGGATAACCTGGGTAATTATAGGCCGGTGAGCTTGACGTCCGTGGTGGGGAAGTTGTTGGAGAAGATTCTTAGAGATAGGATGTATGCGCATTTAGAAAGGAATAAACTCATTAACGATAGTCAGCATGGTTTTGTGAGAGGGAGGTCATGCCTCACTAACCTGGTGGAGTTTTTTGAAGAAGTGACCAAAATGGTTGACGAGGGAAGGGCTGTGGATGTCGTCTATATGGACTTTAGTAAAGTGTTTGACAAAGTCCCTCGTGGTAGGCTGGTGAAAAAGGTTGGATCTCATGGGATAAAGGGGGAGGTGGCGAGATGGGTGGAGAACTGGCTTGGTCACAGAAGACAGAGGGTGGTAGTGGAAGGGTCTTTTTCCGGCTGGAGGCCTGTGACTAGTGGCGTTCCGCAGGGCTCTGTATTGGGACCTCTGCTGTTTGTGATTTATATAAATGATCTGGAAGAAGGTGTAACTGGGGTGATCAGTAAGTTTGCGGACGACACAAAATTGGCAGGACTTGCAGATAGTGAGGAGCATTGTCAGAAGCTACAGAAGGATATAGATAGGCTGGAAATTTGGGCAAAGAAATGGCAGATGGAGTTCAATCCTGATAAATGCGAAGTGATGCATTTTGGTAGAAATAATGTAGGGAGGAGCTATATGATAAATGGCAGAACCATAAAGGGTGTAGATATGCAGAGGGACCTGGGTGTGCAAGTCCACAGATCCTTGAAAGTGACGTCACAGGTGGAGAAGGTGGTGAAGAAGGCATATGGCATGCTTGCCTTTATAGGACGGGGCATAAAGTATAAAAGTTGGGGTCTGATGTTGCAGATGTATAGAACGTTGGTTCGGCCGCATCTGGAATACTGCGTCCAGTTCTGGTCGCCACACCACCAGAAGGACGTGGAGGCTTTGGAGAGAGTACAGAGGAGGTTTACCAGGATGTTGCCTGGTATGGAGGGGCTTAGTTATGAGGAGAGATTGGGTAAACTGGGGTTGTTCTCCCTGGAAAGACGGAGGATGAGGGGAGACTTAATAGAGGTGTATAAAATTATGAAAGGCATAGATAGGGTGAACGGTGGGAAGCTTTTCCCCAGGTCGGTGGTGACGTTCACGAGGGGTCCTAGGTTCAAGGTGAAGGGGGGGAGGTTTAACACAGATATCAGACGGACATATTTTACACTGAGGGTGGTGGGGGCCTGGAATGCGCTGCCAGGCAAGGTGGTGGAGGCGGACACACTGGGAACGTTTAAGACTTATCTAGACAGCCATATGAACGGAGTGGGAATGGAGGGATACAAAAGAATGGTCTAGTTTGGACCAGGGAGCGGCGCGGGCTTGGAGGGCCGAAGGGCCTGTTCCTGTGCTGTATTGTTCTTTGTTCTTTGTTACCTGATGGGAATTCGCGATTAGCTCTCGCCTGGCCGTTGCTGCAGATCATGGGCAAGACAATGGCACACAGGTCTGCACAGATTCCCAGCATCCACCGAGTGCTTTGCTGGAGCAGGCTCTGTGAGGGTTTGCAACCTCTCAATAAAGGGAGCCATACATTCAAATGTCTTGCATATGGTAGCATTTATGGCCTTGTTGGACTCATGGTTGGGCATGGCTGCTGCAGTTCCCCTGGTGTTCCCTTACATCTTGCTTCAGCTTTAGCAGCTTCCATGTTGCTGATGAATCTGTGATGTCATAGAAGGAAGTGACATATACTCATGTGATTTGAGAGTCCAGGAGAAGGCAGTATAGAAAGCAGGTGGTTTAAGGGAGTGTTCTCACAACCAAATATGGTGTAATCAGGTCAGAGTGTTTGCAGTTGACAGCCTTTGTGAGGTTTGGAAACTACTCAAATCCAACAACACAATAACATAGTAACCCCACAGCTTGAGAATATTGCAGGAAGTGATCACCAGGAACAGGCAGATAGTGCAAGAGTCCCCTGAGTGCAACCCACTCTCCAACCAATATTCAGTTCTAAATACTGATGAGAGTGATGGTACATCTGGGGAGTTATTTTTTCACAGGATGTTGCTGGCCTGGCCAGCATTTATTGTCCATCCCTAATTGTCCTTGAGAAGGTGGTGGTGACCTGCTACAGTGCTGGTATGGGTGCACCCACAGTGCTTTTAGAAATGGAGTTCCAGGATTTTGATCCAGTGATAGTTAAGGAACGGCAATATAGTTCCAAGTCAGGGTGGTGTGTGGCTTGGAGGGGAACTTTCAGGTGGCGTTCTCATGCACCTGCTGCCCTTGTTGTTCTGGGTGATCGAGGTCGTGGGTTTAGAACATGCTGTCAAAGGAGTCTTGGTGAGTTGCTACAGTGCACCTTGTAGATTGTACAGACTGTCGCCACTGTGCATTGGTGGTGTGGGGCATGAATTTCCAAGGTGGTGGAAGAAGTGCCAATCAAGCAGGTTGTTTTTTCCTGGATAATGTCAAGCTTCCAGCCTCAAGGACCCTAACTCTTCCAGGATTCTCTAATGGTGAATTCTAAGTTCTGAGAAAGGTAGACTCTTTTGTGAGTTAATTTCTGCTATATTGTTTACCTATAAAGTATACTTTATTCTGAGATATCTTTGTTTAGTCTAAATACTCCTGAGGGAGAGGATATATTATCTTAAGGGCAAGTCTATAGCTCTCATAGCTAACTTAAGCTCTTATGATTATTTAACATCTCTTTTAGTTGAGAAATTTAAACTCCACAAGAAGTTTGACTGAATAATTTTATCTTGCTGGGATGTAAAAAACCTGAACAATAGAAGGATATGGGCCTGCAGTCAGAACTTGGGTAGGAAATTAGCAAGCAACACCTCAAAAGTCATAATCTATAGATTACTCCCAGTGCCATGAGCAAGTGTGTGTAGAAATAGGAGAATAAAGGAGTTGATGGCATGAAGAGATTGTGCAGGAGGGAGGACTTTAGATTCTTGGGACATTGGGACCAGTCAAGGGGGAGATGGGATGGTTGCAGGCTGGATGGGTTGCACCTAAATAGAGCTCTAACTAAGTTCCTTGCAAGCTATTTTGTGAGTGCTGCTGGGAGGATTTAAACTAACTTGGCAGAGGTCTTGGAGCCAGGAAATAATATCAGAGAGGAATACCTCGGTGCACAATATACTGGAAGAGATAGATAGGACTAGAATATAGAAGATGAAGGGGGAAAGTAACAAGCTCTAACTCTGGGTTATGTGCATGTATGTGAATGCACAGAGTATAGCAAATAAGATTGGTAAGTTACAGATTCAGATTGCAACGTGGAAATATAATTAATGATGTGGCTATAATGGAGGCCTGGCTAAAGGAAAGGCAGGACTGGCTGTTAAATATTCCTGGCTACAAGCTGTTTAGGAAAGATAGAGAAGGGGAGAGGTGGTGGCATTGATTACAGAGAGCATTGCAGTGTTGGGGAAAGAGGATGTGCCAGATGGGACAGAATCTCTTTGGCTAGAGCTAAGGAATAAAAAAAAGTACAATAATATCACTCGGTGTAGACCAAAGGCCACCAAATAGTCGAAAGGATATAAAGAAACAAATTTGCTAGATAATTTCAGAGAGGTGCAAAAGTTATAAAGTAATTATAATGGCGACTTTAATTACCTGAATTCTAGATGGGGATAGTGTAAAGGACATATTGGGGCAAGAGTCCCTGCAGTGTGTTCAGGAAAATTTTTGACAGCAGTATGTTTTCCGTCTAACAAGAAAAGGATGCACTGCTATTATCAAGTCTATTATCAAGGATTTCATAAGTCGGCATTTGAAAGGCCGAATCAGACAAAGTCAGCAAGGATTTACAAAAGGGAAATCATGCTTGACGAATGGAATTCTTTGAGGATGTAACAAGTAAAGTTGACCAAGGAGAACCAGTGGATGTGGTTTATTTAGACTTTCAGAAGACTTTTGATAAGGTGTCTCATAACAGACTACTATGTAAAGTTAAAACATGTGGGATTGCAGGTAATGTCTTGAGATGAATAGAAAGCTGGCTAGCAGATAGGAAGCAAAGAGTTGGCATAAATGGGTCTTTTTCTGATTGGCAGTCAGAGACTCATGAGGTTCCACAGGGATCTGTGCTAGGACCCCAACTGTTCACATATTAATGATTTGGAAGAGGGAACCAAATGTATTATCTACAAATTTGCAGATGATACAAAGTTGGGTGGGAGGGTGAGCTGTGAGGAGGATGCAGAGATGCTTCACTGTGATTTGGACAGGCTGAGTGTTGTGGGCATCTGCATGGCAGATGCAGTATAATGTGGATAAATATGAGGTTATCCACTTTGGTAGCAATAATAGGAAGACAGATTATTACTTGAATGGGTGTAAATTGAGAGAGGTGATTCCTTAACAAGACCTTGGAATCCTCGTACATCATTCGCTGAAAGTAAGCACACAGGTACAGCAGGCTGTAAAGAAGGCAAATGGTATGTTGGCTTTCATAGCGAGAAGATTTGAGTATATGGATAGGGATATTTTGCTGCAATTGTATAGGGCGTTGGTGAGGCCACACCTGGAATATTGTATGCAGTTTTGGTGTCCTTATCTGAGGAAGGATGTCCTTGCTATAGAGGGAGTACAGTGAAGGTTTATCAGGTTGATTCGTGGGATGGCAGGTCTGTTACATGAGGAGAGACTAAGTCAGTTAGGATTATGTTCACTGGAGTTTAGAAGAGTGAGAGGGATCTCATAGAAACTTATAAAATTCTAACAGGGTTAGACAGGGTAGATTCAGAAAGAATGTTCCCAATGGTGGGGAGTCCAGAACTAGGAGTTATAGTTTGAGGGTAATGGATAAACCTTTTAGGACTGAGGTGAGGAGAAACTGCTTCACCCATAAAGTGGATAATGTGTGGATTTCACTGTCACAAAAAGTAGTTGAGGCCAAAATGTTGTGAGATTTCAAGAAGGAATTCGGGGCTAAAGGGAATATGGGGGGGAAGGTGGGATCAGGATATTGAATTCGATGATCAGCCATGATCATAATGAATGGTGAAGCAGGCTCAAAGGCCGAATTGCCTACTCCTGCTTCTATTTTTTATGTATGTTTATTAATAGGGGCATAGAGCACAAGAGCAAAAAGATTATGCTGAACTTATACAAGACACTAGTTAGACCTCAGTTGGAATGTTGTGTATAGTTCTGGGCTCTATACTACAGGAAGGATATGAACGCATTGGAGGGAGGGCAGAAGAGGTTTGCAAGAATGGTTCCAGGGATGTGAAACTTCAGTTATGAGGATAGATTACAGAGATTGGGAATGTTCTCCTTGGAGAAAAGCAAGCTAAGAGGAGAGGAGATTTGATAGAGATGTTCAAAATCACAAGGGGTTTGGGCATTGTAGATAGGGAGAAACTGTTCCCACTCATAAAAGGATCAAGAACGAGAGGGCACAGATTTAAAGTGATTTGCAAAAGAAAAAAATGTGATATGAGGAAAAAGCTCTTGCCCCCTGGGTCCCCTCATCTGTTTCACTTGCAGTCACACCCTCCTGCCCCTGACCACTGAGCAAATCAGAAGCCCCTATCCTGAGGAGTGTGACTGCCTCCTAGAATGAAGTGACCAGGTAATGTTCCCCTGTCCTGATGTGCTACAGTGTTTGCAGTTCAGCCTCCAATTCAATAACTTTGAGCTAAAATCCCTGCCGACACAAATACTTATTGTGGGTTTGCCCTGGATCACACCAGTATTCAGATATCATGCAATTGCAGCACATCACCTGCCCGGTCATCTCCATTATGTGTTAATTAATTAATAACTGCTAATTAATGAAGCTTACAACTCCCAATAGGTTTTAGCATTGTCAGTAAACTTTTGAATACTGATAAAAAAATACAGTACTTACAGTACTGATTAAACCTACAGTTTCTATTAGTTACTGAGTTACCTGCTCCTCCCCACCCCTCACCAACTTCCCACTCGGGAAGTGTTACTTCTTGCAGTGAACCTTACCTAAAGCACTTATTTCCCCATGCACCGAATTCCCACATTAAATCAAATTCCCAAACATCCTCACTTGGTCTCTGTCTTATTCAGGCCAAAGTCTCCTCCCCCACTGACCAAGCACCCTTATTCCACCATTGATGCTTTCTTCCCCGCCTCTGCTCCTTAATTGGATGAACTTTCTGTGAGTCAATTGGTCAGGCACTATGTGACCACACTGCCCAGTCATATAATGCATGAATGGAAGTGGCACATACTTCTGGTGCAGACGCTGTACAAAATTCTGCCCCATGTTGGAGCAGGCAATTTGGACATCTGCCTTCATTTCCAGCAAGAAATCCTGAAAATGCCCCTATCCAGCAGTTTCTTTTTGTCCAGAGCTCCTGGAATTACCAAAAATTCTAAGAATATTTCTTTTCCTTTGAAGGTCAAGTGTATTACCAAAATTTTAATAATCTTCACGCTTTGAAAAAGTGCTAATGGTCTGGGGATTATGTTTCCTTGCCAGCTACTTGACCCCTTTCAACTGAGGAAATGATATATTTAGACAGCTATCACCAAGAGAAATTCATCCTAAGGGAGATCTCATGGCAAATAAATGATGTGTTATGTTTTGGGTAATCCATCAAAGGGAAAAAAAACAGATACACATGTAGGCCTGAGTGTTTTTTTTATATTTGTTCCTGGGTTGTGAGCATTGCTGGCAAGGTCAGCATTTGTTGCCCATTTCTAACTGCCCTTGCAAAAATGGTGGTGAGCTTCCTCTTTGAACCGCTGCAGTCCACCTGGTACACCCACGGTGCTGTTTGAAGAAATAGGATAAATTCTAAATACATTGGCACAAAAAATAACTTGCATTTTTCTGTAGTGTCTTTAGCATTGTAAATCATCCAAAGGCATTTCATAGGAATGTTCAAAGAACTTGGAGGGAGTCAATTGGTCAGACACTGTGTGACCACACTGCCCAGTCATATAATGCTTGAATGGAAGTGGCACCTTCCATTTCTTTGAACATTCCATTTCATAAGAATGTTCAAAGAACTTGCACCCTCTATTCTTACCTGAACATGTATGTAGGATTTGGTTTAATGTCATATGAAAATGTGACGCCAAACCACATAAGGATATATGACCAGAAAAGGGAAGTTTTAAGGTGCGTCATAAAGAAGGAGAAATGTGGAAAATTTGGGGGACGGACTTCCAGAGCCTAGGGCCTAGAAAGTCAAATATGAAAGAGGCTAGGATTGGAGGAGCATAGAGATGTTAAGAGGTTTGTAGGGCTGGAGGAGGTCAATGAACAATGCCATGATGAGTGAATGAGATTTGGTCTGAGTTAAATTGGGACAGCAGAATTTAAATGAGCTCAAGTTTAAAGAGTGTGCATGGCGGAAGACCTCCCAAAAGAGTATTGGAATTGTTAAGTCTAGTGGTAACAAAGACACAAATGAGTGTTTCAGTAACATGTGAGATTGTGCAGGGCAGCAAATGTGCAATATTAAGGAGATGGCAGTAGGTCATCTTGGTAGTGGACAGGATATGGGGTTGGAAGTTTAGCTGGGGGTTAAATATGACGCCAAGGTTGTGAATGGTCTTATTAGCCTCAGATGGTGGTCAGGAAGAGAGATGGAGTTTGGTAGTTCGGGAACAATTTGAGTGAGAAGACAATGGCTTTGGTCTTCCCAATATTTAATGGGAAGAAATTCCATCCTATAATGACTGTTGGACAAACATGACGAATCAGAGGTTTGATAAGGTATAGAAGATGAGTTTCTAACTGTGCAGACCGAGGAGACCTTTGCAGGGGGTCTTAAAAACAAGGTAGTCAGTAAATCGATAGGAAATAGCTGGAAAATCTTCTTTATTCTGAGTATGATTAGAACGTGGAACTCAGTACCACAAGGATTAATTGAGGCAAATAGCTCAGATGCATTTAAGCAGAGGCCAGATAAATACATGAGGGAGAAGATTATGCTGAAAGGGTTTGGCGGAAACTTGTGTGGTGCATAGATCAGTACCAAGGGGATAGGGTTAGATGATGAGGGTTTGGCAGATGCTTGAGTGTGCAGTAACAAGAGGAGGCAGTGGTGTAATGATACTGTCACTGGACTAGTAATCCAGAGACCCAGGTTAATGCCCAGGCCTGTGTTCGATTCTCACCATGGCAGATGGTGAAATTTAAACTCAATAAAAAATGTGAAATTAAAAGTCTTATGATGATCGTGAAACCATTGACGATTCTCGTTGAGAAAAAAAACCCATCTGGTTCACTAATGTCCTTTTAAGGAGGGCAATCTGCCATCCTTACCTGGTCTGGCCTACATGGGACTCCAGATCCACAGCAATATGGTCGACTCTTAAATGTCCCCTTAGAGGCAATGCGGGATGGGCAATAAATGCTGGCCTTTCCAGGGACATCCACATCTCCTGAACGATACAAAAAAGACCAGTCGGGCCAAATAGCTAATTTCTTTCCTGTACAGCTGATGTTAATCGATGTAAATCTAGAAAGAAAGAGAAATGAAACAAATCAACAACAGTCAAATATTAAAAATTGTTTTAATAAATTAAGCTTTTTACACAGCAGTGGCAAATATTTAATGAAGTCATTTACATCATTAATAAATGATCATTCAAATCTATCTGAGTTTCAATTTAAAATGTATTCTGCGTTTACGTAGGAGCAATGTGATACATTCGGCACCTAGCCACTTGAAATTGCACCTAAATTTCTATAGTGGCTGATTAATGTATCAATGAAGCGGTGTCTGACACTAGCCCAAAGCTATATGGAGGAGAGCTCCTGGTGTACCATCAGTGTAGTTAACAAACTGACTTGAGTGTAAATCATCTTGGTTTACTAAGCCAAGACAGTGTGCATTTCTTGTTACAATGTGACAATCTCACTGTGTGGCTTGCTCAGAGGATAACATAGTTCTCAGAGTTAATAGCCAGAATCCTCAGCACACTACATATCTGGTTTAAAATTGAGAAACTCAGATGAAGGGTCAAGAATCATAGTACATGATGCGGTCAAGGCTAGAAAATTGAGGAAAAGAACAGATAAATGAAGAAGCAGTGATTATATAATGCAAGCTTGGATTTCCAACTTTGTCCACTATAAGATGAAAGAAAAATGAGGATGCGAATAAAATGATTACGAAAAATAGTAACAGCAATGTTGGCATGCTGTTTCCTGTATTGCAAGCTAGTTGCATAATACATTTCTTACCAGGTTTTTCAATAATAGTTCTTTTTCTGGATTTGTCCCCTCTGCACTCTGTCTGGTTCTTGGTTGGTATTTCTGAAGAATAATGGAGTTTTGTTCTTGCATCTTATCATAGAATTAGGGGATGCAATTTTACCATCTCACCGTGCCTGATCGAGCCAGGAAACTAGCGTGTAGCGCCAAAAATCCGATTTGCGCCCGGCACCAGATGAGTTGCTGTGTTCCTGGCCCCTTTCCAATGGCACAAAGCTTATTAACAAGAGATTGACTGGATTTCAATATCAATAGCGAGTTCGGCACCCTAGCTTCCCCCACACCCCCCCACCCCCAGATGGTTCTCACCTCTCCGGCACGTCACGCCAATGCCAATTAGTACTGCGGGTGCAACAGTAGCGAAGGATGCGAGGAGGTGAGTATCATTGAGTGATGTAATTCTTGAGTATCACATCTATTAGTCTCCACATAATGAACACTGGTATGAATTCGCAGCCAATCTGTTAACCCTTTCCTTACAAGATGAGATCTTTTTAGTACATTGGGTGATTATGCATGCAGGGAAGACATTTGGAGCCATTGCAGTGGCTGCATTACGACGTGCATCAGCAGAACCAGGATAGAGCAGAGCCATGCAATTAGATTTTGGAAGACGATGGAGAAAAGTGGGGAAGTCAGTGGAAAGATTTGAAAGATGAGGGGACATAGGAAATCATGGTTACAGGATCATTCGTGACTTTGATAAATACGGCATCAGAGTTTTGGTTGGGGTGGAAGCCAGATTGAAGAGTCTTGAATAAGAATTTTTTGGATGAGTGGAAACATGACTGCAAGGCAACAGCATCTGTCAGAAAACAAAGACATGAAAGCAAGATGCAAACTGACGCTTGGGGGGAATGAAATTAAAATGGAGGACAGAGTTCATGGGCTGAAGTTGTTGAACTCAATGTTGAGTCCAGAAGGCGGTGAGGTGCCTAATGGGAAGATGAGGTGCTGTTCCTCAAGTAATAATCTATTACTTGATTAGGCTTCATTGGATCATTGCAATAAGCTTAGGACAGAAATGTGAGTATGAGGACAAGATGGTGAATTGAAATGACAAGTGCGGTAATGTTTGCAGATTTAAACGGAGGTGTTTTGCAAAGCGGTCACCCAGTTTGTGTTTGGGCTTCCCAATTGAGAGCAGCGAATACAGTAGACTAGAAAGAAGTGCAAGACAATTGGTGCTTCACCTGGAAGGAGTGTTTGGAACCCTGCACAGAGTGGAGGTAAGGGGGCAGGTTTACATCTCCTGTGATTACCTGGGAAAGTGCAGTAGGAAGGGAAAGAGGTGTTGGGGATGATAAAGGAGTGGGACAGGTGTTGCAAAGGTAGCAGTCCCTTCAGAATGTTGACAGGGGACTAAGACATTAACACTTTTTCTTGTTCCATAGATGCTGCAAGACTTGTTGAGTGTTTCCAACAGTTTCTATTTTAATTTAAAATTTACAGCAAGTGCAGTATTTTCCTTTTGTTGGGGAAGTAAACAAGATGTTTTTTTTATATCTCCACTGCTGATTCATCTGCAACTTTACAGGGCTTGAATGGTGGTATAACATTGTAATTGCTGCGGAGGAGAAAGTGTCAGATTGAGAATCTAGTATAGCTGAGAAAAAGTTGGAAACTTTTGAACTCATCAAACAAATTCCATGTGGGAGAGTACCTCAATATGTTAATGCTGCACTGTTTACATATTACATTACATAGAATTTACAAAAAAAAAGTCCATTTGACCCAATTGCCTCTGCTGGTGCTTATGCTCCACATGAGTCACCTCCCACTCTTCACCTGACCTCATCAGCAGGCCATTAGCTCCATTAATGTTATTTGCTTCAAATGCACCATGTAGTAGGGAATTCATATTCTAACCACTCTGAGTAAAAGAATTTCCCCTAAATTCCTTTTTGGATTTATTATTGACTGTCTTTATATTTATCGCTTAGTTTTAGACACAGCCACATCAAAAGATTATTCTTTATATTTCCACATGCAACCTGGACAATCTTGGTCTTAGTGTCGAGGTGTTATCTGGAGTTCCTATAGGCCGTCCTGACTCATTAACATTTTCAATTCACATAAAACATGATTTGCTTCTCAATCTGGTTCTACAATGGTTCTTCCCCTGTTTAACACTAGCCCTAATTAAGACAGATTTGTTAATAACAAAGGTTATCTACAACATTCCTATTCATGAAGGTGATAAATGAATATAATTCAATCCGATATATCACTTGCTAGTTTAAATTACAGCTAGTGGGAAACAAATGTAAGAACTTTGATAATATGGAACACAGCCCAGAGTAAACATTGTATTTTGGACCAATTGTCATACAAAACAAGTCTACCTGGTTGATTAAAAGCTTATTTACAACATTTCATAACAATTAGGAAATGCACAATAAACTAATTTCTGACAAAAATGGCATTGACCATCATATTTTCTTTTCCTGCAACAGATTTTCCATATATAAGTTAGAAAAAAAAAACAGGTGCTATTACACACATGTACACATAAGTTGTGTCAGCTGTGGCTTAGTTGACAGCACTATCACTTATGAGTCACAAGCTCCACAGGTTCAAGTTCCACTCCAAGCTTTGAGCACAAAAATCAATGAATACTGATAGAATTGTAGAATCCCTGCAGTATAGAAGGAGACCATTCAGCCCATCGAGTCTGCAGTGACAACAATCCCGCCCAGGCCCTATCCCCGAAACCCTACATATTTACCCTGCTAATCCCTCTAACATACACATCCCGGGACACTAAGGGGCAATTTAGCATGGCCAATCAATCTAACCTGCACATCTTTGGACTGTGGGAGGAAACCGGAACATTCGGAGGAAACCCACACAGACATGGGGAGAATGTGCAAACTCCACACAGACAGTGATCCAAGCTGAGAATCGAGCCCAGGTTCCTGGAGCTGTGAGGCAGCAGTGCTAACCACTGTGCCACCGTGCCACCCAGTGGGAGTGCTGTATTGGAGTTGCTTGCTTTTGGATGAGAATTTAAGGCAAAATCCCACCTGTCTGCTTCAGTGGGTTTAAAAGATTCTGTAGCACTATTTTAACAAAGAATAGTGGAGTTACGGGGCCTTGGCCAATATTTATCTGTCAATTAATATCACAAAAGCAGTATCTAGTCATGATCACATTGCTGTTTGTGGAATTTGGCTTTAGAAATTACTTTGTTGGCTGTTAAGTGCTTTGGTCAGGAAAAACAGGATATAAATGCAAGTTTTTATTTTTTATTATTAAAGTGAATTGTGTCAGAGAAATAGGAAACCGCTCATGTGATTCCATTATATAAAAAGGGAGATAGAACAAGTCTGGTTAGGGTAATAACTGAAAGGGTAGATAAGATTAATGGAATAGATGTTATATATTTAGGTTTCTGAAAGTGTTACACTGATGAGATTTATAAGATTACTATATTTTGGGACTGTAGCTTTAAATTTAGGGTAAAGGGGGCTACGTGACCTGTTCTGAAGTCTGTGTGACAGTAAGCCTGGGTGATTTTATTGTTAAGAGCTAAAAGGAAGGCTTCTGAGAAGAAATTGCAGGGTATTTATGCTTGGCAACAATTTGAGTTTACGTTGAGTAGACTCTGAATCTTCCAACGGCCCAGAAAGGTGATGTAGAGAACCAGTTATTAGTTATCCATTTATTTCTAAGATGAAAGGGAGTTAGGCTCAAGAATAGCTAATCAGCATACCTGCCTGAATGCAAGTTAATGTGTTTCGCATTGCTATGGGGTTGAGGGGGTAGAGGAAGCCATTTTTGAGATCAGGTTACAGGCTTCCTGACAAATCAATGAATATCACAGACAGCAGTTTGATGTATTCAGTGGAGAGAAGAGGCTGTTTGGCTTTGTGAATAACTGCAGCCAGATGTAGAAAGGAGACAGCGTCTATTCAAAGAGATGCATGTATCCTCTAGCCTTCTAAGTACTCCGGGGGATTTGTCCTGAAATAGGCTGAAACTCTTCAAAAACTGAGTGAAATGTCGAGCTGGGCACTTGAAGTAACTCTTTACTCTGAGGTCTGACGAAAAGTCATCCAGACTCAAAACATTGGCTTGTTTCTCTCTCCATAGATGCTGTCAGACCTGCTGAGATTGTCCAGCATTTTCTGCTTTTTGTTTCAGATTCCAACATCCACAGTATTTTGCTTTTAACTTGAAGTTACTGCTTAACAAACTGAGGATGCGGAAACCCATTGAAAGCTAGGAGCAACTGTTGATCCATGGAGAGTGCATTTTGGGCAAAGCGTAAAGGGGGAATGTTCCTTTCTGAAGTTTAAAGTATAAGTTTCCTATTAAAAAGAAAATGCCTAATTTCAGTGAGCAAGGAGGTCATTTGTACTTTGTATTATTTGGAAAAATTAGAAAATTACAATGGCCTATTATAAGGTGTTTTGGTAGGAAAAGCATTAAAGGTTTATTTAACCCTTTTGGATAAAGAGGTAACGTCAAATGCAAATGAACTGAATCTGTCCATTTTAAACTTGCCTGCACATCCTAAGCCACAGGTGTCAAAACAGAACACAGCAGCAGTGCTTCAGGATGATGGAGCAAAAGGATTTGGCTATATATAACGCTGATAGTGGAATTATAGGAATACGTGAAAGCTCTGGAATGAAAAATGAAACTCCAAAATGAAGAAGCTGTGGCTCTTAGCTTGGAAAGAATCGGACAAAGCTTGTACAGGATGAGAAGATGAAAAACAGAGTGCAGAAAACTGTGAGAACTAATTAAGAAAGATTATGAAACGATTTTGTCTGAACATACACATAATGTCGCCGGGATTCTTATTGCAGTGAAGGAGAAGTATAATCTTGAATTTAAGCTGGAGAAAGATGACTCAGATGATTGCCTCGCTGAAATATTCATTGAGTCATAGAGGTTTACAGCATGGAAACAGGCCCTTCAGCCCAACTTGTCCATGTTGCCCAGTTTGTACCACTAAACTAGTCCCAATTGCCCGCATTTGGCCCATATCCCTCCATACCCATCTTACCAACTGTCTAAATGCTTTTTAAAAGACAAAATTGTACCCGCCTCTACCACTGCCTCTGGCAGCTCGTTCCAGACACTCACCCGTCTCTGAGTGAAAGAATTGCCTCTCTGGACCCTTTTGTATCTCTCCCCTCTCACTTCTTTGCAGATTTAGACATTAAAATGCCTGCAGCCATGAAAGAAAATGGAGATCAAATGTTAAACTTGGGCCAAGTAGTTCACAGACAAATTCTAAAGGAAATACTGAATCCAGAGATTAAAAGCAAACTCATGGAAAAAAAATTCTGAGTCTACAATTTACACCCGTTATTCAACTGCCAGAGGGATTCAAGAAATCAGCAATATTTCTCTTGACGGCGTTTCCCAGATTGCATCAATTGTGTCATCTTTTTAACCAAGGACATGGAAACAATGTAAACTTTAATCATCATGAGAAAGGAGCTACTAGCAACAAAACCACTTCTCCACCAGAGGAGAGAAAGTAGTTTAAGAACCGTCGTAAAAAGGATTTTAAACTGAGCTTGAACTGTTACATGTATTTGATTCATAAACAGACAATGCTGGAAAATCTCAGCAAGTGTGAGAGCATCTGTGGAGAGAGAATAGAGCTAAAGATTCAAGTCTGGATGACCCTTTGTCAGAGCTAAAGACAAAGCAAATAGGACCAGATTTAAACTGTGGGGGTGGACGGGTATACATGGTTTTATTCATATTGGTTAAACATTGTGATGCTGCAACAACATCATTTACATGGGGTTGGAGAAAATTACTTGCACTGCATGTGGCAAGTTAATTGTGAGTCACGTGTTGAAGTGTATAAAATGTTGTAAGTTATATTTTGGATAATGTTTTTGAAAACATATCACTATAGTGATGACTTTTTATTCTTTGGAGGAGGTATTACAATTATGAGGTTTATCAGAATTATATTTTGAGACTTTAGCTTTAAACTTGGGATAAATGAAGGTGATCATGTAACCTATTTACAAGTCTAATTGACAATCTGTCAATTAGAGGTCACAGGAAGGTTTAGATTATTTTCATGAGGGCAGAGGAAGCCACTTTTGAGATCAGGTTACAGGCTTCCCTAAAAATAAATGAATATCACAGATAGCAGTGTGGTGCTATGATTAGGTGAGGAGAGGTTGAATGACTCCCCTTTTTTCATTCATCCCATTAGGCTGCAACAGGTTTTTTAAGGCCTAGATACAATGCTAATTCCGTGAGCGTTTAACTATTTACATGCTGTAACCACAAAACACATGTTCAAACAGGTTGTTGTTAACGTTTAAGAAATATTTTCTGGTACTAAACAGTCTAAGAAAAATAATAAAAATGCTCCAATTTTCACATGCACAATGTTTATGCAAGTACAAATAGAGTACAGATACCGCTCTATCGCCCGCCCACACTTTGGCAAATCAGACCACAAGGCTGTGTTCCTGCTCCTGGCTTACAAGCAAAAACTGAAGCGGGAGAATCTGTCAAAGAAAGTCATGCAATGTTGGTCTGAGGAATTGGATGATCTCCTACGGGACTGCTTAGAGCCAGTAGACTGGTCAGTATTTTAAAACTCTGCGACCAGCCTGAATGAGTATGTCACTACAGTAACTGACTTTATTAGTAAGTGTGTAGAAGTCTGTGTGCCAAAGAAGCAAATTTGCATGTTTCCCAACCGGAAACCATGGTTGAACAGGGATATCCACTGCTTGCTGAAGTCTGGGCCTGAGGCATTCAAATCAGGCGACCCTGATCTATCCAAGAAAGCCAGATACGATCTAAGGAGATCCATCAAAGATGTCAAAAGACAGTACCGGACCAAGCTAAAGTCCCAGGCTAGCCACACAGACACCCACCCACTCTGGCAAGGTCTATAAGACATAACAGGCTACAAGATGATGGCATGCAAAATCGCCGGCTCCAACGCACCCCTCTCTGATGAGCTCAATGCATTCTACGCCTATTTTGAGCAAAAGGTCAGCGAGAGCATGCCCTTCTCCATGGAAGCATTGGATGAACCTGTATCTGAGGTCACCATTGCAGAGGTCAGTGCAGCTTTCTCAAATGTCAACCCATGGAAAGTGACTGGGGTACCTGGACGAGCACTCCGATCCTGCGCAGATCAGCTGGCGGGGGATTCGCAGACATCTTCAACCTCTCTTTACAACAATCTGAAGTTCCTATTTGCTTCAAGAAGATGACCATCATCCCAGACCAAAGAAAAGCCAAGCAACGTGACTTAATGACTATTGTCCGGTGGCTCTGACATCCATCATTATGAAATGCTTCGAAAGGTTAGTCATGGCACAAATCAATTCCAGCCTCCCGGACTGCCCAGATCCACTACAGTTCTGCTACCGCTGCACGAGGTCAACAGCAAACGCCATCTCCCTGGCCCTGCACTCAACACTGGAACACCTAGATAATGAAGACACTTATGTCAGACTCCTATTTATTGACTACAGCTCACTTTCAACACCACTATTCCCACAAAACTCATCTCCAACTCCGTGGCCTGGGCCTTGGCTTCTCCCTCTGCGACTGGATCCTGAACTGACTAATCCACAGACCACAATCAGTAAAGATAGGCAGCAACACCTCCTCCACGATCATCCTCAACACCGCTGTCCCACAAGGCTGTGTTCTCAGCCCCCTACTATACTCCTTATACACCTATGACTGTGTGGCCAAATCCCCCTCCAACTCGATTTTCAAGTTTGCTGACTACCATCGCAGTGAGTTGGATCTCAAACAATGACGAGACACAGTACAAGAGAGAATCTGGTTTACTGGTGCAGCGAAAATAATCTCTCCCTCAATGTCAACAAAATGAAGGACATTGATATCGACTTCAGGAAGTGTAGTGGAGAACATGCCCCTGTCTACATAGAAACATAGAAAAACTACAGCACAATACAGGCCCTTCAGCCCACAAAGTTGTGCCGAACATGTCCCTACCTTAGCGATTACTAGGCTTACCTATAACCCTCTATCTTACTAAGTTCCATGTACTTATCTAAAAGTCTCTTAAAAGACCCCATCGAATCCGCCTCCACCACTGTTGCTGGCAGCCCATTCCACGCACCCACCACCCTCTGAGTGAAAAACTTACCCCGACATCTCCTCTGTACCTACTCCCCAGCACCTTAAACCTGTGTCCTCTTGTGGCAGCCATTTTAGCCCTGGGAAAAAGCCTCTGACTATCCACTCGATTAATACCTCTCAACATCTTATACACCTCTATCAGGTCACCCCTCATCCTTCGTCTCTCCAAGGAGAAAAGACCGAGCTCACTCAACCTATCCTCAGAAGGCATGCTCCCCAATCCAGGCAACATCCTTGTAAATCTCCTCTGCACCCTTTCTATGGCTTTCACATCCTTCCTGTAATGAGGCGACCAGAACTGAGCACAGTACTCCAAGTGTGGTCTGACCAGGGTCTTATATAGATGCAACATTATCTCACGACTCCTAAACTCAGTTCCTCAATTGATGAAGGCCAGTACATCATACGCCTTCTTAACCACAGCCTCAACCTGCACAGCTGCTTTGAGCGTCCTATGAACTCGGACCCCAAGATCCTTCTGATCTTCCACTCTGCCAAGAGTCCTACCATTAATATTATATTCCGCCATCCTATTTGACCTGCCAAAATGAACCACCTCACACTTATCTGGGTTGAATTCCATCTGCCACTTCTCCACCCAGTCTTGTATCCTATCAATGTCTCGCTGCAACTTCTGACATCCCTCCACACTATCCACAACACCTCCAACCTTTGTGTCATCAGCAAACTTACCAACCCATCCCTCCACTTCCTCATCCAGGTCATTTATAAAAATCACAAAGAGTAAGGGTCCCAGAAAAGATCCCTGGGGCACTCCACTGGTGACCGACCTCCATGCAGAATATGACCCATCTATAACCATTCTTTGCCTTCTGTGGGCAAGCCAGTTCTGGATCCACAAAGCAATGTCCCCTTGGATCCCATGCCCCCTCACTTTCTCAATAAGCCTTGCATGGGGCACGTTATCAAATGCCTTGCTGAAGTCCATATATACTACATCTACTGCTCTTCCTTCATCAATGAGTTTAGTCACATCCTCAAAAAATTCAATCAGGCTCGTAAGGCAAGATCTGTCTTTGACAAAGCCATGCTGTCTATTCTTAATCATATTATACCTCTCCAAATGTTAGAATCATAGAATCATAGAAACCCTACAGTGCAGAAGGAGGCCATTTGGCCCATCGAGTCTGCACCAACCACAATGTTCATAAATCCTGCCTCTCAGGATCTTCTCCATCAACTTACCAACCACTGAGTTTAGACTCACCGGTCTATAATTTCCAGGTCTATCTCTTCTTCCTTTCTTGAATAAAGGAACAACATCCACAATCCTCCAATCCTCTGGAACCTCTCCCGTCTCCATTAATGATGCAAAGATCATCGCCAGAGGCTCAGCAGTCTCCTCCCTCGCCTCCCACAGTAGCCTGGGGTACATCTCGTCCGGTCCCGGCGACTTATCTAACTTGATGCTTTTCAAAAGCTCCAAGCTTTTTCTTAATATCTACATGCTCAAGCTTTTCAGTCCGCTGCAAGTCTGCACTACAACCACCAAGATCCTTTTCCATAGTGAATACTGAAGTAAAGTATTCATTAAGTACCTCTGCTATTTCTTGCGGTTCCATACAAACTTTCCCACCGTCATACTTGATAGGTCCTATTCTTTCACGTCTTATCCTCTTGCTCTTCACATACTTGTAGAATGCCTTGGGGTTTTCCTTAATCCTGCCTGCCAAGGCCTTCTCATGACCCCTACTGGCTCTCCTAATTTCCTTCTAAAGATCCTTCCTATTAGCCGTATACTCTTCAAGATCTCTAACATTACCTAGCTCCCTGAACCTTTTGTAAGCTTTTCTTTTCTTCTTGACTAGGTTCATTACAACCTTTGTACATCACGGTTCCTGTAACCTACCATAACTTCCCTGTCTCATTGGAACGTTGCTATGCAGAACTCCAGACAAATATTCCCTGAAAATTTGCCACATTTCTTCCATACATTTCCCTGAGAAAACCTCTTTCCAATTCAAGCCTCCAATTTCCTGCCTGATAGCCTCATAATTCCCCTTACTCCAATTAAACACTTTTCTAACTTGTCTGATCCTATCTCTCCCCAATGCTATTGTAAAGGAGATAGAATTATGATCACTATCTCCAAAATGCTCTCCCACTGAGAGATCTGACACCTGCCCAGGTTCATTTCCCAATACCAAATCAAGTACAGCCTCTCCTCTTGTAGGCTTATCTACATACTGTGTCAAGAAACCCTCCGAAACACACCTAACAAATTCCTCCCCATCAACACCCCTGACTCTAGGGAGATTCCAATCAATATTTGGGAAATTAAAATCTCCCATCACGACAACTCTGTTATTATTACATCTTTCCAGGATCTGTTTCCCTATCTGCTCCTCAACATCCCTGTTACTATTGGGCGGCCAATAGAAAACACCCAGTAAAGTTATTGACCCTTTCCTGTTCCTAACCTCCACCCACAGAGACTCCGTAGACAATCCCTCCATGGTATCCATCTTTTCTGCAGCCATGACACTATCTCTGATCAACAGTGCCACTCCCCCACCTCTTTTGCCTCCCTCCCTGTCCCTTCTGAAACATCTGAAACCTGGCACTTGAAGTAACAAGTCCTGTCCCTGAGTCATCCAAGTCTCTGTAATGGCCACCACAGCATATTTCCAAGTAGTGATCCACGCTCTAAGCTCATCCACTTTGTTCTCAACACTCCTTGCGTTAAAATAGACACATCTCAAACCTTCGGTCTGAGCGCTCCCCTTCTCTATCACCTGCCTATCCTCCCTCTCACACTGTCGACAAACTTTCTCTATTTGTGAGCTAACCTCCTCTCTCCCAGTCACTTCAATTTGATTCCCACCCCCAACCATTCTAGTTTAAACTCTCCCCAGTAGCCTTAGCAAACCTCCCCGCCAGGATACTGGTCCTTCTGGGATTCAAGTGCAACCCGTCCTTATTGTACAGGTCACACCTGCCCCAAAATAGGTCCCAATGATCCAGAAACCTGAATCCCTGCCCCCTGCTCCAATCCCTCAGCCATGCATTTATCCTCCACCTCATTCCATTCCTACTCTCACTGTCGCGTAGCACAGGCAGTAATCCCGAGATTACTACCTTTGCGGTCCTTCTTCTCAACTCCCTTCCCAACTCCCTATATTCTCCTTTCAGGACCTCTTCCCTTTTCCTACCTATGTCATTGGTACCAATATTTACCACGACCTCTGGCTCTTTTCCCTCCTACTTCAGGATATCTTGGACACGATCAGAAACATCCCGGATCCTGGCACCAGGGAGGCAAACTACCATCCGAGTTTCTTGCCCGCGTCCACAGAATCGCCTGTCCGACCTCCTCACTATAGAGTCCCCTATCACTACTGCCTTCCTCCTCCTTTCCTTACCCTTCTGAGCTACAGGGCCGGACTCTGTGCTGGAGGCACGGCCAAAGTTGCTTCCCCCAGGTAGGCTGTCCCCCCCAACAGCACTCAAACAGGAGTACTTATTGTTAAGGGGACAAAGTAGAAATGGTCGAGAGCTTCAAGTTTTTAAGTGTCCAGATCACCAACAACCTATCCTGGTCCTCCCATACCAACACAATAGTTAAGAAAGCCCACCAACGCCTCTACTTTATCAGCAGACTAAGGAAATTTGGCATGTCAGCTACGACTGTCACCAACCTTTACAGATGTACCATAGAAAACATTTTTTCTGGTTGGTATCACGGCCGGTATGGCTCCTGCTCTACCCAAGACCGAAAGAAACTACAAAAGATTGTGAATCTAGCCCAATCCATCACGCAATCTAGCATCCATTGACTCTGACTTCCCGCTGCCTCAGCAAAGCAGCTAGCATAATTAAGGACCCCACGCACCCCAGACATTCTCTCTTCCACCTTCTTCCGTCAGGAAAAAGATACAAAAGTCTGAGGTCACACACCAACCGACTCAACAACAGCTTCGTCTCGGCTGCTGTCAGACTTTTGAATGGACCTACCTTGCAATAAGTTGATCTTTCTCCAAACCCTAGCTATGACTGTAACACTACATTCTGCACTCTCTCGTTTCCTTCGCCATGAATGGTATGCTTTGTCTGTATAGCACCCAAGAAACAATATTTTTCCCTGTGTAGTGGAAGCAGATACGATAGTGACTTTTAAGGGGCGTCTTGACAAATATATGAATAGGATGGGAATAAAGGGATATGGTCCCCGGAAGGGAAGGGGGGTTTTAGTTAAGTCGGGCAGCATGGTTGGTGCAGGCCTGGAAGGCCGAAGGCCCTGTTCCTGTGCTGTAATTTTCTTTGTTCCTTGTTCTTTTACTAATACATGTGACAATAAATCAAATCAAAGTAGAGAGTGGGGAGGATAGATTAAATAGAGTCCAGTAAAACAAAAAGGGGTATCCGATGCTTGAAGGTTGATGACCCAGCTGACTTCAGGCTGATTGCAGTGGCACTGCTGCTTTCACTTGGTGCTCCTGCTGCTTTTGGCATTGAGGTGGTTTAAAGCTGTAGACGGACAATTTATCTATTCTTCTGCAGACAACAGTGTGAGGTTCAGTTCTTTTAAAAAATCTCTATGGCATCTGGATGTTCAAAATCAGCAGAATTCAACTTGCAAGTTAGCTGGATGGAGGGGGAAGAAATCTACTCAGAGTCTTGCTCCTTCAGCATCTTAGTCATTTGTTCAGTTCTGCAGTGAAAGGAGATGCTTGAAATGCACAAATGGTTGGCTTGTCGTATGACCTCTCTCCATTAGCTCAGTGACCACTAATATGGCCATGGCCAGTGTGTTGCAGTTACCTTGATTAGACAATGACTGGGAATTCTTCTTTCAGACAAGGTCCCCATTGTCCAAGTGATCATCTAATTGTTTGTACCCAGATGATTGTCTGGACACTTGGCTAACAGGATAGGAGATGGCCCCTATTCATCTCTTTCTGCATAATTGTTCCTGATGTAGCTTTGCTGATACATTGTCTCCATCTCAAGTTTTTGAATGTAGAAGGTAGAGTGATGGAGATGCACAGCCATCTTTGACTGGAATCACTGGAATGTGGATTTAGTCTTAAAGAAAACAATTAGGAGTTTCCAACATTAAATTAAAAAATCATTTAAAAAAATATAAACTATGGTTTCACAACAATGGGAAGTACAGAATGAAGAAGCTGCTTGGCTTTGTGAGCTACCACAGTGGATGCGAGAGGGATATGGTTTCTAGTTGAAGAAGCATATCCTGAAGACTTCTAAAGAGATTTGTGCTGGTATGACCAGGGGAAGAAGAATCATCAGAATAGGCTTTACTGCTGGTGGTGGGTTTAAGAAATTTCCAAAACTGGAGCAAGTGCCTGAAAGTTACTACTCGACAATCCAGGGATACTACTACTCCCCCAATGGAAACTGGGAGAAACTGTGAACCTTGTGCATTAGGATTGTAATTCCTTGGTGAGTAAGATGTGTGCTCTGTAAACAGGGGACTGTTCATTTCAAGTATAAGTAGCCGAGAAAAGAAAAATATTGTTCAGCCAATAATGTTTTTAGTCATTTGTTACAAAAGTTTTAAAACATGAAATCCCATCCCATTCTTTCAGCCAGTAAACTGGAAGTTCATATCTCTCTTTGTTATTGGTTTCAATGTGGATTGTAATCAATGTGGCACCACATAGTAGACTCATGATTAAGGTCAGAAGATGTGGAATCAGAGGACAGGTAGCAGATTGGAAAGCAATCTTTTTAAAGTTCATTTATGGGATGTGGGCGTTGTTGAATATCAGCATTTATCGCCCATCCCTAGATACCCTAGAGGAGGTGGTGATGAGCTGCTTTCTCGAACCGCTGCAGTCCCTGAGGTGTAAGTACCCCACAATGCTGTTAGGGAGGGAATTCTGAGATTTTTATCCAGGGATAGTAAAGGAATGGCAATTATTTCCAAGTCAGAATGGTGACTGACTTGCAGGGGAACCTCCAGGAGTGGTCTTCCCAGGTATTTGCTGCTCTTGTCCTTCCAGATGGTAGTTTTTAAAGTTTGTTTATTTATTTGTCACAAGTACGCTTACATTAACACCACAATGAAGTTTACTAGGGGAAAATCCCCTAGTCGCCACACTCTGGTGCCAATTTGAGTACACTGAGGGAGAATTTAGCATGGCCAATGCACCTAACCAGCACATCTTTTGGACTGTGGGAGGAAACCGGAGCACCAGGAGTGGTAGTGGGTTTGGAAAGCGCTGCCTAAGGACCTATGCTAAGTTTCTACAGCGCACCTTGTAGATGATACACCACTACCATTGTTCAGTGGTGGAGGGACTGAATGTTTATGGAAGGGATGCCAATTAAACAGGCTGCTTTGACCTGGATCAAGTTTGTTGAGTGTTTCTGGAGCTGCACTTATCCAGTCAAGTGGACAGTATTCCGTCACACTCCTGAATTGTGCCTTGTAAATGATGGAGAGGCATTGGGGAGTCAGGAGGTGAATTACTTGCTGCAGGATTCCTAGCCTTTGAACTGCTCTTGTAGCCACAGTACTTATATGGCTAGTCCAGCTAGTCTTGGTCAATGATGAACCACCCCCCCCCCCCCCCCCCCCCAGGATGGTGTTGATAGTAGGGGATTCAGTGATTGTAATGTCACTGAATGTCAAGGGTTGATGGTTAGATTCTCTTATGTTGGAGATGGTCATTACCTGGCACTTGTGTAGTGTGAACGTTACTTGCCAGTTGTCAGCCCAAGCCTAGATATTGTCCAAGTCTTGCTGCATTTGGACATGGACTGCTTCAGCAGGTGATGAGTCATGAATGGTGCTGAACATTGTACAGTCATTCACGAACATCTCTATTTATGATGGAAGGTCATTGATGATACAGTTGAAGATGGTTGGGCCGAGGACATTACCCTGAGGAACTACTGTATTGATGCCCTGGTGCTCAGATGATTTACCTCCAACCATCACAAATATGTTGCTTTATGACAGGTATGACTCAAATCAGCGAAGGGTTTTCCCTGATTCCTATTCATTCCACTTTTGCTTGGGCTCCTTAATGCCATGCTGTCAAATGCTGCCGAGATGTCAAGGGCAATCACTATCACCTCACCTCTGAGTTCAGCTCTTCTGTCCATGTTTGAACTAAGGTCGTAATGAGGTCAAGAGCTGAGTGACCCTGGCAGAATCCAAAGTAAATGCCAGTGAGCAGGTTATTGCTGAGTAAGTGTCGCTTGGTGGCGCTGTTGACGACCCCTTGTTGATAACTTTAATGATTGAGAGTAGACTGATGGCATGGTAATTGGTTGGATTGGATTTGTCCTGTTTCATATATATAGGACATATCTGAGCAATTTCCACATTGCTGGGTGGATGCCAGTGTTATAACTGTACTGAAACATCTTGGCTAGGGGTGCAGCAAGTTCTGGTGTGCAAGTCTTCAGTTCTGTTGCCGGAACCTTGTCAGGGTCCATAGCTGTTGCAGCATTCAGTGCCTTCGGCTGTTTCTTGATATCACGTGGAGTGAATTAAATTGGCTGAAGACCAACATCTGTGGTGCTGGAGACCTCCAGAGGAGGTCGAGATGAATCATCCACTTGGTACTTCTGGTTGGAGATTGTTGCGAATGCTTCAGCCTAATATTTTGCACTGACTGTCTGGAGACAATACACATCTCTTTAACCTGTGCTTAATGCTCCCTCCACCCACATTGTCTGTATCTTTAAGATCTGGCTGGCTGTAGGGATTCGCATTCTAATCAGTATTCTGTAACTTGATTTTTGTGTCTCTGTACCCTGTTTGAGAGCACATTTCCACTCCATCTGACGAAGGAGCAGCGCTCCGAAAGCTAATGGTATTTGCTACCAAATAAACCTATTGGACTTTAACCTGGTGTTGTTAAAACTCTTACTGTCTAGAAGCCCCAGCCAGAGGAAACATCCTTCCTGCATCTACCCTGTTGAGGCCTGTAGCAATTTTGTTTGTTTAAAATCATCTCTCATTCTTCTAAACTCCTGAGAATAAAGGCCCAGATTATTTCCTCGAGGACAATTCCTCCATCCCAAGAATTAATCTGGCAAACCTTTGTTGCACTCCCTCTATGGCAAGTATATTGTTTCTTAGGTAAGGAGACCAAAACTACACATAATATTCCAGGTGCAGTCTCACCAAGGTTCTTTAAAATTGCAGTAATACATCTTTACTACTGTACTCAAATCCTCTTGTAATAAAGGCCAATATACCGCTTGCCTTCTTAATTAACCCACCTTTTTGATCTCTGAATCTCTACTTTTGGGCATCAGTTGTCCTCATGCCTTTATGAAGCAAATACAAATAGTTAGAAAACTGATTTTCCACAACTATTCAAAGGAATGTTTAAAAAAACTACACAACCATAAGATATTTATTCACAATAAAGGTTCCTCTGTGGAAATCTTTCCTTAATGTTTTTCGCAATAACTATGTATCACAAATATTCTTACTCCAGGGGGAGCCAGTGAGTTAAAGTTATTAAGACAGAGATAGGTTGTGGTAGAAGGGCTGCCGGTTTTCATTACTTGGAAAGGAAGTGTTGTATTGTTAGCAGAAGGGCCTCCCTCCCACTCCCCTGAGCATGGCATAAACTATAATGGAAGTTTTGGTGTTTCTGTAGGGAAAGTTGATTTCCTTATGCAGCAGAGAAAGGTTTATAAAATTCAAGGATCAGTATATCTAGATGACATTTGTTTGGGATCAAAGCAACACATAGACATAAAAAGGGCACTTTGCTCATTAAGTTAATTCTATTGCAAATGACTGACACTGCACAACCTTTCTCGAAGGGAAATGCAGCAATTTCCTCCAATTTCCAAAGGTAACTGCAAAAAAACTTGGATATCTACCTTACTTAACCACCAACATTCATGTTTCACTGGCTGTTTTCCCACACTTTACACTTCCATGGTTCAAATAGGGTGTGTAACATTTGACCATTGCAGTTGACTTCTTAACTGTCTTTTCAGATACTACAGTTCCCACCTTTTACTGGAGTTAATTCAAGGAGCATTGATTCTCTTGGGAATAGACTCCTCAGCATTTTAGGAAACATTGTGGTAGAAACAAGGAAGGTTTGTCTTTGGGCAGATAACCAATGGACTGTAGCCACCATGTGCCCTCATAGAGGATTGAGGTTCAACCTCAGACCTGATTTCAATAATTTGAGTGAGCTGCTAGCAATGATTGAGCCTTTATACATCAAACAAAATCTACACTAAAACAATTTTTAAAAATGACATTTAAGTATTTGTGATATAAAGAATTTAAGAACCAAAGTGCTAAAATCCAAGGGCTGTGTGTAGAGGATGTGGTCATAATTGATCGCACGGTGGTTAGCACTGCTGCCTCACAGCGCCAGGGATCTGGGTTCAATTCCCGGCTTGGCTCACTGTCTGTGCGGAGTTTGCACATTCTCCTCGTGTCTGCGTGGGTTTCCTCCGGGTGCTCCAGTTTCCTTCCACAGTCTGAAAGACGTGCTGGTTAGGTGCATTGGCCATGCTAAATTCTCCATCAATGTACCCCAACAGGTGCCGGAGTGTGGCGACTAGGGGATTTTCACTGTAACTTAATTGCAGTGTTAATGTAAGCCTACTTGTGACACTAATAAATAAACTTTAAAGCTGGAGACAGGTATGAATTTAATATAATCAGGTTTAAAGTGATTAATGTTCTACATCGTTATTCTAGCAATGCATTCTTGTTATAATTTGGATATATATATGCAAACGCAAATAAAACAAATAATATGAACAGCACTATTAACAAGTTAATGTTGCCTTGTGTACGAAACTGATAAGCAGCATTTTACAAGTATTTAATTTTGTTGAAGGTCACACATTTAAATGACTTGGCCTCATTTTTAATTTTACATAAGTTAATTGATCTGTATATTTCCAGCATTTCCTGCATGTCAGATTTCCATCACTTTGATTTTTATCTTCACTTTGTATTTTAACATTTCAATGTAATGGACATTGTTTTAAAATGTTTGCACTTTAATAATTTGAAAAATGACTTTTTGTGTGCCTTCATAAGGCACCACTTTCGATCAAGAACTACATCAGCCAATTAATGAAACAAGGGACAACAGTATATTAACCCACACCTGAATTGGATTTCAGAAATATCAGATAAATCTGAATTGATTGTATTTCCAAAGATGAACATCCCAGTTTGTAGGGAACCTGGAAACAGCTTGTGAAGTTCACAATGCTAGATAACATGAAGGATATGTATTTACATAACATATTTAATGCATTAAAAGGTGTTTCACAGAGGTGTAATCAAATAGAAACGGATATTGAACAAAAGGAGATATTCGGAGTAGTCACCAGAAAATTGGCCAAATAGTTGGATTTTAAGCATATGTGAAAGGTGTAATATAAATGCAATTTCTTTATGTTCTATAAAATATTTTTAAATAATGAAAACACAACATTGATGCATTTTTCTACGATTAAAACAGAACGGAGGAACCTTTGCTGTGCCACCTCATTTTGGAGTATTCAATTTATAATTGTTCTTGGAATGTGAGCATTGCTGGCAATGCCAGCATTATCGCCCATTCCTGATTGAAATTGTAACGGTGGAGCATCTTTGTGAACAGTTGTGGTCCATGGGTGTAGGTTTGATGCAACTGAGTGGCGTGCTAGGCTATTTCAGAGGGCAGTTAAGAGTGCATTTTTGTGCATCTGCAGTCATACTCAGGCCAGACCAGGTAGGAAAAGCAGATTTCCTTCCCTGAAGGACCTTAGTAAATCAGATGGGTTTTTGCATTAGTAGTTTCATGATCATAATTAATAAGATTAGTATTGTAGTCCAGATTTATTCATTGAATTTAAGTTCTCCAGCTGCCATAGAGGGATTTGAATTTATGTCTCCAGAGCATTAGTGCCGACCTCTGGTTTACTAATCCTATATCATCACTACTCGGCTATCTCTATCCTTGCTTGGTAGTACCAAGAGTGATTGTGATGACTGTTTGAGAAATCGACAACTTTGAATCAATCTAATTCAATCTCATCAGAAATGCAAATATTTGAAAAAAGAGACATTGAAACTTTTTTGTCTTGCACTTATCCGGATACCTCAAGGATACTGATATAAGGCTACTGGAGAGACTGATATAAGGCTACTGGAGAGACTTTAAACTAGAAAGGTTGGGGGGAGGGAATCGAAATGAGGGGACTGAGAGCGAGGAGGTTAGCTCGCAAATAGATAAGGAATGTAGACAGGGTAAGAGGGAGGTTAGACGAGTGAGGGAGAAGGGAAGTGCTCAGGCTGAAGGTCTGAGATGTGTCTATTTTAATGCCAGGAGTGTAGTGAATAAAGTGGATGAGCTTGGAGCGTGGATTGCTGCTTCGAATTGTGATGTGGTGGCCATTACGGAGACTTGGATGTCTCAGGGACAGGACTGGGTGCTTCAGGTGCCAGGTTTTAGATGTTTCAGGAAGGACAGGGAGGGAGGCAAGAGAGGGGGGGGAGTGGCACTGTTGATCAGGGATAGTGTCACGGCTGTAGAGAAGGTGGACGCCATGGAGGGACTGACTACGGAATCTCTGTGGGTGGAGGTTAGGAATAGGAAGGGGTCGGTAACTTTGCTGGGTGTTTTCTATAGGCCGCCCAATAGTAACAGAGATGTTGAGGAGCAGATGGGGAAACAGATCCTGGAGAGATGTAGGAATAACAGAGTTGTCGTGATGGGAGATTTTAATTTCCCAAACATAGATTGGAATATCCCTAGGGCTAGGGGTTTGGATGGAGAGGAGTTTGTTAGGTGTGTCCAGGAGAGTTTCCTGACACAGTATGTGGATAAGCCTACTAGAGGAGAGGCTGTTCTTGATCTGGTGCTGGCTAATGAACCTGGACAGGTGGAGGATCTCTCGGTGGGTGAACATCTTGGGGATAGCGATCATAATTCTATCTCCTTCACGATAGCATTGGAAAGAGATAGGGTCAGGCAGGCTAGGAAAGTGTTTCTCTGGAGTAAAGGGAAATACAGTGTCATCAGGGAGGAAATTAGACGGGTAAATTGGAAGGAGGCATTCTTGGGGAAAAGTACCGAAGGAAAGTGGAGGATTTTCAAGGAATGTTTGTCTGGAGCTCTGCATGACAACGTTCCGATGAGACAGGGGGGTGTTGGTAGGGTACGGGAACCGTGGTGCACGAAGGTTGTGATGAACCTGGTAAATAAGAAAAGAGAGGCGTACAGAAGGTTCAGAGAGCTAGGAGGTGTTAAGGATTTAGAGGAGTATACGCGATGTAGGAAGGAGCTTAAGAAGGAAATTAGGAGAGCGAGAAGGGGTCATGAGAAGACCTTGGCGGGTAAGATTAAGGAGAATCCCAAGGCTTTCTACAAATATGTCAAGAGTAAAAGGATGAGATGTGAAGGCATAGGACCCTTAAAAGGTGAAGGGGGAAAAGTTTGTGCGGAACCGTTAGAAATGGCGGAGGTGCTTAATGAATACTTTACCTCGGTATTCACGGTGGAAAGGGATCTGGGTGGTTGTACTGCTGGATTGCGGAGGACAGAAAGGATCGAGCATGTGGACATAAAGAAAGAGGATGTGTTGGAACTATTGAATGGCATCAAGGTTGGTAAGTCGCCGGGACCGGATGGGATGTACCCCAGGTTACTGTGGGAGGCGAGGGAGGAGATTGCGGAGCCTTTGGCGATGATCTTTGCATCGTCGATGGAGACGGGAGAGGTTCCGGAGGATTGGAGGATTGCGGATGTGGTCCCTATATTCAAGAAAGGGAACAGGGACAGCCCGGGAAATTACCGACCGGTGAGTCTAACCTCAGTGGTTGGTAAGTTGATGGAGAGGATCCTGAGAGACAGGATTTATGATCATCTAGAGAAGTTTAGTATGATCAAAAGTAGTCAGCACGGCTTTGTCAGGGGCAGGTCGTGCCTTACGAGCCTGGTTGAGTTCTTTGAAAATGTGACCAAGCACATTGACGAAGGAAGAGCGGTGGATGTGGTCTATATGGACTTCAGCAAAGCGTTCGATAAGGTCCCCCATGCAAGACTTCTTGAGAAAGTGAGAGGGCATGGGATCCAAGGGGCTGTTGCCTTGTGGATCCAGAACTGGCTTGCCTGCAGAAGGCAGAGAGTGGCTGTGGAGGGGTCTTTCTCTGCATGGAGGTCAGTGACCAGTGGAGTGCCCCAGGGATCTGTTCTGGGACCCTTGCTGTTTGTCATTTTCATAAATGACCTGGATGAGGAAGTGGAGGGATGGGTTGGTAAGTTTGCTGACGACACCAAGGTAGGTGGTGTTGTGGATAGTTTGGAGGGATGTCAGAAGTTGCAGCGAGACATAGATAGAATGCAAGACTGGGCGGAGAAGTGGCAGATGGACTTCAACCCGGATAAGTGTGTAGTGATCCATTTTGGCAGATCCAATGGGATGGAGCAGCAGTATAAAATGAAGGGTACCATTCTTAGCAGTGTAGAGGATCAGAAGGACCTTGGGGTCCGGGTCCATAGGACTCTTAAATCGGCCTCGCAGGTGGAGGATGCGGTCAAGAAGGCGTATGGCGTACTAGCCTTCATTAATCGAGGGATTGAGTTTAGGAGTCGGCAGATAATGCTGCAGCTTTATAGGACCCTGGTTAGACCCCACTTGGAGTACTGCGCGCAGTTCTGGTCACCTCATTACAGGAAAGATGTTGAAGCCATTGAAAGGGTGCAGAGGAGATTTACAAGGATGTTGCCTGGATTGGGGGGCATGCCTTATGAGGATAGGTTGAGGGAGCTTGGTCTCTTCTCCCTGGAGAGACGAAGGATGAGAGGTGACCTGATAGAGGTTTACAAGATGTTGAGGGGTCTGGATAGGGTGGACTCTCAGAGGCTATTTCCAAGGGCTGAAATGGTTGCTACGAGAGGACACAGGTTTAAGGTGCTGGGGGGTAGGTACAGGGGGGATGTCAGGGGTAAGTTTTTCACTCAGAGGGTGGTGGGTGAGTGGAATCGGCTGACGTCGGTGGTGGTGGAGGCAAACTCGTTGGGGTCTTTTAAGAGACTTCTGGATGAGTACATGGGATTTAATGGGATTGAGGGCTATAGATAGGCCTAGAGGTGGGGATGTGATCGGCGCAACTTGTGGGCCGAAGGGCCTGTTTGTGCTGTGACTTTCTATGTTCTATAAGAGGAAAGCACCAATTTGTACTGAATGACAAGAAAATGCTGATTCGTTGGCAATTAGACTCTAATTGGTAGGGATGAGACCATGGTTACTGCACCAGGTGACTGACAATTAACTGCCAAGCATTGTTTGATATTTAAACCAGTCAATCTGACCCTGACTGGTCAAGGAATTGCCTTGAGGAAGATTCAGCCAATAGCTGTCCCTTACATTGTGCCTGTCTCAGCTGAACATAATATGTACATGTTCTTTCTGTCTGCAGAGAACAGGATCCTGTGTATTCATATATGTAGTACATGCAAATGCACCATACTACAAAGTTAATAAACTCACTGAGGATTGTTTAGCAAATGTTGTCCAATCATGAAATCACATGTAATGTTGGGTACTGTCTTTTGAGTTATGCACACAGGCTGGTTGGATATGGTCTGTACCTTACCCATTGTGAACAGAGGCTGGAACATGCTGTTTGTCTTTGGGATGTGCAGCCTACGTGCCGAGCATCACATTGTCACTGAAATTTGTAACACATTACTCATTTGTCTGATAGGCAGAATGTCTTTTTGGCTTGACGGCAGTATCCTGTTAGTGGTAAATACCACTCATGTTGCTACTGCACGGTAGCAGAGTGAAAAGTTAACTTCACCTGTTGCTCCAATTTTTGAGATACCTTGCCCTTCCAACGCAGTCAGACCAAACGTGACTGCCTTTTGTCTGTCTATGGGTTTGCGTGATATACTGTGCAAAATGATATGATCAGAGTGGCCATTATCCTTTGATGCTCCCTATTTCAGCATCAAGCATGCTGAGCAAATGACTCGGCCTCTATTTACAAGGTTGCCAATAAGACCAATCTTATAACATGTAAATTTGTAATAATCCCAATCCATACATTGACCAATAAAGGTAGGCTTGTGGTAGACTGTGGTAGTGAATACCTGGACAGATTTATCAACTAGTACATCCAAGAAAGGGAGTTATCTGACTGCTCCATTTTAATGGTGAATTTGAGCAAAGGATAGAGCCCATTAAAACATGTAAGGAAATTGTTACATGCAGTTACAGATTTAAAAATAGTAAAAGTAGCATCCAAATATCGGAAGTATGCAAGGTGTAGGTTAGGCGTCATTCCATTGAAGACACGTTTCTCATGGAAGCCAACGAAGATGTTTGCAAGAACTGGGCCTAGAGAGGATCCCATGGCAACAGCATCTATGTGGGCATACCGTGATTGGACAACATTTGCTAAATAATCCTCAATGTGCTAAGAGTTACACTGACAACCAATGTAATACTGTCCTTATGGTGCATTTGCATGTACGAGAAACTACATATATGAATACACAGGGCCCAGTTCTTTAGACAGGCAGAATACGTATACACATTGTGCTTGTTCCAGCTCAACACAATAAGGTGACAACCATTAGCTGACTCATTTCTCAAGGCAATGTTTTGACCAATCAAGGTCAAACTGCCTGGTTTAAATTTCAAACAGTTAACTTAGCAGTTAACTGTCAGTCACCTGGTGCATTCTCTATGGCAACACTTCTACCAATCAGCACTTTTTCTCATACAGCATACATAATTGTTTTCCCCTTATATCAGTATTCTCACATTATCTCAATAAATGCAAGACAAAAAGCTTTGACATGTCTTTATTTTAATAATACTCATACGTACTATCAAATGACTACATAAATATTTGCCTAATTTTAATGGCTACGTGTTGAAAGTAAACATTATTTTAAATCTGTTTCGATCTGCAATTTGAAGAGAAGTTTTTATTTTGTTTATTCATGAATAGTTAAAGGAAGATGATTTTTAAAAAATTCATTTATGGGATGTGGGCATCGCTGGTTACACCAGCATTTATTGTCCATCCCTAATTGTGCTTGAGAAGATGGTGGATAGCTGCCTAATTGAAGTATAGGTGCACCCACAGTGTTGTTAGGGAGGGTTTTGACCCAGCAGCAGTGAAGAAATGGTGATATATTTCTAAGTCAGGATGGTGAATGACTTAAGAGAGGACTTCCAGTGGTGGTAGTTCCAAGTGGTGGTGTTCCTATAACACCAATATGAACTTACTGACTTGCTGACAGCCAGAGAGGTCCTAGATAAAATTACATCAAAGATCAACAAATCTTTGTTTGGAAAGGAATATGAAGCAAACAGGAATGGAATTCAAATATTTCTGGATTATATCAATCATATAGGAAAAAAAACGAACTGTGAAAATGGGAAAGCGTTTCCCACTGGAGGACCTCGGACAACAAGAGCAACAAACATATGACCCGACAAGGAAAGTGGAACTGTGGCTGTTCACTGCTGCAAGTTTTCACGATCCTGTGTTTATCCATCTGGTGTCTCCTGGTGTTCCCGTGTGTCTGCTATCCTCATCCTTCTAGATGGTAGCCATCATAGGTTTGGAAGGTGCTGCCTAAGGAGTTTTGGTGAATTCCTGCAGTGCATCTTGTACATGGTGCACACTGCTGCCACTGTGCATAGGTGATCATGGAGTGAATGTTTGTGGAAGGGATACCAATTAAGCATGTGACCTGGATGGTGTCAAGCTTGAGTGTTTGTTGGAGCTGCACTCATTCAGGCAAGTGAAGAGTATTCCATCACACATCTGACTTGTGCCTTGTATATGGTGTATAGGGCCGCACGGTAGCACAGTGGTTAGCACTGCTGCTTCACAGCTCCAGGGACCTGGGTTCGATTCCCGGCTTGGGTCACTGTCTGTGTGAAGTTTGCACACTCTCCTCGTGTCTGCGTGGGTTTCCTCCAGGTGCTCCGGTTTCCTCCCACAGTCCAAAGATGTGCAGGTTAGGTTGATTGGCCGTGCTAAAATTGCCCCTTAGTGTCCTGGGATGCGTGGATTAGCAGGTAAATATGTAGGGATATGGGGGTAGGGCCTGGGTGGGATTGTGGTCGGTGCAGACTCGATAGCCGAATGGCCTCTTTCTGTACTGTAGGGTTTCTATGATTTCTATGACAGGCTTTAGGGAATCAGAAAGTGTTAGTTACTCACTGTAGAATTTGTAGCCATTGACCTGCTCTTGCAGCAACAGTATTTATATGGCTAGTTCGGTTTCTGGTCAATGCGTTGTAAGTGGAGGATTCAGCTTTGTTAATGCCATTGAATGTCAAGAGGCAATGGTTAGATTCTCTTGTTGGAGATGGTCGTTGCCTGGTATTTGCATGACAGTTACTTGCCATTTGCCTGCGTATGCCTGGATATTGTCCAGGTCATGCTGCATTAGGACATGGACTGTTTCAGTATCTAAGGAATTGTGAATGGTGCTGAACATTGTGTAGTTATCAGCAAACATCCACACTTCTGAACTTATGATGGAAGGAAGGTCATTGACAATGCAGCTGAAGATAGTTGGGCCCAGGACACTATCCTGAGCGACTCCTGCAATGTTGTCCCAGGACTGATATTATTGACCTCCAACAAGTACAACCCTCTTCCTTTATGCTAGGTATGACACCAACCAGCAATGGGTTCCCCTACGCCTCCCCCCCACCCCCCTGGATTTCTCTAGTTTTGCTAGGGCTCATTGATACCAAAATTGGTCAAATGTTGCCTTCATGTCAAGGGCAGTCACTTTCACCTCACATCCTGAGTTCAGCTCTTTCGTCCATGTTTGAACCAAAGCTGCAATTAGGTGAGCTGAGTGTCACTGAACACATTAGGGCTAAGCTTGATAGCATTGTTGATGACCCCTTCCTTTACTGATGAATAAGATGAATATGAATGGTAAAAATAAAGATCGTCGTGAGGAATAACGACGCCAGACGATACAAGTGGCAATCACTAAGGTTTCCCAATGAAACCCACTTTACAAAAACAATAAGCAAAGAAAATAAAGGCATTTCATTTGTCTTACATGGGTTCTTAAGGTGCAGGGCTGGCAACATAAAATAAGTTTTGGTGCAGTTAATTTAGTTACAAAGAATTAAAGTTTATTAGTGTTATAAGTAGGCTTACACTAACATTGCAATGAAGTTACTGTGAAAATCCCTTCGTCGCCACACTCTGGTGCCTGTTTGGGTACACTGAGGGAGAATCTAGCATGGCCAATGCATCTAACCAGCACATCTTTCCGACTGTGGGAGGAAACCGGAGCACCTGGAGGAACCCCACCACAAGGAAACCCACCACCATGCTGTCCTAAATTAGATGTATCACATGAAATTGAGCTGCAAAGTTGATAAGTCTAGAAAAGATTGTGTTATAAGTCTAGAAAAGATTGTGTTATAAAATACAGCTGCAAGGCTCAATGTCAGCTAACATGTGATCTTCGAGACTGTACAGCAGAGAACTCACAGTGCCGCAGTGGTTAGCACTGCTGCCTCACAGCACCAGGGATCCAGTTTGATTCCTGCGCGGGTGATTGTGTAGTGTCTGCACGTTCTCCCCGTGTCTGCATGTGTTTCCTCCGGGTGCTCCAGTTTCCTCCTACCGCCCGGAAGCTGTGCTGGTTAGGTGCATTGGCAATGCTAAATTCACCTTTGGTGTACCTGAACAGGAACCCAAGTATGGCAACTAGGGGATTTCTGCAGTAACTTCATTGCAGTGTTAATGTAAGCCTACTTGTGACAGTAATAATTAATAAAGGAAGCATTTAGGAGGACGAAAGATTGAGAGGCATGGAGAGATGGATAAGGAACAGCTGTTCAAGGTGGGGGATGTGAGGAAAAGCATTTTTACCCAAAGGGTGGTTACAATCTGGAATGCACTGCCTGGGAGAGTGGTAGAGGTGGGTTGCCTCACATCTTTTAAAAGGTATCTGGATGAGCACTTGGCACATCATAACATATCAGTAAGAAGTCTCAACACCAGGTTAAAGTCCAACAGGTTTATTTGGTAGCACAAGCTTTTGGAGTCTTGCTCCTTCTTCAGGTGAGTCCAACAGGTTTATTTGGTAGCACAAGCTTTCGGTGTCTCGCTCCTTCTTCAGGTATGCTTACCCCTGTCCAGCGCTGGCATTTCCACATCATGGCTAACATCATAACACAGTAAGGAATCTAAGAACACCAGGTTAAAGTCCAACAGGTTTATTTGGTAGCAAACGCCACTAGCTTTCGGAGCGTGCTGCTCCTTCGTCAGGTGGAGGAGCAGCACGCTCCGAAAGCTAGTGGCGTTTGCTCCCAAATAAACCTGTTGGACTTTAACCTGGTGTTGTGAGACTTCTTACTGTGTTTACCCCAGTCCAACGCCGGCATCTCCACATCATAACAGTCAGGGCTATGGGCCAGGTGTTGGCAGGTGGGAGTTCAGGTGTTTTTAACGTGTGGGTGCAGACTCGATGGGCTTCTTCTGCACTGTATAATTCTATGAGAGGTCTCATGCTGCGGACCTGAATAAAGTGGGGGGGGGGGGGGGTATAAAAAAATATACCGGATAGCCAGGGCTGCTTGACTGCGTTCCCTGGGTTTGTTGGCAGGGCAGTGCCTGACGGGCAGACTTTAATGTGAAGAAAGAGACGGCTAGGCGGGACTGTGCAAGGGAGAAGGAGCAGGTTTTGCATATGGAGGCTGTGTTTAGGTTACCTGGAAGGGGTTTTAAGTGCCTTTGCAGTACACAGAGCGGGGTCTCGCACTTGACTGGGTTGGTGCTGGTGCGCGCGCAACCCCTCCCCCCACGTTGCTGGAGGCGCGCGCGGCTCCCTGGGATTGCTGCTTTAATGTCCGCCATGTTTGCCGTGGCGCATGTCGCGGACCGACGGCCAAATTTCGGTTTCTCGGGCTCGGCTCGGTCGGCATGAGGGGCATTTCGAGGAGCGCCCTATCCACCCAGGGGACGGACTCCTTCACTCGCACCCATGAGCGGCTCCGGGCGTCCCGCCGCCGATTTAAGACTGGTCTAAAACGCCATCTTTGTGCCCGTGAGCTCCGCTCCCTTTTCTGCGCGCTGTGTGCGGGGGCCTCGCGGCGATAATTGGGGGATTAATTTTTTTTGCTCTCCGGCGGGGGAGAAGGGAGGGGGGGGCGGCAGCGGCGGGAGGTTAAAATTCCTCCTCTCCCGGCACCATGAGTAAACTCTCGTTCCGAGCGCGGGCGCTGGACGCCGCCAAGCCGCTCCCCATTTACCGGGCGAAGGATCTGCCGGATCTTCAGGATTGCGTCTCCATCAACAGGGCCGTGCCGCAGATGCCGACCGGTATGGAGAAAGAAGAGGAGTCGGTGAGTGAGAAGGGGGTGGGTGGGCCAGGGGGGGCGGGGAGACAGGGAGAAGCGGCGGCCGCTGGCGCTGTACTCACTGCGCAAGCTACGGCTCCAGCCGCCATTGTTGTCCTTTCCAGCCAAAGGGCGTTTTGGCGCGGAGATTTGAAACGGCAAAGTCAACTTTTGTGTTTCTTTTTGTTTTAAAAAGACTTAAAATCGTGCATACTTTTAAAAAAGGACAGTAGACCGAAACGATTGACACTCCTTAAATGGGAAAAGAAAGCGAGCACTTATTTTTTTTCGAACGTGTCCTATGATAACCGTCCCCCTGCGATCTGGTGCCTTTGACGGTTTTAGCCCGTTTTTTTTGAAAAGGTCCCGCCCCTGTCTCAGCCTGATTGGCCGAGCGCCCCTGTCAATCAGGGCCGCCCGGGCCATCCTTGCCGCTGATTGGGCGCCGGCGGCTTGACGCGCGGCTAGTGTGGGCTGGCGCGGAGATAAACAGTGAAGGCCATGCGCTGGCTGCCTGTTTTTTTGACAGGTTACCTTGCTGCTGGCTGGCAGCTCTCTGCCAGGAGGGAGGAAGGGAAAAGTGGCATTTATTTAAAAAGGAAACATTGATGGTTTGTACATAATTTTAGCAGCTTTGCATCAGCTTTTCAAGCACCTTCAACAGCAACTTCTTTCTTTTGCAAAATGATCCTACAGCCCATGTGTTATTTGCATTCTATGCAAATATAACTTCCATGCAAATCTACTTTGACCGGTCCAAACCTTTATTGGGGATCACATAGGTTTAGCACGGTGGTTAGCACTGCTGCCTCACAGTGCCAAGGACCAACTGTGAGTTCCCTGCTGTAGAGGCTTAAAGACCACATATTAGATGACAGTGAGCTTTGCAGCTGTGTTTTATAATGTAATCTTTCCCAGATTTATCAACTTCGTGGCTCAATTTTATGTAATGCATCTAATTTAGGGTGGTATGATGGTTAGCACCACTGCCTCACAGCACCAGGAACCCAGGTTCGATTCCCAGCTTGAGTCACTGTCTGTGTGGAGTCTGCACGTTCTTCCCATGTCTGCGTGTGTTTCCTCCAGGTGCTCCGGTTTCCTCCCATGGTCTGAAAGATGCGCTGGTTAGGTGTATTGGCTATGCTCATTTCTCCCTCAGTGTACCCAAACGGGCATCGGAGTGTGGTGACCAGGGGATTTTCACAGTAACTTCATTGCAATGTCAATGTAAGCCTACCTATGACACTAATAAATAAACTTTAAAACATTGTATTCCTACAGTGCAGAAGGAGACCGTTTGGCCTATCGAGCCTGCACCCACACAATCCTACCCAGGCCCTATCCCCGTAACCTCACTTATTTACCCTGCTAATCCCACGGACACTAAGGTGCAATTTAGCATGACCATTTGACCTAACCAGCACATCTTCGGAGTGTGTGTACAGCGGGGTGGGGGAGACTGGAGCATCCAGAGGAAACCCACACAGAAACGGGGAGAATGTGCTAATTTCATACAGACAGTTACCCAAGGCTGGAATTGAATCCAGGTCCCTGGTGCTGTGAGTCAGCAGTGCTAACCACTGTGACACCGTGCCGCCCATATAACTGTAAGTATTGTAATTTGGGATTGGGAATAGAGGGGAAGCGATGGCCTAGTGGTATTATCATTAAGACTATTAATCCCAGCTAATGACCCGGGTTTGAATTCTACCACGGCAAATGGTGGAATTTGAATTCAATAAAGAAAAATACCTGGAATTAAGAATCCACCGGTGCTACCTGAATGCATTTTTTAAAAAAAATACTTGTGGGATTAAAAAAGATTAATGATATGTTGGATCAGTTGACACTCCTGCCTGGGAGAGTGGTAGAGGCAGGTTGTCTCATAGCCATTAAAAAGTACCTGGATGAGCACTTGCCACATAACATTCAAGGCTATGGGCCAAGTGCTGGTAGATGGGATTAGGTGGGAGTTCAGGTGTTTCCCACGTGTCGGTGCAGACTTGAAGGGCCTCTTCTGCACTGATTGCTACAGGAGTATTCGGTAACTTGTTAAAGGGTGTCATCTTTCTAGAGTAAAGATGAAATGCTACTCAAGGAAGAATGATTGGCACGCTTAAAAGTTGCCATTAAGTTCTTCCCCATGCTAATCATCCCATGTAGTGTTGTGAATTAGATGACTGATTTGACATTTAATGATGACGTACTGAAAAATCAAATACAAGCTGGCTAATGGGATTACACTGGGGTACAACTGATCATAAGATATGTTCTTGTAAGGGTGATTAATTAGGGACCTGCAAAAGAATCTGGTTTAATTCATATACTCACTTGAGCCCTATGAAATTTACCAGAATCATGGTTGAGAATATGGTGCATCAGATCTACTCATTTTAGACCTGGAAAGATATAAACCTGTCCCACAGGTGATTTCTTTTGCCCCGTAGATCTGAGGCAGGTCAAGCGGAGAAGTGTTTGAAGATGCCTTTTTCTCTATCTTCACTAACTTCCAGGCTGTGCAGAATAAGCCTGCTCATTTGTGTCATTGGATGATCATTGTGTCATTAAAATGAGGAAAATACATTCGGTCTTTTAGTTTTTGGCATTCAAATCAGTTGAATGCTGGACATTAGGAACAGCAATTAGACCAGCATTGAGAGAATCTGAATTTTTTTCTGGAAGCTGAGGTCAACACAAGCTGAAGAAGGGGAAGAAAGTTTTCATTAGAATTTCACCTGATAATTGGGGAACTCATCTATATGCAAATAATCCAGGGACCAGGATATTAACCATTGCCAGAAGCTTTTCGCTGTGGTGGCCTGAAGTTCTGCCTTCCTAGTATGTGCCCCAATTAGCAGGGAAATGGAAACTCTGGGCCAGAATAGCTCATTTCTATGTACGTGTATTTAGCAGTTACTACTTTCCTTTTTTTTTGGGAAAAACATAGGAAGTTAAATAAAAGTTGTGATGACTGATTTATGTTATTCTTGTTGCATTCAATTTAGTGTCCTGTCTTGTATGCATTTCTAAACAGATAGTGTTAAAAGTTGTCTATCAAAACTTTTTTACAGAAATTTCCAGTCATCATGCAACCTAAAATTAAATATTTGTGTTAATATGTAAATAAGAAAATTATTGTCCATTTCAACTTGATTAAAAATACTACCGCCATGCCAAATATACAACTACATATTTCTTATTGGATATCTTCATCACACAATTAGTTAATATATATGTGTATCTAATTATTTTTCCACTCTTTGGATCATATTCACTGTTTTGCCCATTATAGTTTTTTTTATTCTTTCACAGGATGTGGGCGTCACTGGCTTGGCCAGCATTTGTTGCCCATCCCTAATTGTCCTTGAGAAGGTGGTGGAATAGGTACACCCACAATGGTGTTAGGGAGGGAGTTCCAGGATTTTGATCCAGCGACTGAAGGAACGGCGATGTAGTTCCAAGTCAGGATGGTGTGTGGCTTGGAGGGGAACTTGCAGGTGGTGGTGTTCCCACGTGTCTGCTGCCCCTGTCCTTCTAGGTGGTAGATTTCGTGGGTTTGGAAGGTGCTGTCGAAGGAGCCTTGGTGAGTTGCTGCAGTGCATTTTGTGGATGGTACACACTGCTGCCATGGTGCGTCGGTGGCGGAGGAGGTACCAATCAAGTGGGTGGCTTTTTTCTGGTTGGTGTCAAGCTTCTTGAATGTTGTTGAAGCTGCAACTGACCCAAGCAAGTGAAGATTATTCCATCCCACTTCTGACTTGAGCCTTGTAGCTGGTGGACAGTCTGGGCAGTCAGGAGGTAAATTATTTGTCCAGAATTCCAAACCTCTGCTTTGCTCTTTGTAGCTCTTTGTAGCCAGTGCTTATATCCAGTTTGTAATATATAAACAAGTAGCCTAGTCAAACAAAATCTTTAGAGCCCTTTGCTTTGCCGTCTTTGAGTTCATTTTATGATTTTTTTAATGTTTAGATTTGTACACAAAAGTATCTGATCCTTTACCTTTGTATTCTACGTTCATTTCATCACTTTGACCACTTGAGGGAATTTTTTTACCCTCCAATGTCATCATTGTAAGGTACTTGGCAACGAATGGGCTGAGATTCTTTACTGAATTTGGAGCTTTTTCCTCCTTTTCAGTGTTGATATGCCCATCCCTCCTGTAGAATGCTCAACCCTCCTGTGCAGCCAAATTCTCCTCCAATTCGATTTTCAAGTTTGCTAATGACACCACTGTAGTGGGTCGGATCTCAAACAATGACGAGATGAGTACAGGAATGAGATAGAGAATCTGGTGAACTGGTGCGGCAACAATAATCTCTCCCTCAATGTCAAAAAAACAAAGGAGATTGTCATCGACATCAGGAAGCGTAAAGGAGAACATGCCCCTGTCTTCATCAACGGGGACGAAGTAGAAAGGGTCGAGAGCTTCAAGTTTTTAGGTGTCCAGATCACCAACAACCTGTCCTGGTCCCCCCATGCCGACACTATAGTTAAGAAAGCCCACCAACGCCTCTACTTTCTCAAGACGAAAGAGATTTGGCATGTCAGCTACGAATCTCACCAACTTTTACAGATGCGCCATAGAAAGCATTCTTTCTGGTTGTATCACAGCTTCGTATGGCTCCTGCTCTGCCCAAGACCGCAAGGAACTACAAACAGTCGTGAATGTAGCCCAATCCATCATGTAAACCAGCCTCCCATCCACTGATTCTGTCCACACTTCCCGTTGCCTCGGCAAAGCAGCCAGCATAATTAAGGACCCCACACACCTCTCTCTTCCACCTTCTTCCTTCAGGGAAAAGATACAAAGTCTGGGGTCACGTACCAACCGACTCAGGAATAGCCTCTTCCCTGCTGCTGTCAGACTTTTGAATGGACTTAACTTGCATTAAGTTGATCCTTCTCTACACCCTAGTTAGACTGTAACACTGCATTCTGCACTCTCTCGTTTCCTTCTCTATGAACGGTATGTTTTGTCTGTATAGCACGCAAGAAACAATACTTTTCATTGTGTGTTAATACATATGACAATAATAAATCAAGAATCTCAGAGCTACTTCTTACACCCTCAGTTTGCTCGTAGACCCCTGCCATATTTCTGATTATCAGTTGGGAATTGTCTTACTCTTCTCATTAATGGTTGAGTAATTTTTGTGGTTGAATATTCAAATAGTAATTTAATATTGTGGACTGTTCTATCAGGTAGTGCAACATGCATTCTCTGAGTCCATGCATGCTTTGTTTTAACAATATTACTGATGGACTATCCTCTTTGCTCTGGCTCTTTTCAGACACATCCAAGTCGATATATAAACCAGTGTTCTTCACATGTAACATGAGAAATAACAGACCACTATATAAGCCTGCTTTGCCATTCAATCATGGGCTTCAACTGCACTTTCCCACCCTACTCCCCATATTGCTTGATTCCCTGAGACACCAACCTGTCCCCTCGATTTTAAGTATATTCAATGATTGTGCATTCGAAAGATTCACAACCCTTTGGACAAAGAATTTTCCTATCATCTCAGTCCAAATGAACAGCCCCTCATGCTGAAACCATGCCCTCTTGTTCCAGACTCCCCAGCTAGGGGAAGCAATATCTGTGTCTACCCTGTCAAGCCCCTTCATAATTTTGAATGTTTCAATAAGCTCATCGCTCATCCTTCTGAACTCCAGAGAATATAGAGCCAATTTACTTCGGCTTTCAGCATAGGACAACTCTCATCCCAGGAACCTTTGCTGTATCGCCTCCAACGCAGGTTTATTCTTCCTTAAATATGAGACCAAAATTGTTCAAGCTATGGTCTCCCTAAAGCCCTGAACAATTGTAGTAAGACTTCTTTATTCTTGTACTCCAATCCCTTTGCTTTCCTAACTGTATGTTGTATCTGGATGCTAACTTCATGTCCCTGGTTTGTTTCCATCCAAACTCTCACTGAGCATCAACATTTACCAGTATCATACCTTTTTAGAAATCTGCTTTTCTATTCTTGCAACAAAAGTGAATAACCTCATACTTGGCCACATTATACTCCATTTGCCACCTTGTTGCCCACTCAATTAACCTGTCTATGACTCTTTGCAGACTCTGTGTCTGTCTCACGGCTTCCTTTACCACCTAGCTTTGTATCATTAGCAAACTTGGATACTTCATTTTTTGGTACCTTCCCCAAAACCATTATTCTGTCTCTTCATCGGAATATAAATTGTAAATATTAGAGGCCCAACACTAATCCTTCTGGCACTTCATTAGTCACAGCCTGCCAACTTAAAAAATGTTTCATTGGTCACCTTGGCATCCTGTCCATTAACCAATTCTTTATCCAGAATAATATAACCACCTCCTTCTCCACAATCCTTTGTCTTGCATGGTAACCTTTTCTGTAGGACCTCACCAAATGCTTTTTGGAAATTTAAGTATACTACATCTACTGGTTCCCCTTTATCCTACTTGTTGCATTCACAAGAACCTCTTTTTAAAAAACATTGCCAAAAATGATCTCACTTTTACAAAACCATGTTGACTTGTTCTAATCATATGCTTTCTAAGTACATTGTTAAGATCTCAATAATAGGTTCCAGTACTGATGTCAGGTTAACTGGCCTATTGTTTCCTGTCTTTCTCCCTCCCTTCTTGAATAATGGTGTTGTATTTGCTAGGTTTCAATCTACTTAGACTGTCCAAATCCAAGGAACTTTGAGAAATCATAGCCAGTGCATCTGCTATCTCTGCAACTATTTCCTCCAGAACCCTCGGATATAGACCATCAGGTTTTCACGTCCCTTGTGTTTCTCAAGTACATTTTATCTGCTCTTATTAATCACCCTAATTCCCTCACTCTTGTATCCATGTCTCTTTAATGTTGATTAGATCTAAATCAGTTGTCTCTATTTGTGCCGCTAGTTTGTCTATCTGATTTCAGATGCTATGTGCATTCCAATAAAGTGACTTCAGTTTTGTTATTTTACTAGTATTCCCTACAACTTTTGCACCAGGAAATTATTACTAAAGCATTCTGCAACTCAGCTTCCAGACCATTTCTGACATTTTGGTCCATCTAAAGAATAAGTTCTCAATGGGTTTTGTTACAAGCTCCAATAATTTCTTGTTTAAAGGATATAACAGTTATCAGGGAGAGCCTGTAAACTGGTTAATAACATTTTCTGACTCTTGCTACTCCTACTCTCCACCTATACTGATTCTACTTTCTGATTCTACTCTTGAGCTAGGTCCTTTCTCACTAATGAGCTTCTGTTGTCCTTTATTAGCATTACTCCTCCTTTTCCGTACTGCCTGTTCTTTTGAAATGTGTGCCCAGGAATATTTGTTTCCTACCCTGGTCAATTTGTAGTAGTGATATTAGATGGAAGCCCGGGGAGCCAGGTTAGCCCAATTGGCTGGTCGGCTGGTTCATGATGCAGAATGACACCAAACAGTTCCCATACTGGCTGAGGTTATTCATGAATGCCCATCTTTTCAAACTTGCCCCTCGCCTGAGGGATGGGGATCCTTATGTTAAATCGCCATCAGTCAGCTCTCTCCCACAAAAGGGGGAGAGCAGCCTATGGTAATGTGGACTGTGGCAACTTTACCTAGATGTCTCCATTTGTGCCTCTAGTTCTTCTAACTGATTGTGGATGTTACATGCACTTGGATAAGGTGACTTGAATTCTTTTTTTCTATGTTCCCTGCATGGATTTTACCCACTGTGTACTATTACTGTTAAAAGCCCTATCCCTTCCTATCACACTCAGCTTTATATAATTGATATACCCACATTGATATACTTTTCAATTGCCTCAACTTTTATGTTTGGATCTCTAAATATTGCTTCACCTGAACCCCCCCCCCCCATTTTCCCTACTCTGATAGTATTTGCTGGTGCGCTCTTAATGTTTGTATGATCTGTTTTTTCCCATAAATTCTGGTTACCATTACCTGTATCATTAGTCTGCCTTGTCCTTTCTCTTTTGACTTCCCAAATCTCCGCTCATGTGAGCCTTGCCCCTAATTGTTTCGTTTAAAGCGATCTCTACAGCTCTGGTTATGCAACCTGTCAGGACACTGGCCACAGCACAATTCAGGTTAAATTTATTTTTCCCCAGTACCAAGTGAATCAAAATCCATTTCTCCCTCATCTATTTTTGTACCACACGTTCAACTCTGATCTCATTTACACAATGCTAGTTTATTTGTTTAGCTGAGGTAGAAATCCAGAGATTTGTGGTTCTGCTTTTAGTTTATTCTCCAGATATTCATACTCAAACTAATTTCCTTTAGGAAAGGAAATCTGCCATCCTTACCTGGTCTGGCCTACACGTGACTCCAGAGCCACGGCAAAGTGGTTGACTCTCAACTGCCCTCAAGCAATTGGGGATGGGCAATAAATGTTGGTTAGCCAGCGATGACAATTTTCCACGAATTAATAAAAAAAACTTTTTTAGTCCTACCTGTGTCGTCAGTACCGATGTGCACCATGACAATTGGATCTTTCCTCTGCCATTCCAAGTTCTCATTCAGCTGGGAGGAGAAATCCTGAAATCAAGCGGGCAACACAACCTTCGGGACTTGTGTTGTCGGCTGCAGAGAACTGTATCTGTTTCCCTTAGCTATATTGTCCCAACAATGCAGTGGTCAGTTTGTTCATACTCCCTATATTCCCTGCAGTCCCTCCTCTCATCCAGAAAAGCTGAAAGAACCTCAAACCTGTTAGACAGTTGCAAGGATTGAGGCACCTGCATTGCTACGTTTTTGGTTTCTATACTTGCCTCACTGACACTAACAACCTCCTGTCCCTGACTGCAGACTAAATCAGAAGTACCTAACCTAAGGAGTTCAGCTACCTCCTGGAGCAAAGTGTTCAGGTAACTCCCCAGCACACCGACTGTGAGCCAAAGGTCCACAAGCTACAGACACTTAAATGCAGATCTGGTTGTCACCATTCCCACACGCTGTAGTGGCAACACACTACCTGTCCTGTCATCCTTATTGTCTATCATTTAACTAATTAGGTTTTGAGTTTAGAAGTATCAGTCAAGTTATCTATAGTTATATTAAATAGTTTAATTAGTTGAGCTATAAATTTAATGCAGTACTTACTTTAATGCAATGCTGGTTTAAATTATTGCCCCAGTTTAGAGGATGTCTTGAAATCCATTGATCCTTGTGTCCCTGGGTGCTAACTTAGAAGTCTGTGGAGATTGTAGCATTTAAGACAGGATGTTTCAATGCTTGTTACATTTGTTCCTACCTAGCCAAAAGGGTGCTTTGATAGGTCCCCAGAACTGTCAAAGGGTTAATGAACAGCTCTTCTTGCATTCTGTTTTGGGGAGTCTGCCAGACAATAGGTGCTGTGGAGGTAGGGACAGACAGAGGTCCTGGTTAAACTGAGTTTAAAACATTAGCTGCAGGGAGCTGACTTTAAATAAAGAGTTGGGGCAAAGGTATTCCTTTTGGAGCAGTTTTGGCACTGAAATCTGAAACTGTACTTGTGAGCTAGTGCGCCTGAGAATCTTGGAAGACAAGACTTTTGGAGAGAATTCCAAGGAGAGGTATTAGAAGGTGAATATACCTCATGAGACAGTTGCAACGAGATTGTTTAACTTGGTGTTTATTGATGTCTGGGTCAGTTCTTGAGAAATCCATAGACTGTCTTTGGTTGCCTCTGTCATTTACTTTGTGATGTGATCAATCACGGTTCATCTGTTAGTTCATATGTATTTCCTACTTGTCCTGAATGCTTAGAGTATATATAGCATATTGTAAATTATTTAATCTTTCTGAACTTGGATAGTAAAGTTTGTTTTTGTCTATTTGAAACCCGTGCAAATCTTTATTCCAAAAGCAGGTGTCTTGAATCTCAACTGTTAGTTAAAACATTATGGGTCCGTAACCAGATTTCCTCCACAACTCTGGGTTTGGCCAAGCATCGTAACAGCGGTAAAATCTTAACTTGTCCGCCAGTCACCCAACTGCTCACCTTTCAACTACTACTGGAGGCTGAAGAAAAATATAGCTATCATCACCTTCCTCCTCTGCACCAAGTTCCCAAATTAGCACTTGGTCCTCGTTGCACTCGTATGAAATATGGTAAACTGAGCTGTCAAAAATTATTTTGCATTACATTTGGAATCTGGGGTTCTCTTTCCTATTAACAACTTCACAAAGCCAGGACACTTGTAAAATATGTTCTGCACTTACTGCAATTTATACCTAATCAAGAGGGAGCATTATCAGGCCCTTGCAGGGGTGGGAGAAAAAAATGAGGAAAAAAAATGTTGGACAAGACTGCCGATGTGTTCCTGCCTCCTACCTTTTCCTGGAGGTGGCTTATTTGCACTGACTGTAACTTGCGGTGGTGGGAAGCCAATTGAGGCCATTAATGAAGCAATTAGCAAGCAATTGGAATTTTACCAGTGGCGCATGGAACCCCTGCAGTGTTTGCTGTTCATCAACTCACAGGAGGCAAGAGGAAAGCGAGAAGTCAAGAGTGCCATCACTATGATATGCAATCTGCATGTTAAAGGTACAAATTGGCAAGCCTTGGGTCATCGGCGGGCAGAGGCATGTGATTGTATGATTATCTCTTTGAGACTCGTGATGTACTGTGTTCAAGGTGAAGTGGCTGCCGTTTCCTCCAACCTGTTCTGTTCCTCTTTTATCCCATTGGCCTCAGCAGCACTCTCACAGCAAACACAGGGAAGGCTACTGACTGCCCTTGCAATTGCAAGCACTGAATTGCCTACCTGCTGTCCCTAATCAGATGACAATCCTGAAGGTGCCGTTTTAATTGCATACTTCCCGGAAGCTTGCAATGGCAGTCCCACTGTAACCTGAAAATGGACCCACCATCCAGGAAAAACCTGGGAAGATTTAGGCTCATGTTTTCTTCATGCACAACTTCCAAATGAAGGACACTACCTCTGAGACTCTCCTGTATTTCGCAAGTTATGTCATCTTCCAGCAATCTTTTGGAATTTACTTTCCTGCTTTTAAGTTTATAATTTAGATGCCAACATTCAGAAACACTTTATTGCATTGTACCATGATTCAAGATCCAAAATTCCTAGTTCAGTCTTTTAATCTCAAGTCATTTATCTTTTTTCCGGGCTCAAAATAAAAACATGGAGTAAAATTAGGGATGAATCAATAAAGTGATTATCGTTTACTCTTGAGGTATGGTGGTATTGACCCACATCAGTGATTGGATATTTTTCTCAACTTTTAGGAAAACAGACTTCCCAAACCCATCTTGCTGTATCAAATCTGGTAAAGTTGGCTGATGTGGATCTTGTCATTTTTCATTGTAAAAAGCACAGCTCAGAGGATGAGTGCTAGCTCAGAGGATGAGTGCTAGCTCCTCAGCTGCAACTGTCTTTATACTTTCTGTGCTAACTTTTCTAAGGTAGAATTATGTAGCTCAAAAAGAGGTGATTCTGCAACTCTTCAATTAGCCCAAGTCCCTTTTACCCATGACTTTGGAAACTATTCCTTTTCAAGTGTATATCCACTTCCCTTTTAAAATAGCTATTGAAAAGCTTCAAGCAGGGAAGCCTGGATCTCTTGCTGCATTTTAAGAACAATTCTTTTGCCAAATAGCTTTAAACCTGATTACTGAACCTCCTGTCAATGGAAACAGTTTCTCCTTATGTACTCTGATCAAAAGCTTTCATAACTTTGTTATTAAATCTCTTTGTAACTTTTTCTGCTTGATGGAGAGCAATCTCAGCTTCTCTAATCTTGCCACATAATTGAACACTTTCATCCCTGGGGCCATTCTAGTAAATCACCTTTGTTCCCTCTCAGGTCTTGACTTCCTTCCTAAGGTGTAGTGCCGAGAATTAGATGCAATGTATCAGCTGACCAGTGATTTATAACCATTCAGCATAACTTCCTTTGCTTTTTCTGCCGTCCTTTACTTTTTAATGGCCGTATCAACGTCTTCTACCATCTGTCAAAGATCTGTGAAATTGAATTCATATGCCCTTCATTAACTTACCTGATTCCCTCCTATATTTGTGGCAAGCTTAGAAGGAAGAAAGTATTGTTTGTTCATTTGTTATATATTTGGCCATGAACATGTCTGAATGACCAAAACCCTATCTTCTTTGTCAGAGTAAGTGTCTTTTAATCATTGAATTATGAGTACTAGTTAGAACTTGTGCTGATTAATCACTTGTACTGCAGGACAGAAAAACTGGCTTAAGAAGCATAAGAACGAGGAGCAATTCAGCCCCTCGAGCCTGCTTCGCCATTTAATACAACCATGGCTGCTCTCATCTCAGTCTCAACTACACACTTGCCTGCCTGTTCACCGTAGCCCTTCAAACCCTTACTAAGTAAAAATCTGTCCATCTCTTCCTTTAAATTTATTCAAAGTCCTGGCATCCACCACGCTCTGGGGTAGTGAATTCTACAGACTCGTGACCTTTTGAGAAAAGTAATTTCTGCTCATCTGCTTTTTAATCTGTTACCCCTTATCCTAAAACTATGACCGCTTGTTCTAGATTGCCATACAAGAGGAAACATTCTGTCTACTTTCTCAATCCCCCTTATCATCTTGTACACCTCAGTTAGATCTCCTCTCATTCTTCTAAATTCCAGGGAATTTAGGCCTAAATTGCCCAAACTGTCTAAGATAAATCTCTCATCTTTGGAATCAATCTAGTGAGCCTCCTCTGAACTGGCACCAAAGCAACCACATCCCTCCTCAAGTCGGGGGACCAAAACTTGACACAATATTCTAAGTGCAGTCTCACTAATGCTTTGTACAGTAGCAGCAACACTTCACTACTTTCATATTCTATTACTTTTGCAATAAATGCCAGGATTCTATTTGCCTTCCTTATTATCTGCATACTCGTTTTCTTCAATTCATGCACAAGAACACCCAGATCCTGCTGCACCAGAGCACTATGAAGTTTCTCTCATTTAGATAATTTGCCTTTGCATTTTTCGTCCCAAAATGGATAAGCTCACGTTTACCCACATTATAATCCATCTGCCACATTTTCCCCCATTCACTAAACCTATCCGTATCCATTTCTAAATTTCTTTGCAATTTACTATCCTACCTATTGTAGTGTCATCATTTGATTTATTATTGTCACATGTATTAGTATACAGCGAAAAGTATTGTTCCTTGCGTGATATACAGACAAAGCATACCGTTCATAGAGAAGGAAACGAGAATGCAAATTTGGTTATGGTATCTACTATCCCTCATCCTTGTCATTTAATATAGATTGTAAATTGTTGGTGCTCTAGGACAGAACCCTTTGGCACCCAACTAGTGACATCTTGCCAAACCGAGAGACCCATTTACCCTGACTCTCTGCTTTCTGTTGGTTAGCCAATCCTCTATCCAAACTATTAAATTACCGCTAACCCCATGTGAACTAACCTTGTGCAGCACCTTATCAAATGCCTTCTGGAAGTCCAAATATGCTACATCTACAGGATCCCCATTATCCACCTTGCTTGTTATATCTTCGAAGAACTCGAGCAAATTAGTCAAACATGATTTACCCTTCATAGAACCATGCTGTCTCTGATGGATTGCATTTTGACTTTCTAAATGTGCTGTTCTTACTTCCTTAATAATGGATTCTAACAATTTCCCAACTGAGCTACAGTTTTATTTTCTGCCTCCCTCCCTTTTTGAATCAGGGTGTTACATTTGCATTTTTCCAATCCACTGGAACCTTACCCACATTCAGGGAACTTTGGATTTTATAACCAATGGATCCACTATCTCCGCTGCTATTTCCTTTAATACCCTCAGATGTAGGCCATCAGGCCCTGTCTTCAATCCCAATAGTTTGCTCAGTACTTTTTCCCTGGTGATGATAATTCTAAGTTCCTCTCTTTCTATAACCTCTGCATTTTCTGTTACTATTGGAATGGTACCAGTGTCCTCCACTGTGAAATCTGAGGCAAAATATTGATTTAATATCTCAGCCATTTCTACATTTCCCACTATTAACTCCCCAGCCTCATCTTCCAAGGGACCAACATTTACTAACTGTTCTCTTTCCTCTTTATATACTTTTAGAAGCTTTTGCTGTCCATTTTTATATTTTGCTCTCTTTTCTTTCATAATTTGCCTTTGCACTTTTTATTTTTTAGTGACCCTTTGTTGATCTTTAAAAGCTTCCCAAACTTCCAGTGTGCCACTGGCCGTCGCAATACAGTATCTTTGTTTTGTCTTCGTTATCCTTAACTTTGCTTTGCGAGGGAAATTCTCGCTCTCTTCTCAATCCCCCCCCCCCCCCCCCGCCCCCTTCACTCTCTCTGGAATATAATTTAGTTGGGAGGACTTGAATATCTCCTTAAATATCTACCACTGTTCATCAACTGTCCTACCTTTTTAGTCTTCTTGGCCAGTGCACTGGGGCCAAATCTGTCCTCATGCCTATGTAATTTTCTTTGTTTAAATCCAGAATGCTAGTGTGGAACTCTAGTTTCTTGCTCTCGAACTGAATATGAAATTCGAGCATGCTATGATCACTCTTCCCTGGAGGATCCTTAACTATGAGATCATTAATTAACCCCTCCTCCTTACACATCACCAAATTCAGAATAGCCTGCTCCCTGGTTGGTTTACAACATAATGCTCCCAAAAACAACCTCTAATACATTCAATGAACTCTCCCTCGAGGCTACCCATGCCAATTTGATTATTCCAGTCAATACGCATGTTAACACCACTCATGATTATTCCCCTACCTTCTATCTCTTTCACAACAGTCTGAGGTTGAAACTTTTCACAACCTTAGTGTCAGTTGGGACAGATGACCAAATGCTAGGTTAAAGAAGGTTTTAAGGAGCATCCTGGAGTAACGAGTACCAGAGAGATGATGAGCTTTAGGGAGAAAATTCCATAGTTCAGGGCTTTGCAGCTAAAGACATGGCTGCCAATTGTGGAGTGATTAAAATTGGGGATGTGGAAGAGGCCAGAATTGGAGGAGTACAGATATCTATAAATATTGTAGAGCTGGAGGAGATTAAAGGTAAAGAGGGGCTGCAGATAGCATTTGATTAGTAAGTATTGAACTGATAGGAACATCTCTTCTCTCTCTTCCCCCCCCCCCCCCTCCCAATCTTTACACCACATATCCCTGTTTACCCCTAAGAGGGTGTGTTTTGTTAATGAGGCGTAACTGGGATTTTCACAGCAGTCATAACTGTTGCTGAAGAACCACCTGTGGCCCCAGAAACCTATGTTTGTGTAATGTCAGATTATTTTCTATTCTGATAAAACGGCCAAATTTTCAACATTTAAAGCTTATGATATTTTGCTTCTATTGTGTACATCCAAATCACTTATTCTTTCTCTAAAACTTATACTTCCTGTTTTGCTGCCTGAGAATTCTTCAATATGATTGGCTGCTTACCCTGCATGTTGACATCACACACCTGGAGATCCCTTGGACTTGGTGCCAGTCATATTAACATAAGGAAAGATGAAATCCATACCTTGGAGATATAGCTTTGTGGGTAGTTTTCCCCAAGGTCAGCTGCAAATGCCACTAACTGCAAAACCTGGGTCTCTTATGTACTGTGAACGATTGTACTGTAATGGAACAATACTAGATGGGGGGTTTATGCCAACTATGACAAAGTGAGTCCTATATTAGGAAGTTAGGAACAGCAGTAGGCTATTAGTTCTGTTAAACTGTTCAGTTATTCACTCAGATTATGGTTGTTCTGTGACCTAACTCCATATTCATTACCACCTTTGGCTAATAGATATCCATCAATATCAGTTTTAAAATTAGCAATTAACCTCGAGTCAGTTGTTTGCAACAGAGTTCCAAACTTCAAACACCCTTTGCATTGATCTGTTCCTTTATCTCACTGCTGAAGGATTTGGCTTTAACTTTTGACTGTACCACATTTCCCCAACTAGTTCCTTCAGTCTGTTCAATCTCTCCTTGTAGTTCAGTTCTTGGAGATCTGGTGTTACTGTGAATCTAAGCCCCATTCTCTCCAAAGAGAAATATATTATTTTTGAGGTGTGGTGCCCAGAACTGCTCACAGTGCTGCAGACCTTCAAGTAACTTGAGCATGATTTTTTAAAACCCGCCCCCCCATGTTCTATTCATCTTGTACAAAGGCCAACATTCCATATGCCTTTTTGATTATTTTCTACACCTACTTGTAATATTTTAATGCTCTATGAACTTGTACTCCCAAGTCTCTTTGGACTTCCACTGTTACTAGCTATTCACAATTTCATGAATGTCCTGTTCTAACCCTTTAATGATGTGGAGATGCCGGCGTTGGACTGGGATAATCAGTTTTCTGTAACTTGATTTTGTGTCTCTGTGCACTGTTTGAGAGCACATTTCCACTCCATCTGATGAAGGAGCAGCGCTCCGAAAGCTAATGGTATTTGCTACCAAATAAACTTGTTGGACTTTAACCTGGTGTTGTTAAAACTCTTACTGTGTTAACCCTTTAATGCCAAAGTGGATGACCTCACATTTGTCTACATTGAAATCTATTTGCTACAGTTTTGTCCATTCGTATAACCCATCAATGCATTATTGTAATTTTATGATTTAATTTACACGGCTTTACTATTCCCCCAATCTTTTGTGCCATCAGCACATCTAGATATGTGGCTTTTCATCCAATCACCTAAATTGTTATTGAATACAATGAAGAGCTGATGCCCAACGCATCCTTGTCACATCCTGATTAGAGGAGCCTTCCATTATCATACTCTTTCTCCTTTTGCTCAGCCAATTTCCTAACCAGATCATTAATTTTCCTTCAATTCCATGAGCTTCAACTTTAGCTTTGACTCTATCAAATGTCTTTTACAAGTCCATATAAAGAACATCCATTGATATGGGCCTGTCCCATTATTTCAGTCAGCTCTTCCAAAAAATTCAATCAATCAGGTGTGATCTCCCCTTTCAACAAATCCATCTGACTCTGATCAACTGAAAAAAAAATCAATAAATCATATAGTGCAGAAGTATCAAGTCTGCAGGGACACATCAGAAACACCTGAACTCCTACCTAATTGTGGAGTGGACTCGATGGGCCGAATGGCCTTACTTCCGCTCCTATGTCTTATGGTCTAATCCCATCTATCAACACTTGGCTCATATTAGGCACCCTGTCCTTAATTATAGACTTATTAGTTAGAGATGTAGTGAGTATCAACCACTTTTATTTGCAAAAGTATCAGTAGCTAAGTGACCCTGAGGTTCTTTAGTCTTTGTACCCAGCATGTACCTTCAGTTTCAGGAGAAGTACAATGAATGTTTTCATGTTTTTGATTGTATGGTTTTAATTGTATTATATATTTCAGCATTTTATTCAGTAATGAATAGAAATGGGAATTGTTGAAACTTCAGTCACTCTGACAGGCATAATATTTTAGTTTTCGTACTACATTAGTTGCATTCTTAAGGTCTTGTGGTTCTTAAGTATATGAATTTTTGATACTGAATTCAGTGCTGCTGTTTACTCATTTTGGAGATGAGTTTAGAAGAAAAGCAGTTTGGTTAGGTGAATCAAAAATAGTTGCAAACTGAAATTATTCCACTGTATATTGTTTTCTCTTTCACTGCCCTGTGCGTGCATAATTATTGCATCCAATGCATATCTGAAATATTTTAGACCACTGTTCAAGATTTTTTAAAAGATAAATTTCATGCAGATTTTTTGTCCTGGTACTGAAGATTTCCAAACACTTGCCAATCAGAAAATTAACCTCACCAACAGCTCAGCTTCCAGGTGTGTCCACTCACAACAGTTTGACTTTTTGGTCTAATAGAGACATCTTGCACAAAATTCTACTTTAGTAATTGATAAATTAATGCGCAGCATGTTACTGTTATAAAGCTCCTGCAACAGAACAACAAATCATTCTGCTTACCATAAGCAATGCTAAACTCCACTAGTATTTTCTAATGGGATACTTGGAGATGCATCAGAGCAGCTTAGATTACAGTTATCATTCATCAACCATTGCTTGCTGAACTTCAGTTGCATGTATTGAGTAGTTGGAGCCAACTAGCTTTACCTTTAAGGTATTGTGGTTCTTATGTAAATACTTGTTCTTTTTGCTACTGAATTCAGTGCTACTGTTAACTCATAATTGGAGACAAGTACAATACAAAAGAAAAGGTTTGGTTAGATGAATCAAAAATATTTACGAATTAAAATTATATTTTTTTCAATTTTTGTGCGTACATAATGTACTGGGGTTAGCTTTGTGAGCCAACTTTAATATGATGGCAGAATATAGTGAAGATTGGTACTCTCAAAAAAAACTGGAATGGTTAGCTAACTGAAGTGGTGAACGCATAATTCATTTATTTTGCAGCTTGATCTTTGCAAATGAAATTTGACATAATTATACTTATTCTGTTTGTATAAAAGCATCCAGTAATGCCATAATATGAAAATTTCCATTTGTAATGGTTTCAACATCTGTCTTCAGATGTGTAGGAATTATAATGAATATGAATGTATTTGACTTATCTTTGATGTTCTGTTTCAGAAAGGCAGGAATGTGTAATTTCATATACAAATTAGCTTTTTCTGAAAGAACAAGAATAATGATTTCTGGAGAATTTGGAAATTGTTGGCCATGATCTGTTATTGGTAAAAACAAAATGTATTTGGAGTCTCTGATGTGAATTCCATTTGTATGTCCAGACTGCCATAGGGAAAGAAAAGAGGATAGATTAGTACGTAAAACGATCAACTGAATTGTTGAATGTTTATTCAATCAATGTTAACAAACTTGCCTGTATTTACTGTATGACCTAAGAAGGCATGGAGAAAATGAAGTGTGTTATCCTTGAAGGAGTTATAATAGATAAGCTGTATGAAATTGGAGCAGGGTTGGAAAGCATTGCTAGAATTAAGGAGTCTATTCTCAAAAATGTGCTATTAATTCCAGTATAGTACATTAGATTGTAATAAAAGAAAATATACATGATCAATCACAAAGAACAAAGACAGATTAATATTTCAGGTATATAGCAGTCTTCTGAACCTGAGGATTGTGAAGAAGAGTGTGTGTCCATAATATTAAACTTGGATTTTATTTTCAGTAAATGCTGTCTGGCACTTTTAGTTCCTCCCTTTTTTTGCTAAAAAAAAAGAGGGAGATGACGCCATTTCTGAAGGGAATTCCAGAGTGTGAGACCTAGGCAGTTGCAAATTTTACATACAATAAGAAAATATTGTGATCTATTGGTGAATGCACATACACTGATAGCCAAGTTCTGCACACATGAGGACGGCCTCAACCGGGATCTTGGGTTCATGTCACACTACGTGTAACCCCCCCATTTGGCCTGGGCTTGCAAAATCCTATTAACTCTCCTGGCTTGAGACCATTCACACCTCTTTAACCTGTGTTTACCCCTCTCTCCACTCGCATTGTCTGTACCTGTAAAGACTCGTATTCCAACCATTATCTTGAAATCGAGTCTGTCTTTATATGCCCTGTTTGTGAAACTCAACTTTCCACTCACCTGATGAAGGAGCAGCGCTCCAAAAGCTCATGATACCAAATAAACCTGTTGGACTTTAACCTGGTGTTGTGAGACTTTTTACTGTGTTCACCCCAGTCCAACACCGGCATCTCCACATCACCGATAGAATTGAATAGTATTAGTATCACTAATGTGCCAATAGATTTTTTTGAGAAATAAGTTGCAGTCATGTTAATGGATTTGAATTAATGACTATTAGCAACAAAATATAGTTGACATCTTGAAGAAAATATGCTGTTGCTAATTATTTTCCTTTATGAAAAAGCAAAAGGAAGATTTGTGTTTGTGTTATGCCAGTTAACTGAAGGTAAGTACAGATGACAGGTTATGAAATCCAAATCATCCAATCCTAATAATTGAATGAAAAATGGTATTAGATTTGCAATGTAGCTTATACAAAGATTAGTTTTGTTTCATTGTTCCATAGAACAGTGGTAACAATGTTCAAGTAATAAAATAAAAATGTATTATTGGCATTATTTGTTACTAAGACTGAACCATTGCTTTACACAAGCAGTGAAAGTTGGTACTGATTAAATACTGGGGACGTGGGGGAGGAGAGGTTGGGAAAGTAGTATTGTTTGTACTTGAACTGGAAGAGGCCTGGTTCTGTTGATGGTATGCTGCGTAGGATGCAGACTTGGCTTTATGATTTCGTATAGATTGAGTCTTCTGTAAGACATAATCTCAGAAGACACAAGTTTCACACTTGTGTTTTTGGCATAAATCTAAAAATTTCTAATTAATAGAACATAACCCCAATGATGTATGTTTCTGAGACTCTTAACATTATACTCTTATTAGCTGATATTTCTTCACAAATCACAGTCAACGCTGGAATTGCTCAATTGCCACTGCTATCTTACCATCATATATTTCAGAAATTGAGGTAAAACTAATATTTTTCATTCCGGTAAGTACAGCCGGGGAAGTTGATTGGTTGAATGCTTACTTTGATAAAACGCAGCGGTGAAGTTGCTAATCCAAAAATGTTTGAAAGCTAGGCTTGGTTATGTGAATCTTAATTTTTTGCTGAGACATAAACCTGCCTAGATCTGCTTTCGACATCAAACTTGGCATGAGATAAAGCTCCAATAGTAAATGTGTATGATTAAAGAGCAAAACAAAAACTTGGCATGGGATTCCTGTCAATTGTTTTTAACTAAAAGGGTTTTTTGAAAAATCAATTCAGATTGAAGGTGTGGCTGGCCTGTAGCTTCCAGCAATATCACTGCATTATGTAGGACATGAAATAGTTCTTTGAGAGGCTTGAATGTGTGACCATGTTTTTTCTGTGTAAATTTGATATCTATTTTGCACCATTCTGACAAGTTTTGGTTCGGATTTTGAGTTGTGTGGTACTGAATTATCCTACAACTGCAAGTATGTTCTGTCTCATTGCCAGTAAGTTTCTGGTTCAATAGAATCTTAATATTTTGAATTTATATCACATTAAAAAAAATACTACCAACTCTGGTTAAAGAGTGTGAGATAGAGAGATACAACTTTGCAGTTAAAATCAAATTTTGACGGTATTATGAATCCTGGGCAGAAAGTGGTGGGAAAAATGATCAGATGTATCAGTGAAAGAAATGTCCTTGATCTGGTGCAATTGGGCTTTCGAAGTGGCTCCAGACTTGCTTTGAATATTAAGATCATAATGAATGGAAAGTGATATTGCAGGTGGAAGAGTGTCTGGAGATGACAACTAGCATTGAGTTATTTTTTGATTTGATAGTGTGTAGCTTGTACATGCCCATGGTTTTCATAGAAACCTCACCCCGTTCATACACATGGATAGAGGCAATACCGCAACGTTGCTTGTAATCTGAATTGCGAAGAATGTGGGGAAGCTAGAAGGGTGTAGATAGGTTAGGTGACTAGTAAATGTGGAATCATTTGCATCTTTGTACGTTTGCTGCCTCTCTGAAAGAACAGTTAACTCGGGCACAAACTTTTGTCCTTTCCTTATGTCATTTTTCCCCAAAAATATTTAACCATGTTTAACTATTATGGATTCTAATTTCTAGTTTCCTGTCAGGGCATAATAATGCTCTCCAATCTGCTGCGTAAAATGAAATTTTCCTAACCTCTTTATTTTGTTCATATGCTGAAGATTTTTACTTTCTAGTCACTGATCATTCGAAATAGTTTTCCAATTAAATAACTCTTCTGGATTTCCTTAACCGCCTTTGTTCTGATGGAGAGTCCTGGTGTGTCTTTGTAACTAAAAACTCTCACCAGGTATTGTAGTTGTTTCCTGGTCTTGATATAATTCCAAATGTACTATTCTTATTGCATTATGAACAATAATTTACATAGATTTAGCATTACCATTTTTTTTGTTTCTGTACGTTCTGCCCCTATGAACTGAGTTGCTTTCTGGCACCACACTTTTTAGGATTGCTGTTGAGCACCACTTTGAGAGGGTGTAGAAGTGATTGACTCGTATGATACCAGGAATAAGTGATGTATGTTATATGTTCTCCTTACAGCAGGGAAGGTTATGGGATGATATGACAGTGACGCTCAAAATTATATGGGATTTTCCTAGAGGAAGCAATGTTTGGGGTACATTTCAGTTAATTGGCAAAAGGGTTCGAGGGAAGATGAGAAATATTTGTATGCAGCATATTATTATGATTTGGAATGTATTGCCTGAAAGGGTGGCGAAAGCTGATTTGGTTGTAATTTTCAATAAATAATTTGATAAGTAATTGAAAAGGAAAAAATGTGCAGGCCTTATTGGGATACAGCAGTAATGTGGAATGTCCTTTCAAACAGTACAGGCAAGATGTACTGCATGGCCTCCTTTTATGCAGCATACTTCTATTCAAGAATTGCACTTTATAAATATTATTATATATAATTCAAACTTTTAAGAGTAATTGCATTCTGCCACTAGTGGTGATGGCACAGAAAGGGTGTAATTATCAGCATGACAGATTTTAAGGCATTTTCCATTATGAATGGAAAAAGAATTTATCATAGGGAATAAGTTGTTATCATTGATATGCACCAATTTAAGATGTTTAATAAAAGTAGTGCAGTGGTTCCAGAAGTGACTCCAAGGGCACAACATTGTTCCAATGTGGAAAACATCAAAATCACTGCTCTTTATTTTCCCTCTCTTAAGCATGCTGTATCTGTGCTGCCACACTACCTTCGAATGAAGTGCCCTTGATTTTCATCAACAACTACCCACGCAGCATCTTTGTTTAATGCCGTTTGAGAATTCATATACACAACACCACTGCATTTTTAAAAAATTCAAGAGTGCTGTTATTTCCAAAAGAACTCAATCAAGCTTTGACAAATTTAACAATCACAAATCCACGTTGCTTATCCTTAATTAACATGCATGTTTCTAGATGAATTATTAATCTTATAACCCCTAGAAGCTTATTAACTGCCCATGCTGAAATAATTAGTTTATAGTTTACCTGGTTTAACCATTGGCCCCTTTTTTGAACAAAATGTTTCAATGGCAACATCTGATCTTCTGGTACAGCTTTATCTGACAGTGTTTAGAAGTTTGTATTTGGAGTCTCTGCTATTTCCTTCCTCATTTCTTTCTGTATTTTGGCAACTGTGCCATCAGGACCTGGTGCCTTCCACACTGAGTTCCTCTAATACTTGGTGATGTTTTCATATTATCAACTAGGTGCAAGTGAGAGGGCCAGTTCCAATGTTGCTACTGTATTTTTGGGGATAAGAACTGGGAATGGAAATGTACCCTATTTTTTTTCAACGGACTGTGGAAACAAAACAGCTTGTGGTGAAAACCGGTGAAAAGGCTGTGAAATAAGGGAAATGGCATGGCAACATTGGATATGAAGCTGGGCAACTGTACTGACTCTGGACAAAATGTTGTTTATTTGGGATAGATTTCACTAGAATGATGACCTGAAAAAGAGGATGTTTTTATGATTGGTTTAGAAAATCTAGTGCTATATTCACTAAAGCAGAAAAGGTTGAAGTATTGAACACATACCATTTGTAAAAGAAGTCTCGTAGGTTAAATATTGCAAGACTTTCCATTCGTTGAATTAGTATCATGTATAGGGAGAAAGAAAAGTACTTTATTTCGAACAGCAGGTTGATAGAATTGTATTACCATGAGTGGAGCATATTAGGAAATTTGATACATTTGTATATATGTGAAAAGAGGAGGCAAAACAGTACTTTTGATATGAAATTAACAGGCATAATGAATTACAATGGCCACTTGCTGAGCGCATCGCAAAGAGCAGTTAACTCTTGAGTTGTGCACAGTCTTAAACTGTAGGAATCTTGGAAAAATCAAGTTGTTTGGTTGTCATGTGACATGGATTGTCAGATATATTTTGAGTATTGTAGTTTTGCAGGAACAGGATTTTTAAAAATCCACAATGCAGCACTCATTTACAAATTTATGAAAACTTCCTCCAAGTATCTCGGGTTTTTTTTTTTGGCACCTCTTCTGATCAAGCAACCAACAAATGATCGGCTAGCTGTATATAGAACATAGAACAGTACAGGCCCTTCGGCCCTCGATGTTGTGCCGAGCTTTGTCCGAAACCAAGATCAAGCTATCCCACTCCCTATCATTCCGGTGTGCTCTATGTGCCTATCCAATAACCGCTTGAAAGTTCCTAAAGTGTCTGACTCCACTATCACAGCAGGCAGTCCATTCCACACCCCAACCACTCTCTGCGTAAAGAACCTACCTCGGACATCCCTCCTATATCTCCCACCATGAACCTTCTTGTTATACCCCCTAGTAACAGCTACATTCATCTTAGGAAATAGTCTCTGAACGTCCACTCTATCTATCCCCTTTGTCATCTTATAAACCTCTATTAAGTCGCCTCTCATCCTCCTCCGCTCTGAAGAGAAAAGCCCTTGCTCCCTCAACCTTTCCTCATAAGACCTACCCTCCAAACCAGGCAGCATCCTGGTAAATCTCCTCTGCACTCTCTCCAATGCTTCCACATCCTTATAGTGAGGTGACCAGAACTGCACACAATATTCCAAATGTGGTCTCACCAAGGTCCTGTACAGTTGCGGCATAACCCCACGGCTCTTAAACTCAAACCCCCTGTTAATAAACGCTAACACACTATAGGCCTTCACAGCTCCTCTTTGTTTCTATCTGGGTGTCTTCAATAGGTTGTCATACACTCTGGGTTATCCTTCTGCAAGAAGGCCCCCCCCCCCCCCCCCCCCCCCCCCGCACTATAAGGAGTCAGGTGAAATTTCTGGCTCATGTCCCACATTCCAGACAAAGCTTTTGCAGAAACCTTTAACAAATTATCAAGTAGTATTTATAAATGGATACACTGACTTGTATGAGACAGAAAATCGTGAGACCTTTAACTAGTGGGTGATAGAGATATGTGATGCTTCTAAGGCCACAATCCTTTGCTGCAGATATGCATTCATTAGGTGCAAAACCTTTACGACCGCACATACAGGCACTCCCATCACTTTGCCTGTTTACTCCTATTTACAGGGCTGCTCATTTTATATTAGAAAGGCAATTATGTGGGACTTTTTGCTGCTCTGGTGCTTTCAAATCAATCCCTTCACAGTACACAAGAACTGGGAAACACCTTTCAAATTGCAGGTACAGTTGAAACCCAGTAATTTAGACTCGCTGTTAAAATTGTCCTGTCTATCAAACTATTCTAGTCATGATGTGGAGATGCCGGCGTTGGACTGGGGTAAACACAGTAAGAAGTTTAACAACACCAGGTTAAAGTCCAACAGGTTTATTTGGTAGCAAAAGCCACACAAGCTTTCGGAGCTGCAAGCCCCTTCTTCAGGTGAGTGGGAATTCTGTTCACAAACAGAGCATATAAAGACACAAACTCAATTTACATGAATAATGGTTGGAATGCAAATACTTACAACTAATCAAGTCTTTAAGAAACAAAACAACATGAGTGGAGAGAGCATCAAGACAGGCTAAAAAGATGTGTATTGTCTCCAGACAAGACAGCCAGTGAAACTCTGTGGGGGTTACAAATAGTGGGACATGAACCCAATATCCTGGTTGAGGCCGTCCTCATGTGTGCGGAACTTGGCTATCAGTTTCTGCTCAGCGACTCTGCATAACGAGGACGGCCTCAACCGGGATATTGGGTTCATGTCCCACTATTTGTAACCCCCACAGAGTTTCACTGGCTGTCTTGTCTGGAGACAATACACATCTTTTTAGCCTGTCTTGATGCTCTCTCCACTCATGTTGTTTTGTTTCTTAAAGACTTGATTAGTTGTAAGTATTTGCATTCCAACCATTATTCATGTAAATTGAGTTTGTGTCTTTATATGCTCTGTTTGTGAACAGAATTCCCACTCACCTGAAGAAGGGGCTTGCAGCTCCGAAAGCTTGTGTGGCTTTTGCTACCAAATAAACCTGTTGGACTTTAACCTGGTGTTGTTAAACTTCTTACTGTATCAAACTATTGCCATTAAGGAAAGCTACCGAATGAATTAGATGCAGTGCAGTTTTGGGAAGTTGGAGATGGAAGATATGACTTTATGCAGTTGGGGATGGTGGTTGGTTGCTAAACGAAACATATTGGAACAGTGTTTGCAGCTGGTAGTTTACTTGCATAAAAATCACAACTTACACCTACAATCATAAACAATTTCATACGTTGTAAAGTGAATCAGCTGTAACTTTCAGATGATGTGGTTCCACAGTAAATCTGATAAGCTTTGATAGTATATTACTGACTTTGAAGTGTCAGCAATTCCTTTACGTATAGTTAGGAGCACTTGGCTAAAGCTTGAAATGGGCTGTATGAGAAGGATCTTGCATTTTGATCAGTACCTTTCATGATTGCTTTTTAAATTCATTTATGGGATGTGGGCATCCCTAACAAGGCCAGCATTTAGTTGCCCTTCAGAAGGTCGTGCTGAGCTGCCTTCTTGAATCACTGCAGTACCTGAGGTGTAGGTACACCCACAGAGCTGCTGGGGTGGGAATTCCAGAATTTTGACCCAGTAACAGCAAAGAAACAGCAATATATTTCCAAGTCAGGATGGTGAGTGACTTGGACGGGACCTTCCAGGTGGTGGTGTCCCAGATATCTGCTGCTCTTGTCCTTTTAGATAGTAGTGGTTGTGGGTTTGGAAGGTGCTGCCTAAAGAACTTTGGTGAGTTCCTGCAGTGTATCTTGTAGATGGTATACACAGCTGTCACTGTTCGTTGGTGATGCAGGAATTGAATGTTTGTGGAAGGGGTAGTAATCAAGCAGGCTGTTTTATCCTGGATGGTGTCAAGCTTCTTGAGTGTTGTAGGGGCTGAACTCATCCAGGCAAGTGGAAAGTATTCCATTACACTCCTGACATGTGCCATGTAGATGGTGGAGAGGCTTTGGGAAGTCAGGAGTTGATTTACTCACTGCAGGATTCCTAGCCTTTGACCTGCTCTGGCAGCCACAGCATTTATCTGGATTGCCCAGTTCGGTTTCTGGTCAGTCGCCACCCCCAGGATCATAAGATGTTCCAAACCACCCAGTCTGTTAAGCACTTTGGAAGTGTTGACAGTGTTGTAGTGTAGAGAAATGAGGCAGTAACTTTGCACACAGCCCACTAACAACAACCAAATAATATATTTTTGTGATATTGATGTAGGGAAATAAACTTTGGCTTGGGGAATATCCCTGTTCTTGGAATAATGTTTGTAGGATCTTTTATCCATCAAAAGGATAGGCTTTGCTCTCTTTTTCACTGCAAATGCCTTTGTTCCTTCCAGTTGGCTGCAGTCATTTCAATCACAGGAAACTTTTCTGCAAAAAGTTTTGAAGGGATGATCCACTCTGTTACTGCACCATTCACATGACCTGACCCAGCCCTTATAAGAACATAAGAAATAGGAGCAGGAGTAGGCCATCTAGCCCCTCGAGCCTGCCCTGCCATGCAATAAGATCATGGCTGATCTGATAGTGGTTTAGTTCCACTTACCCGCCCACTCCCCATAACCCTTAATTCCCTTATTGATCAGAAATCTATCTACCTGTGACTTAAACATATTTAACAAGGTAGCCCCCACTGCTTCAATGGGCAGAGAATTCCAGAGATTCACTACCCTCCGAGAGACGTTCCCCCTCAACTCTGTTCTAAACTGACTCCCCCTTATTTTGAGGCTGTGTCCTCTAGTTCTTGTTTCCTTTCTAAGTGGAAAGAATCTCTCTGCCTCTACCCTGTCTAGCCCCTTCATTATCTTATATGTCTCATAAGATCTCCCCTCAGCCTTCTAAACTCCAACGAGTACAGGCCCAATCTACTCAATCTCTCCTCATAAGCCAACCCTCTCATCTCCGGTATCAACCTGGTGAACCTTCTCTGTACTCCCTCCAAGGCCAATATATCCTTCCGCAAATAAGGGGACCAAAATTGCACACAGTACTCCAGTTGCGGCCTCACCAGTACCTTGTACAATTGCAGCAAGACCTCCCTGATTTTATACTCCATCCCCTTCGCGACAAAGGCCAACGTTCCATTTGCCTTCTTGATCACCTGCTGCACCTGCAAACTGAGTTTTTGCGATTCATGCACAAGGACCCCCAGGTCCCTCTGCACAGCAGCATGTTGCAATTTTTCACCATTTAAATAATAGTCCATTTTACTATTATTCCTTCCAAAGTAGATAACCTCACACTTGTCAACGTTATGTTCTCTTCTGATTCAGCTTGACTCAGTCCTTCCAGTCCTTCTTTGCATCTCTCAATCTACCAGAGTAGCTGTATGATCTGACCTGTTTGGATTCATTCTTGACCTGCCCCAGTGTAATGTCCCTTCCCCCAACGACCCTTTTTCACCATGGTGATAGTCCTTTGCAGTCTTCTGTGCCGTTAGTTCCCTAAAACTGTTCCCAATAATCCAAACAAATCAGGCACATTAAATGTTTAAACAGATTTAAAAATTAGCTGATGAAAAGTTTGCCCATATTATAAAAATCAGACTGACTGCTGAGTTGCTAGAAAATTTATACATTGTAGATATCAGAGACTCATCTGCTCTTCAGAACTGTAACTACATTTTAACAATGGGCCATGTGCCAAAACATGATATTACCATTAAAAAAAACTGGTACCAGCAGGATAATCTGGCTGACTTGAGCCAAGATGGTCAATGTTCATATCTTTTACCCGCACTTTTCTACCGAGCAATCTAAAAATGCAACTTGAGTTCTGATGCGCGATATATCACACGAGAGGCAGGATGTACTCGGGAAATAAAGGCTTTTATTGCCAACAATAACGGAGCTACTATATACAGTATACAATCCCAGACTAAAGGGTCACCAGGCAGAGCAGTGACCGTTATACCTCTCCCAGGAGGCGGAGCCAACTGGGGTGTACCATAGGACTATATTAATAGGTAGAACAGCCCAACCCTAACCCCAACAGTAACATATCTACAGACTCATAGTACTGGCCAGACCATGGCTCAGCACTACCTGGTGGGAACCAACAATGGTTCACCACAAGTTCCAATGTCTCAAATTTCAGAAAGCTTTTATTGTTTTGAAAGTATATGTTGGAAAATTTGCTAACTGCTTTTTGAATTGTGTCCTTTATTTTTGAAGGAAACTTGTGATGGGATATGTTTAATACAGATTTTGCAATCCTTTCAGTAGCTTTTACAAGCGATCATTCTTCATTTGTATGCTGAAATTGACTTTTGATTAGCTGTTTGACAGCGGAGCATCACAGTAAAGCTAAATTCTAGCACAATCAAATGTTTGCATTTTTAGAAGAAAATGAGCTTTTTTTTCTGCTCTGATTTCGTAGTGAGAAAACACATAATTGAAATCAGGTAAACTGCTCCAGATCAGGGATCAACTTTGTTACTTCCTGGATTTTTATATAGTTTTGTATCACTTGGCCATCGGGGAAGCTCTAAACTTAACTTTAAATGTTGCAATAATGCAGTTTCCCTCCCTCCTTTCAGGAACACCATTTGCAGAGAGCTATTTCAGCCCAGCAGGTCTTCAGAGAAAAAAGGGAGAATATGGTTATTCCAGTGCCTGAGGCAGAGAGTAATGTCTCTTACTATGATCGTCTGTACAGGGGAGAATTCAAGGTTCCAAAACAGCTCATTCACATTCAGCGTAAGTTTGCTTATTCTCTGACTGACTTGGGGATTCCTCAGCCAGCATTTTTGTTGCTTTTAAGATGATCCCAGTTGGGAAGGAGTGTTCTCTCTCGTTCTCTCTCTCCTCCTCCCCGCCCGCCCCCCCCCCCCCCCAAAGTCACCATTAATGGAATGGCCAGTCTGTGTGCTTTGAAATTGCATTCTTTCATTCTGTTAAAAGTTTTAAATTCATCACTTTGTTTATCTCCTCGTGAATGTAAATGTAGGAAGACAAAGCTTAGAACGAGGAGCATGAGTCTTTGTTCTTTTGGGAAGTTTTATTTCACTTCACACTTCGCTATATTGAAGATTCAAACTTGCAATTTGTGAAAATCTTGAGAGGAGATTTTCTGCAATGTTTCAGTAGTTTCTTTTCAAGTGCTTTCTTTCTGCACTTTGCAGTTGGAAAATTTGACAACTTTCAGTGATTTTATTTCATCGTAGATGAGTTATCTTGAGTAAATGGTACACTTAATATTAATTTTATTTTTAAATATTTATCTAACGTGCAAAGATGAGATTGGTTTTAATTTGTGATTCTAATGAAATTAGCATGTTTCCTTAAACATTGAATTGTTATCACGTTCATTGCAATAATGCTTTTATTGCTAATAAAAAATAATTTGATTTTGAGCTTTGTTTTAAATACTCTGACATTTTATTTTTAAAAAAAATCTCCTTGTATTTACAGCTTTTAATCTGGATAGTGAACAGCCAGATTATGACATGGACTCTGAAGATGAGATATTATTCAATCGTCTGAGTAGAAAAATGGAGATTAAACCATTGCAATTTGAAGAGATGTTTGACCGACTGGAAAAGGCTAGTGGAAATCAGGTACTGTGCTACTTGTTGATGTATTGATGCTGGTAACAATAAATTCCAGTTTTTGTACTTTTTAAAAAGTATATATATTTTAAAAGTTTAAATTATTTAGGACCAAGTCACAATGGTGGGTAACTATACAGCAGGGAATGTGCAAGAGTAACTTGGCTGATTTGCTTGGGTTTGATATCTTGATCCCAGTTGGGTTCAGCTGACATCGAGGTACTCCAGAGACTAGAACTTGCTGATGTACTCCACTGAATAATTCATTTAGAGTACTTGCTATTCTCCCACACTGAATGCAGAAACTTACAGAGGTATTTTAGAACATAAACAAAATGTTCAGTAAAACTAAATTGACAGGCTTCGGGGTTGCACACCGTGAAATTCTCTTTTTCGATTGCCCAGTATATCAGTTTCTCACTTGGTATATATAATCAAAATCAGAACTGTAAAACAAAGCATGCAAAGACTCTGAATTTGAACTATTAATGCTGATGTTTGTGTGACACAATGGTTTAGGACGTTTTTTTTATTCCTAGCAATTGAGTTCAATTCCAAAGTTGTTGAGATTAAAAAAATCTCATCAGTGACGTTGGGAGAGTCCTAATAGAATAAGAAGCATTTGGCTGGTTAACAGTGTTTCCTTAAGGCATAAATCCATTCTAAATATATCCATAGAGTGTTTCAACTGACACATCTGTGCAGACCATGAGGATGGCTGGTGTCAAAACTGTAAAATTCAGGAGTAGTACAGTGGGGATCAGCATTTGGAAGGTTGGAATACATTATTGGACAAATGTAAATGTGTCCTGGAAATAGTTAACATTAACATTGAGTGCCAAATGACAAAACGTTGTATTCCCAGAAATATCTCCCCCCAAATAGTTCAGAAAAAGGGAAAAATAATTAGGTAGAGAATAAACTAGCCAGGGATGTGTAAACAGATTGTATGTGCTTCTACAAGTGTATATTAAAAGGAGAAGAGTTAAAAGTAAAGGTTGGTCCTCTAGAGGCAGAGACAGAAAGAATCCTCATGAGGAATGAGGAAATGGCAGAGACATTGAACAAATATTTTGTGTCTGTCTTCACATTAGAAGACACAAATTACAAATCACAAGTAAAGGGTAAACAAGGTGCTAATAAGAGTGAAGATATAAAATAATTAATGTCAGCAGTGGAAAAACTAGGGACTAAAATCTGTTAACCACTTCGGACTTGTAACCTACATCCTTTGGCTCAAAAGAGATAACTGCAGAGATAGTTGAAGAACCAATTCTGATTTCCCTCCGTTTTAGAACAGTCCCAGCAAATTGGAAATTAGAAAATATGGCAATGCTATTTCAGAAAGAGGGGACCGAGAAAGTCGGGAACTACAGGCTAGTTAGTCTGTCATCAGTGGTTAGGAAATTGCTGGATTCACTTAAGGAAGTCTTAAAATGCACTTAGAAAATCCATAATATGATTAAACAGAGGCAACATGGTTTTACAAAAGGGAAATCGTGTCCCACGAATTTATTATAGAGTTTTTTTATAGTAGGATAAAAAAGAGTCAGTTATTGTAGTTGGATTTCCAAATGGTGTTCCTTGGTATCATGCAAAAGGCTAATATGCAAGATGGGGTTGGCAGGATGGGAGGATAACATGGATAGAGGATTGGTTAACAGATAGGAAGCAGAGTAGGGTTAAACAGGGCATTTTCAAATTGGCTGGTTATAAAGATCAATACAGGGATCTCCGTTATTTACAATCTATTTTGATTTCTTAGATGAAGAGACCAAGAGTAGCGTATCCAAGTTTGTTGACCATACAAAGCTAGGTGGAAACGATCAGCTATGAGGAGGCAACAGAGACTGCAAAGAGATGTAGAAAGATTAAGTGTATAGGCAACAAAGTGATAGATGGAGTCTAATGTTGGCACGTGTGATATTCCTTTTGATGGCAAAAATAGAAAAGCACAATATTTTAAAAAAGGCTTAAAAATTACAAAGAATTTGGTTGTACTCGTACAAGGAACAGATAAAGTTAGCTTGCAGGTACAGTGAGCAATTAGGAAGTCAAATGACATGTTGGGCTTTATTACAAGGGGAGTATCGTACAAGAAAAAACAATCTTGCTAAAATTGTATGGGGCTTTAGTGAGATCACATCTGGAGTACTGTGCACGCTTCTGGTCTCCATACCGAATGAACGATATAACCTACCGATTTCCCCATACCGAATGAACGGAAATCCTGTTATGGGGGGATTCTGACTTAGAGGCGTTCAGTCATAATCCCACGGATGTTAGCTTCGCACCATTGGCTCCTCAGCCAAGCACATACACCAAACGTTCAAACCTGTGGTTCCTCTCATACTGAGCAGGATTACTATTGCAACCACACTTTGTAATCTTGGAGGCAATACAGCAAAAGTTCACTAGTTTGGTTGCTGTAAAGGGAAGCTTGTCCTATGATGAAAGGCTGAATAAACTGGGCCTCAACTCTCTGGAGTTTAGAAGAATTAAATGTGATCCCATTGAAGTACACTAGATTCTGAAGGGACCTCGCAGGGTAACACTAGGAAGTTGTTTCTCCTAGCTGGTAATCTGGAATATGGGGGTAGAGTTTCAGGACAAGGATCACTTAGGGGATGAAAGCATTTTTCGCTGAAGGTTGTGAATCTTCATAATTTTCTACCCCAGAGTATTGTGATGCTCCATTGCTGAGTATATTTAAGGATGATGTGAACAGAATTTTGGTCTCCTGGAATCAAGTGATATGGGGTTTGGCAAGAAGGTGCAGTTGAGGCAGAAAATCGGCCATGATTATATTGAATGGTGATTATTGGATGTTGCCTAGGCTGGAGCATTTCAGCTTTGATGGGAAGCTGATTAGGCTCTGGTTATTTCCTTAGAGCAGGGAAGACTGAGGAAGGACCTGATTGAGGTGCATGAAATTATGAGAGGCATACGATAGATTGTAAAAAAAACATTCCCATTAGTAGAGGGGTCAGTAACCAGGAGATATATATTTTTAGATAACGGACAGGAGTTTCGAAGGAATTTGAGGGAAAACCTTTTCACCCAGAGGGTGGTCGGAATCTGGAAGTCGCTGCTTGAATGGGTAGTAGAGATGGGAACCCTCGCAAAATTTAAGAAGCACTTAGCTGAGCATTCGAAATACCATAGCATACAAGGCTTTGGACCAAGTGCTGGAAAATGGGATTAGAATGGATAGATACTTGACGGCTGGTGCAGACATGAAGGGCCAAAGGGCCTCTTTCTGTGCTGTAAAACTCTTGACTCTGTGATGCAAGCTCAAGAGGCCACATGGTTTACTGTTGCTATTTTTATGTTCCTGTGCCTATGAATAAATGAACACAGAAATCGTGAACCATAAAATCTCAGTTTGCATGGTTGTACTATCACAAAATAAAAGTTTTTTTTGTAATTATCTTGTTCTTCAGCTTGTATCTATTCAAGAGGCCAGATTGCTTTTGAAAGAAGATGACTACCTGATAAAAGCAGTATATGATTACTGGGCAAGAAAACGCAAAAACTGCAGGGCACCCTCCCTCATCCCCTTGGTGAAACAGGAGAAAAGAGATGGTTCCACTAACAATGATCCATATGTTGCTTTTCGAAGAAGAACGGAGAAGATGCAGACTAGAAAGGTGAGCACAGTTAAATCCCTGTTGTCCGGTTCCTGATCTAAATAATGAAGGTGAAGACTGGGGATTGGGTTGTGGGAGCCCGGTGTTTTCCCATGTGGAAGGCACATTAAGGTCACCCTGTCTGATCTTTCCCATTCTTTAGTAATTGACTTCAGAATAGTATTGATGGTAATTTGTCGTGCCTCACAAATTTGCTAGAATTTTTTGAGGAGGTAACTAAGTGTTTTGATGAAGGTAGGGCAGTTGATGTCATATACATGGATTTTAGTAAGGCGTTTGATAAGGTCCCCCATGGTCGGCTTATGATGAAAGTAAGGAGGTGCGGGATAGAGGGAAAGTTGGCCGATTGGATGGGTAACTGGCTATCAGATCGAAGACAGAGGGTGGTGGTGGATGGAAAATTTTCGGACTGGAGGCAGGTTGCTAGCGGAGTGCCACAGGGATCAGTGCTTGGTCCTCTGCTCTTTGTGATTTTTATTAATGACTTAGAGGAGGGGGCTGAAGGGTGGATCAGTAAATTTGCTGATGACACCAAGATTGGTGGAGTAGTGGATGAGGTGGAGGGCTGTTGTAGACTGCAAAGAGACATAGATAGGATGCAAAGCTGGGCTCAAAAATGGCAAATGGAGTTTAACCCTGATAAATGTGAGGTGATTCATTTTGGTAGGACTAATTTAAATGTGGATTACAGGGTCAGAGGTAGGGTTCAGAAGACTGTGGAGGAACAGAGATCTTGGGGTCCATATCCACAGATCTCTGAAGGTTGCCACTCAAGTGGATAGAGCTGTGAAGAAGGCCTATAGTGTGTTAGCTTTTATTAACAGGGAGTTAGAGTTTAAGAGCCGTGGGGTTATGCTGCAACTGTACAGGACCTTGGTGAGACCACATTTGGAATATTGTGTGCAGTTCTGGTCACCTCACTATAAGAAGGATGTGGAAGCGCTGGAAAGAGTGCAGAGGAGATTTACCAGGATGCTGCCTGGTTTGGAGGGTAGGTCTTATGAGGAAAGGTTGAGGGAGCTAGGGCTGTTCTCTCTGGAGCAGAGGAGGCTGAGGGGAGACTTAATAGAGGTTTATAAAATGATGAAGGGGATAGATAGAGTGAACGTTCAAAGACTATTTCCTCGGGTGGATGGAGCTATTACAAGGGGGCATAACTATAGGGTTCATGGTGGGAGATATAGGAAGGATATCAGAGGTAGGTTCTTTACGCAGAGAGTGGTTGGGGTGTGGAATGGACTGCCTGCAGTGATAGTGGAGTCAGACACTTTAGGAGCATTTAAGCGGTTATTGGATAGGCACATGGAGCACACCAGGATGATAGGGAGTGGGATAGCTTGATCTTGGTTTCAGATAAAGCTCGGCACAACATTGTGGGCTGAAGGGCCTGTTCTGTGCTGTACTGTTCTATGTTCAAACCATATTGTCTATCCCATGCTCTGGATATTGTGCAGCACAAGATGTTTAGTTCACGAATAGGGAGTTGATAAGAGTGCGGATCCCTCACTAGCAAAAACACTGGATTTGTATGAAGTAAGAACGTATTGTGTTTAGGTTGTACAATTATTGAGTTGGGATCAAGGCAGGGACTGCGTAGGTGCTTTATTTGTGACGTTGCTGACATGAGAATGTTTAGTGTGACTATGGCGAGCTGAGCAAGCTGCTCTCTCCATGTGTTTACTGCGTTCAAAATCAAGAAGATTGTAAAGGCAATGTTAATTCAGTGGGTAAAATGATGCAACTAACAGCTTTGATATGGGTGCATTTTCTGTTTATACAACATAAGGATTTGAATTTTTTTTAAAAACAGAATCGCAAAAACGATGAAGCTTCATATGAGAAAATGTTGAAGCTGCGTCGAGAGTTCAGCCGGGCAGTTACCATCCTAGAAATGATTAAGAGGCGGGAAAAAACTAAAAGGGATTTGCTTCATCTTACACTGGATGTGGTTGAGAAAAGGTATAGCAGGAAATTTTGTTCTAAGCCAGAAAAATATGTCACCCTGGTCATCATCTGATTTTAGTCCTGACTTGTAGGAACTGTTGAACTTTTATTACTGTTTGAATAGGTACCATATGGGTGACTTTGGTGGAGAAATTATGAGTGAGCTGAGGACTCTAAAACAAGAAAAGATGGTCTCCAACACTCCAGTATCTCTTCACAATGGCAATCATTGCAAAGCAGCAGAAAGCAAAACTGTTAAGGTAAAAATTCTGTGTCAGATTTTCCCTTGTGCATTGATTTGTACATATTGATTGTGGACTATTCTGTATTTTGAGATTTCATAGTGATTATTTTTGACCAAATCAATTTTCACAATTGGGTAAGTTAGTGTATTTAATTTGGAGTGGCCATCTTGGATTTCTTTCCAGTAACTGATATCACAGATCAGACAATTCATCCTACTGTAGCAGTCTGTCAGAGATGTTCAACTTACTTGATCACTACGTTAATGGCTGGCTGAATACCACTTTATTGGTAAATTAACAGTTCGACCAATTTTTCCAGAGTTGCATCCATCTTCAAAATGAACTTAACGTGTACAAAATATAAGTGAAATATTTAAAATTTTTAAAGAACAGCTGAAGTTGAAAACCATTCTATTCATGGGAAAAGGAACAAAGTTCAAGTAAAAATAAGAAGGACAATAAGCAGTATTTAACAGTTCTGTTTTTGTTACATGGGGGTGAATTTTACCGTTGCGCCTGCCACGGGAATTGGAGCAGGCGAGGCGTGGACCTTGGAAAGGTCTGTTGACTTTGGGTGGGGTTTTCCAGTTTTGGGGCGAGCGAGGCCGGAAAATCCCACCCATAGTATTAGATGCAGCATCCAAGTTACATTCTTGCTAGTGTTTCAGTATCAATATAGAAGAGCAGCATTCAATAAGCTTTTAATCAAATTAGCCAAAACAGAATACAAATTATGAAAAATCATGGATCACAAGCTAATTACAAGAAGATCCCTTCATCCATCCAGAAAAACTCTCAAACCCTCCTCTTGTCGTATTCAGCTGTTTTTTAAACCCATCTCTTAATTTCAGTGTTCTAATCAGGAGATTGTTTCCTGAATTCATTGGTCTCTATCTTGCTATGCATCCAATCTTGCTTTTTACTTGCTTGACAGTGGTGTCTGTCCTGCACTCTCAGTTTAATTTAAAGCAATTTTCCTGGTTTACCATCAGAATGTTTTGCTTGCCTCTATAAGATCATCTTCTGGATGCTTCCTTTCAAAATTGACAAACTCAAGTTTCTTCAGCCTCTCTCAAGTCAGACCTGTGACCAGAAAAATCAGCCTTTGGCTATCCTATGCACTGCCTTACCACTTGAGTGACTTTCTTATGCCTTGGACGAACTGAACGCACGACTACAATAACCAGAGCTTTGTTGTTTTGACAATTGATTTTGTGTATTTTATATTGTTTAACTGTATACTAAGGATATTGGTTATTTTTACCTGACAATATATTCCTAACTCTTCAAAAAATTGGTTGTGCTAAATGGAAGAGCTGCACAAAACATAATCTGTGTAGTCGAAGCAATTGATTAAGTGAGAATAGAAAGTTTTATCAAGGTTTCTTGATTGGAATTATCTTTGAAAACAAAATATTGCAACAATATTTTATTTAAATTGATTAATTTGAATTGCTTAATTTGAACTATTGAATAATTCAATTTTATTGGTGGGTAAAAGTTGTTCCAAATTAATTGAGTAGACTGCATTTCACAATTTAGCACTTTCTGGAAAAAGTACTGCAACAATATTTCCAGAGGTGATTAAGTATATTAAAGCGTTTTTAAAAACTCAAAGAGCATTCAAGGGATGAATAGAGCAGGATTATTTCTTATCAGAAAGTAAATGACACAAAATCGTCAATTTAATAGCGAGGAGAGGGATTAGATTAAGCTTTGAGTTTCTGGAGCAGGACGGACGTTGAGGTAACAAGCAGGGCATAATGTTTAAGTAAAGGAAGTAAACATTTTTAGCAGGAAGGTACAAAACTGTAGGGAGGGAATAAGTCAGTGAGGTTAGTTTTGGGTTGCTGTAGCAAACACCATCTCTTATGTCATCAACTTCTGTGGTTCGATCTAAAGCCAGTCTATTAGTAAGAATGTAATATTTAAATTAAGAATTGTCATAGTTTATGCAAAGTGTTTGTAACTGGAACTAGATTACTTAATCTGCTTTTATTTTTCTTTTAAGCAGCAACAACCACACCTGATATCGTTCAAAGAGGAGGTTACTGATACTGTTCGAGTAAAAAAGAAATATGTGAAGAAGAAGCATAAAACTTCTGAGTGTGTTGTTTTGCACCATCAGACGAGCACAGAATTACAACCAGCCCTGAAGAGGGACATTAAACAGTATGACTTTCTCAGCTCTGATGAAGAGTCTTACACCCAGGTATGCTAGGTTATTTTTCTTTTCTATCGGTAAATAAATCGATAGTGGGTTCAGACAATGTGCTGTGTTGTGCTGAGCATAGTGACATATTTTAAATGAAGAGCAGGATAACATTAGCTCCGCTTATGTCTGCATTTTCTATAGAGAGGTGGCCATGCTTGCTGTTTCAGAGATGGTCAATGGTAATTTTTAAGTGATTTGAAGATTGTGCTCATCAAAGTTAAACTCTGATGGCAAAAGCAACACCCTTGTCAACAAGTGTGAGCATCAAGGAGACTTGGAGCAAGGTTTATCTTACACAGCTGCAGCAGTGCACCTTAATTTTAATCTGAATCTCAGAAGAGCACACCATAAAATCTATAACATTATTTTTTGTGCCAATTTTTTGTTGTGAATCTGTCATTGGAAAAGTTAGGAATTTCAATTTATGTACACATGTACAGTAGGTTCATAAATACCTACATTGTAATTGTATGATACTTGTGTGGAAAGTATATTCCGACTTGAAATCGCTGCTCTTTTTGTAGTAGTGTAGATCACGTGATTGAAATGATCTGAGTGGTCTTGATGTGGAGATGACGGCGTTGGACTGGGGTAAACACAGTAAGGAGTCTAACAACACCAGGTTAAAGTCCAACAGGTTTATTTGGTAGAAAACGCCACTAGCTTTCGGAGCGCTGCTCCTTCGTTAGGTGAGTGGGAGATCCCACTCACCTGACGAAGGAGCAGTGCTCCGAAAGCTAGTGGCGTTTGCTACCAAATAAACCTGTTGGACTTTAATCTGGTGTTGTTAGACTCCTTACTGAGTGGTCTTGTCAGGGCTCAATTGGACATAAGGATGGGAAAGGAAGCCCTACATGCTAGTAACTGTTCTTGTTAAGGTAAATACCCCTCGTAACTGACTGGCATGACCCGAGCCACTCACCGACACACCAATCTGTATTCCTTTCTCCCTCTCCCCCTATCCCTGATGTTCCTGTCAATTAATTTATATGCAAAAATAATCAAAAGTATGAATGCAAGAGACCTAATTTACTTCATAAAAGGAAGGGGAAATGTCACATGATGGTACATCTCCGTATTATGTACTGTCCTAGTTCAATTTTCTGAGGAGGAAATTTGCTCATATCACATATAGGTGATTAAATTGAGTTCCCTCTTACTGATATTAATTATTATTTGAAGATATGCAAAAGGCACTGATTTTTTTCTTTGATTTTGTTAGGTCCCTTCTCCTGTATCGGAGCCAGAAGAAGACAGTGATCCTGATGGACCGTTTGCTTTCAGGAGGAAAGCAGGCTGCCAGTACTACGCTGTAAGAAAATATCTATCAATACATATATAGTAGATAAATTGCATGTAGCATCTTGGCAGACAGCTGTGATTTGAAATTTTCTTCAAATTATTTCTGTTGTGTTAGCCAAATGGTGCATATCCTTTAAAAGTTAGGACTTTGAAAATGTGTGGATGCACTTCTTTAGTAAATTAATGTTGTGGGTTTTTTAATACATTGAAATTACAACAGTTGTTTATCCTCCAAGTTCAGGAATCTTGTTTCCAATTCCTTTTATCTCCCTTTTCTTCCAACCTTCCAATTAATTCCCAAAGTTGACATACTCCCTGCTGAGATTTTCCAGCACTTTCTGTTTTTGTTAGTTTTTTAAAGGTCACATGTAAAGTTCTTTGTAGATCTATGGCAGTAGCATTGTGGAAAGACAATCAATCATTCATCATTTATGATCATTTATTATATCTTATAAATTTCTGTTCCATTACAGCCTCATTTGGATCAGACGAGTACTTGTCCACGGCAGACTCCTGAACCAGCTGGGCTAAGTGAGTCACGGTACAGGTACTGCTTGACCACACTCACTGTTCCAAGAAGGTGCATAGGTTTAGCACGGAGGCGCATAGGTCGTGGAGGAAGGTATGTGAATGTTTTGAGCTAATTAAAAGAGAATTGAAAAGAACTTGAGTTAGCGGGGGTGTCGAATTTTTAATTTAGTTCAGTGACACTTTTGAAGATTCATTCTAGTCTAATTGTCATGTTGAGGGTTTCTGGATTATAGCTGTTAAAATAGCATTAAAGTATCTGAATCTTTTAGAGAATTGTGCACTTAAGTTTTGCATTTGCAAGATAGTTTCAACTAATGGGACTATATGTAATATTGATCATTCAACAACAGAATGGATCATTTATAGTGGGTACATGCTGTTACTGTTTGGCTAGATCTCAAAGTAACACTTAAAGGGAAGTTTATTCTAATATACTTTTGCAAACATTCATGATTTATAATTTTGTTAATTTTCTATGTTTTAGCAGAAGTTGATGCGACAGCTCTGTAGCATTTTTCTTTCCACTGCCTTTTTCTTTTAAAAACTGACTGTTATACTTACCACATACTGCAATGTCGTACAATCCTATGAACTTTGGATTCCTCCAACTCTGCTCTTTTGCATTCTCCACTCCCTTTGCCCCATCATTGGTAGCAATGTGTTCAGCTGTCTTGTCTGTAAGCGCTGTAATTCCCTTCCCCCTGAACCCCTGCCTCCAACTGTCTCCCTTACTCAGGTTTTCAGTTAAGACAATTTTGCGTTGTCACCAGCAATCGCTAATGTTCATGAAACACATTAGATGCAGATGCCAAAGGCAGATGGAATGGGTGGACTTTTCTCCGGTTAGTGGGGATGGGAAGATTAGAAAAAATCATGTCAGGTAGAGATCCTGATGCAATCTTACCCCTTCCTGGATTTCCAAGGGGACGAGTGGGAGCGCAGTGGGGATCTCACTTGTCTGAAGCAAGAATCAATTGAACTACTTAGAAAGGCAATTAGGTGTGATTTTGTGCATGAATTCGCTCTTTCCCAAGAATGCATGAGTTCAATGCTGTATCTCCAACTTGGCAGGTTGGAGGTGAGCACACAACATGGAAAACTTGCGCAGTGAAACTGACAAGCTGTGAAAGGTTTGGTCAGTCACACTGAAGAGCTACAGTCGTGGCTGCTGTTGTTTAAAGTACTGCTTCTTGCAGAGCGTGTTATCGATGATTGTCAACAATGAGGGAAGGCACTTCACCCACCTTCAGTTGCACTTCCTTGCTTCCTGCCTTCAGAATGACTTGGTAGCAGTTAATGCAACCTCACTATCTACCACTGCTGAGGGTCAATGAGGCGTAACACTGTCAGGTGCCCCTAAAGGCAGCAGGCGCAACTATCCTCAACCATAGCCCTTCCACCACAGAGCAGAGGGTATGGGCACAGAGATCCAGCTTCAAAGAGGCGAGACTTCCCAACACAGGCTATACAAGCAGAAGGTCAGTTTTCATGATGTCTGTGCAGCAGTGCCTCAGGAAGCTTAGGCTGTCACGGCAGGTCGCTGCTGATATTTGCACCTTCATGGAACAGAACCTCCTTCCCAGTGGATCAGGTGGGCACATGTTGCCAGTGGCCTAGAAGATGTCTGTCACAGGATGCCCAGCCCTCATCTCTGCTCCTCTGCAGGCTGCATGCTTCCTTCTCCTGCTTTATATGCTGTTAATGACATCTGTGCAGAGATGCAGGGAAGAATGCGATTAGTGGAGGTTTACTGTGAGGGTGCAAGAGAGTAATTGACTGAGTATTGGCTATTCAGATGGGAATGTGCAGTGTCTTCGGAAAGAGCAATGAGTCAAGTAGCAATCTATATCTACTGAGGCATACTGTACAAGAGTATGCTTTGTGCATCAGAGTGTGGGGCTTTGACATCTGAAGGTGTCATGCTGCCCGGTCGGCATGCCCCCTTGAGGTCCTCAATCCTTTTGGTGCACGATGTATGGTCTCCAGTTGGAGAACATACTTGCTGATCTTTCATCAGAACCAGATTCAATGAAAGGTAATCAACCTGAAACGTTAACTGTTTTCTCTCCACAGATGCTGCCACACTGAGTATTTCCAGCTGTTTGTGTTTTAAATTTAGCAATTCTAGTGGTCTGTCCATCTTTGCTTTGGTTGAACAGATTCTTTATATTAATTAGTTCAAGCTCTTGTAGCAACCATAAAATCGTGTTCATCATTGTGCTCATGTCAACTATATAGATTTAATACCGACTTTTGTTCTTCCCCTTCTAGGTTTTTGTTAGATCGTGCATCCACAGATCATGACCACATTCTACGCCAAATTGACCCAGAAATGTTGTCATCTCCTAGCTCCCCAGCTGCTTTTCCGTCTGATGACTCATGGACCATTTCTTCTAATAAAGACTTTACAAATAGACTGTCACTTAGTGAAATACTAAGCAATATCAAAGCATGCCGATTACGGCACTTCCAACCTCGGTTATCTCAGCTTCAGGACAGCGATAACCACTGTACTTCCAAAAAATTAGGACAGAATGTGAATAAAAAAAGAACTCCAACGTCTTCTATTTTACCATCAAGTACCATGATCACCAGTAGGAATAGGATATCTGGTGAGTACTGCTGTTTTTGTAAGCCTTTCTGTTTCAGTGGGACCTCTGACTCCTCCAGCTGTTAACAGCAGAATTTGCAAATGCTGAACAGTTAATTGGAAGTCATTACAACCAGGAAGTTCAGATTTAAATGTATACATTTCTTCTCTTGCTCTTTCCCCTTTCTTGTTCTCCTACATTGCCTTGTGCATATGAGTAACTTCTGTGGGTACACAACATTGTTCCATTTATTTCATGATGTATTCTTTCCTGCATATCCATTGGAACCGTGCATTGGGGCAGCACGGTGGCACAGTGGTTAGCACTGCTGCCTCACAGTGCCAGGGACCCAAGTTCGATTTCCGGCTTGGATCACTGTCTGTGTGGAGTTTGCACACTCTCCCCTTGTCTGCGTGAGTTTCCTCCGGGTGCTCTGGTTTCCTCCCACAGTCCAAAGATGTGCGGGTTAGGTTGATTGGCCATGCTAAATTGATCCTAGTGTCAGGGGGATTAGTTGGGTCAATTTGTGGGGTTACAGGAATCGGGCCTGGGTGGGATTGTGGTTGATGCAGACTCAATGGGCTGAATGGCCTCCTTCTGCACTGTAAGATTCTATGTTTCTAACCACCTCAGAAAATCACTTTTTAAAGTATATATTGAACGTCACCACACAAACCTCAGAGGTTTTTTAAAAATCTTGAAATATTTGTCATTTTGTGTTCTTGATTAACCTAAAAAAAATCCAGTTAATTTTATTTGGTACTTAACTGACATTGAATTAAAATCTAAGCCTATTTCCTTGTCTAGTAACAGGTGGCATAACAGAAGAGCAGTACCACACCCATCAACAGCAGCTTGTTCAGATGCAAAGACAACAGTTAGCACAGATACACCGTCAACAATCCCAACATTCCTCAAACATCTCCCACGGAAGTTTACAGGTAACATCGCTTGTGCAATATGTTTGACTTTGTTTGATATTTTACACTCCTCCAAGTGACAGGAGGATACAGCAGCATTGTAGCCTGTAATGGTGAATGGAATACTTAAAACCAATGTTTCGGTTGCCCAATGCTGTGTACAGTTGTCTGCATCAACAATATTCCTTAACCCATCTTCTGAGAGCACATTAAGAGGTTGTGATTACTTTTCTCCTCCTCGCCCATCAGTATGTCATAGAAACATCGCACAAGTTGATTACATGGTAATAATGCTGCAGTGTTCATATGGGGATAAAGGGGAACGTGTGACTTATCACCTATTAAGGTGTATGCCATGTTTGGTGATTCGGCTGTTAGCTTTTGGGCTCTGGTATGGATATTTTCTTGGTTCAGCATCACATCTCATTCTCTGTGAACCAAAATGCATCTAGGTAAATCGGAGTTTGCTGTTCATTTATTTGAATATATTGTGGGTTGCCATGTGATCTCGTCTTTGATAAATATAAGCTCATCAGGTTGTGATTCAGGTTATCAATCAATGAACACATTTGTTGAACAAAAAAGTAGTTTATTTATTAGTCACAAGTAAGGCCTACATTAACATTACAATGAAGTTACTGTGAAATTCCCCATGTCGCCACAGTCTGGCGTCTGTTCAGGTCAATGCACCTAACCAGTACGTCTTTCAGAATGCGGGAGGAAACCGGAGCACCCGGAGGAAACCCATGCAAACATGGAAAGAAAGTGCAAACTCCACACAGACAATGACCCAAGCTTGGGTCCCTGGTGCTGTGAAGCAGCAGTGCTAACCACTCTGCTACCATGCCACTCTACATTACTAAAATCAGTAAATGTAGATTTCACAGATTGTCTTGGAATCAAATTAATAATGGCATTTTTCTTAAGCTAACAGAACTACCACAGAAAGTAGTTGAGGCCAAAGCATTGAATGTTTTCAAGAAGCAATTCGATATAGCACTTGGGGCGAAGGGGAGCAAAGGATATGGGGAGAAAACAGGATCAGGCTGTTGAATTGGATGATCAGCCATGATCAAATGGCTGCCTCCTGCTCCTATTTTCTATATTCTATATTTCTATAACCCTTGACAAGACAACCTCAAACATGGTGGAAATGTGACTTTTATTACTGAGTCTCTGATTAGCCTTGCATCCCCCTGATATTCAGACTGATCTGTGTTCCTCCAATACCACTCAAGATAGAGCTCCTAATTCCTTTCTAGCTATTCCAAAACAAAGGATACCAAATTATTTTTCATTACTCTCACCTTAGTAGTTAAACGTCACAGGAATCCAAGCAGAATTGCGCAACAATACTGCATGGGCAAATTGAATGAATGGAAATGATCCCTTGATCTGATTTGAATACTTTCACTAGCCTGAGATGGGTCCCTGTCCAAGGACACTTGGTGATTGCAGAAGTAATCAAGTAAATGCCTATCACTCTACAAAGGCAACAGGAATTTAAGCAAACATTTGTGTAAACAGTTGGTGCCTTTGGCATGCTAATGTATATATCGAGCAGTATGCTTTAGTGTGTAATTTGTGGTCATTGGTAAAGAATGTTGTTGGATTGTTACAAGGTTATGAAAAGCACTTTTCACATGTAAGCTTAATGTAATCCATCTTGACCAAAAATGCTTAATTTTTGTTAGAAAGCATAATCCATTAGTTTGTACAAAATAAAAAGAAAAGCCTAGCATATCGTGGTTATGAACCATTCTTGTCTCTGGTTCTGAGTGAGGTTTCTAATTAATGGTTTGTTTTCTTAGGGCAGATGCTCTTCTCTTGTGGGTACTTTTGTTCCTAACCACCCCTTGTCCAAGCCAGAGTCTTGTGAGGACAAGCTGGTGGGAACATCCATCCACACAGTGGAGTTCTGTTTCGTTTCCCCCATTGGGTAACCTCTATTTGGCACTAGTGGTATGATTGAGATCAGGGAGTCAATATAATTGGTGCTCAAACCTATGAGCCTTCATGTGGTGGTCATGCTACCATTCCTTAACAAATGTAATTTTCCTGGAGTAATTTGCCAATTTTTATTCAGTCATGGTCAATGCTTATACAGCAAAAGAGGTTTCTCCTTTTCTGCTGAAAAATACAACATTTAAATATGATCATGGAATAATTAATCACAGCATTTTCAAGCGTGGATTAATTTATACTTTGGAAGGGGTGATCAAATGAGCAGTTCCTTTAATATACCCTGTTTTTTCTTTTGTTTAATATTGATTTATCAATAATGTTTTAGGGATTTGTATTATTTACTTCATTTCATCCCATCAGTCTAACCCTCTGTTCGTGTCTCTTTCATGTACTTGGTTAACTCTAAAGTTTGTGAAATATCTTTTCAGGGATCCAGGATATCTGATTGTTCCTCAAAAACGCTGGATTCAGCTAGTGCCCATTTTGCTGCATCAGCAGTAGTTAGCGCTCCTGGACCAGCTCAGGCAGAAGTTTCCAAGGATGCCATAGGTCATGCTACTAACATGAATGGTGTTGTCCAGTCTGCAGGTGAGTGTATAACATTGTTGTCCATAAAAACGTTTGCTAACTATCAACAGATGTTCGGAAAATAATGATTTTCAGCAACTTTTTCTTGGGTAATGCAGATGCATGAGAAATACACAAACTTAGCAATTTCAGGTTAGCAACACTAATGGCTTTCCTTCCACTTCTCTGTAGTAGGAATAGGACCTACGCTGTATTTTTACCAAAGCAGACCGTCAGTTGGAAGCATACTAGAACATTAACTGTAAAGTGTAAACTGTAAAGGGTCTTTTTCCGGCTGGAGGCCTGTGACTAGTGGTGTTCCGCAGGGCTCTGTATTGGGACCTCTGCTGTTTGTGATTTATATAAATGATCTGGAAGAAGGTGTAACTGGGGTGATCAGTAAGTTTGCGGACGACACAAAATTGGCAGGACTTGCAGATAGTGAGGAGCATTGTCAGAAGCTACAGAAGGATATAGATAGGCTGGAAATTTGGGCAAAGAAATGGCAGATGGAGTTCAATCCTGATGAATGCGAAGTGATGCATTTTGGTAGAAATAATGTAGGGAGGAGCTATATGATAAATGGCAGAACCATAAAGGGTGTAGATACGCAGAGGGACCTGGGTGTGCAAGTCCACAGATCCTTGAAGGTGACGTCACAGTTGGAGAAGGTGGTGAAGAAGGCATATGGCATGCTTGCCTTTATAGGACGGGGCATAGAGTATAAAAGTTGGGGTCTGATGTTGCAGATGTATAGAACGTTGGTTCGGCCGCATCTGGAATACTGCGTCCAGTTCTGGTCGCCACACTACCAGAAGGACGTGGAGGCTTTGGAGAGAGTACAGAGGAGGTTTACCAGGATGTTACCTGGTATGGAGGGGCTTAGTTATGAGGAGAGATTGGGTAAACTGGGGTTGTTCTCCCTGGAAAGACGGAGGATGAGGGGAGACTTAATAGAGGTGTATAAAATTATGAAAGGCATAGATATGGTGAACGGTGGGAAGCTTTTCCCCAGGTCGGTGGTGACGTTCACGAGGGGTCATAGGTTCAAGGTGAAGGGGGGGAGGTTTAACATGGATATCAGACGGACATATTTTACACAGAGGGTGGTGGGGGCCTGGAATGCGCTGCCAGGCAAGGTGGTGGAGGCGGACACACTGGGAACGTTTAAGACTTATCTAGACAGCCATATGAACGGAGTGGGAATGGAGGGATACAAAAGAATGGTCTAGTTTGGACCAGGGAGCGGCGCGGGCTTGGAGGGCTGAAGGGCCTGTTCCTGTGCTGTATTGTTCTTTGTTCTTTGAATTTTATTCATTTTGCTTCCAATAATGGAATGTTGGGTAACCAAAAATTGCAAGTAGGCTACTTCAGTTTCTGAGGAGTAGTGTATGTTCAACATCATTATGATATTTAAAAAAAAATAACTCATTCAATGCTTATGTGACTTCTGATTCTTGTAGTTGTTTCAACCAAGAAGTAGTAGAAACTGCTACAGTGTTTTTCACGTGAAGTAGAAGCTTTCAGCAGCAAGTGGTGGCACAGTGGTTAACACTGCTGCCTCACAGCGCCAGCAACCCGAGTTCGATTTCCGGCTTAGAGTCATAGAGGTTTACAGCATGGAAACGGGCCCTTCTGCCCAACTTGTCCATGCCGTCCTTTTTTTATTTTGAAACCCCTAAGCTAGTCCCAGTTGCCCGCATTTGGCCCATATCCCTCTATAGCCATCTTACCCATGTAACTGTCTAAATGCTTTTTAAAAGACAAAATTGTACCTGCCTCTACTGCTACTACTGGGAGCTTGTTCCAGACACTCGACACCCTTTGTGTGGAAAAAGTTACCCCTCTGGACACTTTTGTATCTCTCCCTTCTCACCATAAACCTATGCCCTCTAGTTTTAGACTCCCCTACCTTTGGCTTGGGTCACTGTGCGGAGTCTGCACGTTCTCCCCATATCTGCGTGGTTTTCCTCTGGGCGCTCCGATTTCCTCCCACAGTCCAGAAGACGCGCTGGCCGGGTGCATTGGCCATGCTAACTTCTCCCCCGATGTACCCGAACAGACGCCTGGGTGTGGCGACTAGGGGATTTTTACAGTAACTTCATTGCGGGGTTAATGTAAGCCTACTTGTGATACCAGCAAATAAACTTTATAAACTGAACAAGTTCCTGCCCTTCTGTATGGTTGTAATGGACAGGATTTTCAACACCAGGATGGGGAAGCGCAACTTTCACCCTTCCAAGCAGCACAAATAATCCCATCATTTATAAATAATTAATCTTATCTTGCCCATAGGTATTAGGTCGGTTTAATTGACCTTTAACAAAGTGGGACTTGTCTGCAGAAAGTTGAGACCCATCTTTCACAAACTTTTTAAGAACAAGTCACTTAGTTCAGTGACTGAGATAAAAACTGTAATGTTATATTAACACAATGGAAGAATTGAATTACCAGTGTTAATTGTTGCAGCTTTTGGAAATTTGTATTAATTCAGTTTGTTGCCATGGTAGCAGAGCTTTTCTTTGATGGTTCTGCCTTTCTTGAGCAAGAACTCTCCACTTATAAAAGTAAAACCGAGCTGGGTTGTTGAGAACACAGGATCTCCTACTCTTGCATTGTATGAAGATCCATGATCTACACCATAATTCCAGTACTCCACCGATGTACATTACAAAAGGCCACGGAAAAATGTAGTTTTGGCAGAAGGCTTGATAAAAGATCGTTGTTACAATGTGCTTGGGGACATTGTCTCAAGTTCTCTAATTGATCAATGTCAGTTGTTACAATTTTAGAACAAAGCTTTATTCTGTTCAGCTCTGTCCTCTAGAAGACAGTATTGCTCTCAAATCTGTCCACCTGAGTTACTTAGTCCTATGAAATTAGGTGTTAATATTCCTGGTATGCTGGCAACTTCTTTGGAATAAAATCAAATGTGGAAGAAAAATGTTTAAATTATTTCCTTAAACTAACGTATATGGTTAGGAATCGCAATTTACTGTTCCACTTCAGTTGGAAACAATTTTTTTTAGAAAAGCTCCTTGTGAATGCTTCTGTTGGTTTTTATTGAACATCAGTTTTCTACAGTCATTATAATTGTCTTACTGCAGTTATTAGTGATTCAGATGAAACCATTTTAAATGACAAAAATCTGCTAAACAAAATGGGGGGGGGGGAGAGGATTCCCTGTCTTCAACTGCGCTGTTAGTAGGTTGTACAGTCCTGGAGAATAGCGTGTGGGCCTAAAAATCTATTTCGCACATGGCACTAAACAATTTGCAATTCTCCCGGCCACTTCCTAATGGCATGAACCAGTTCAGGGTGCAAGTTCCATTTAACATATTTATAAGTAACATTAAATATGCATAGCCCACTCACTTCCCAGCACATGGAATTCTCCAGCCTTCGGGCATGGTGCAATAACAGCGAGAATCATTACTGGTCTCCACTGGCGAAGACGTGGAAAGACAGGGCGGCACGGTAGCACAGTGGTTAGCACTGCTGCTTCACAGCTCCAGGGACCTGGGTTCGATTCCCGGCTGAGGTCACTGTCTGTGTGGAGTTTGCACATTCTCCTCGTGTCTGCGTGGGTTTCCTCCGGGTGCTCCGGTTTCCTCCCACAGTCCAAAGATGTGTGGGTTAGGTTTATTGGCCATGCTAAAAATTGCCCCTTAGCGTCCTGAGATGTGTAGGTTAGAGGGATTAGCGGGTAAATATGTAGGGATATGGGGGTAGGGCCTGGGTGGGATTGTGGTCGGTGCAGACTCGATGGGCCGAATGGCCTCCTTCTGCACTGTCGGGTTTCTATGACTTCTAATAGTCACACCAAGGGGCTCGGAGGTAACTGAAGCCCCAGGGTCATTGGGAGCATGGCCGGATGGTGCCCATCGAGTGGGACCCAGCTGGCACACTGGCAGTGCCTGGCACTGGTCACCAGCCAGCCTGCCAGTGTGCCAGTGGCAGTGCCGAGTGGGTGGGGGCCACAACAGGTGGCTATGTGGGGGAGGGGGGTTCATGGTGAAAGCGGTTTTGATTTGTTGGAGGCTGATGGTGTTTGACCCATCGGGAGGGCCCTGGTGCCAACGACCCATATCGGGGTGGGGAAACATGCCGCCAGTGAGGGAGATGGTCGTTCCTGGTGTGCGTGCGTGTTCCCAGTGCATTCTGCGATTGGGGCGCCCTTGTGAAATGGCACCCAAGCGCTCTGAGGCCAGGCTCACAGACGTATTTAGGCCCCACATCCTCAGCACTGGCACGGAACTCCCAACTCTCCAACCATGGGAGGATTGCGATGTGAAGCGCGCCTTCGAGACCAGCGCAGATTGCTCCTTTATTCTCGCCGTCATGACACTTCGGAATTCTTTGGGAGAATGCCACCCATTATGTCAGCAGGTCTGACAGTATCTGTGGAGAGAGAATAGAGCCAATGTTTTGAGTCTGGATATGTCCCTTCACCAGAGCTGAAGACAATAGAAAATAGGGTGATCTTTATGCTGTTGGGGAGTGACAAAGATGTCATAGACATTAAGACGGAATGTAAATGGTGATAGTGGACAGTAAGAAATCAATGTGTAAATGGCAGAACAAAGGTAAGCAGAGTGTCAAAGGGCAACCTGAGACATGCAGCCGATAGCTCAGGTGCTGTTCCTCCAGTTTCAGTTGGGCTTTACTGGAAAATTACAACAGGCCAAGGGCAGATATGTGGACATGAGAGTAGGATGATGATGTGTTGAAACGGCAAGCGAAAGGAAAGTCTGATTTCTTGCTTGCGGACGGAGCGAAGGCATTTTGCAAAGCAGTCACCCAGTCTGTGTATTGGTGTCTCTGATGTAGAATGGACTGCATTGGGAGCAGTGAGTGCAATAGACCAGATTAAAGGAGGTTCGCATGAAGCACCGCTTCACCTGAAATGAGTGTTTAGGCCCTTGAATGATGAGCAGGGAGGAGGTAAAGAGGCAGGTGTTGACCTTCTGCGATTGCACGGGAAGGTGCCATGGATAGGGGTGAGTTGTTGGATGTGATGAAGGAGTGAACCAGGGTATCCCCGAGGGAACAGTCCCTACGGAATGCTGACAGGGGGAAGTGAGGAAAAGATGTGCTTAGTGGTGGCCTCACGCTGGGGTTGGCAGAAATGGCGGAGGATGATCCTTTGAATGCACAGGCTGGTGGGATGAAAAGTGAGGACAAGGAGACGTTATCCTGGTTCTGGGAGGGAGGGGATGGGGTGAGAGCGGTGGCATGGGAGATGGTTTGGACACAGTTGAAAGCGCTGTCAACCATGGTGGGTGGGAAACCATGATTAAGGAAGAAGGAAGTCATAGCAGCAGCACCATTTTAGAAAGTGGCATTATCGAAACAGATGCAATGGGAGCAAAAATAGTGTGCCTTTATTATCAAAATATGTACTTGGATTTCTTCTCTCAGAATAGTTAATGGTCAAAGAGCAAAATACTGCAGTTGCCGGAAAGCTAAAATAAAAACAGGAAATGCTTGAAATACTTAACTGGTTAGGCATCATCTGTGAAAAAAGAAAAGTAGAAGTGACCTTTTCAGATCTATGGCTCTTTGTCATATCTGTAAAGTTGATGATACCCTACAACAGGGGTCTCCAAACTACAGCCCGCGGACCACACCCGGCCCGCAGCCAGTGGGGTGGGACGGGATTCCTACTGCCGAAAACACTCCTGCGTCTGGAACCCCGCCACTGACTCAGGATCTGGACACGGGGACGGAAGCCACAGGCCGGACATTTGCTGCCGCTCTGCGCGGTGTCTGATGGACCCATGGGAATCCCCGCTCTCTTTACCGGCCTATTGTCCTGTGACTGACAGTTCATTAAACGAATCAGCAATTGAGACATCTGTTATCCAATTGCCGCTCTGCATTGACTAAGTGACAGCTGCTTTATCCAATCCATAAGCTCCATCTGTCTGAAATGAGCGAGAACAATGACAGTGATGGCGGCAATTCAGACCAATTCAGTTATGGAAGGAAAAAAGAAAAGAAAAGTGGATAGTGAGTACCGTTGTTTAATGAAGAATGGGGTATAAAGTACTTCTTTGTACAAGCAGGTGATAAAGCCTTGTGTGTCATATGCAACAAAACTGTTGCAGTTTTGAAGGAGTACAATGTACGTCGGCACTATGAGACCAAACATGAACCAAGTTATTCCCAATTCACAGGAACACAGTGTTCGGAAAAATTTGAATCAATGCAACGCAGGTTGCTTTCCCAACAAGCTTTTTTTATGCAGAAGATAACTGAAAATGAAGCTTTAACCAGGGCCAGTTACAAACTAGCTTATGTGTTGGCTAAAAGAGGAAAGCCACTCACCGATGGAGATCTCGTCAAAGAGTGTATAATGGAACCAGTGGAAGAGTTATGCCCAGAAAAAGCAAACTTGTTCAAAATCATCAGTCTTGCGCCAAATACTGTTGCTCGTAGAATTGAGGATATAGGAAGCAATATATTTCATCAAATTGCAGACAAAGCAAGAAATTTTCAGTTGTATTCTCTCGCACTTGATGAATCGACTGATGTGTGTGACACATCACAACTCCTAGTATTCATCCGTGGCGTCGACAGTGAATTTAATGTGACACAAGAATTAGCATCAGTGCATAGCATGCACAGCACAGTAACTGGAGAAGACATCTTCCAAGAATTACAAAAAACTGTGTTAGAATATAACCTGGAGTGGAATAAACTGCAATGCGTGATAATTGATGGAGGAAAGAACATGTCTGGGCTGAAGAAAGGTTTGGTTGGACAAATCACAAAAGCTTGTGAGGTTGGTGGATTCTCAAAGCCCATGTTTCTGCATTGCATTATCCATCAACAAGCATTGTGCGGAAAATATGTGGATATGTCTTGCGTTCTGAAACCTGTTGTTTCAACAATGAATTTCATTCGATCTCACGGGCTTAATCATCGCCAGTTCATTTATAAAACTAATTCTTTTCTCTTTGGCCCCCGAAAATGTGTAAAATATACGATGTGGCCCTCGTACTGAAAAGTTTGGAGACCCCTGCACTACAACATAGTTCTTCTTACACAGAATAAAATATCTGAAAGTGACACCTGCATTTGGCTTAAGATTCCAATTCGGGTGGACAGTTGAATAGCTCCTTAATTCATGGACATCATTATGAACAATATAGAAAGTAATTAATTCTGTTAAGTTATCATTTAATACTTTGCGCACAATACAGGTTTTATTTTTATTTAATATTTATCTTGTTACAAGTGGCTATAATACTGAATCTTAAGATCTAAGCTTGAATTCTAACTATGGATCACTTTTATTTTTTGTTGATTTATTAATTTCTCTGCAATAATGCACTTCAAGTGCATTTAGGTGCTCACCAGTAGTAGAAAAGGATAATGAACTGGGTTGCATTTGTAGTTATACTTTCAGTATTATTTACTACTTGAATTTTTTGACACTGGTATTTTAGCCAGAATTTAAATGTCTTGTTTAAGTCTGCTCCCAGGAGAAGAATCCAGATTCTCCAGTCTCTCCACATAACTGAAGTAGTTCTTCTATGGTACCACTCTATTAAATCTCTTCTGCCACCTCACCTTGTGATCCTTCCTAAAAGTACGGTGTCCAGAACTGAATACAGTCTCCAGGCTGAGACCCCACTATTATTTCATATAGCTTTTTGCATCACTTCCTTGCATTTGTGTTCTGTGCCTGGACACTAATAAAACAAAGGGTCCCAGCTTTTATAAGTCTGCTTAACTTGCCCTGCCTCAGGTTACTCTGTTCCTGATACAATGTATCCCCTATAAAATTGTACCATTTAATCTAGTTAGTTGTCCAGCTTGATCAAAATGTTGAATCTGAGATTTTGGTATGCGTTGATCCTGGACCCAGTGGTGCTGTTGTGTTTTTTTTTGTAAGAGCCCATTTGGTGTTGTGTAACATCACCTTGTAAATTGTACATCTCCCTTAGTGGCAAAAACAAAAGCCTATGCCACCAAATTCCATTTTACTCATCCAGAAACTGGAAATATGTATAATAGATCTAAGATTTCTGAAAGACTGCACCTGAATTATCTATATAAAAACATTGTTTCTGCTCCAATCGGTTTCAAAATTCTAACATTGTGCATTTCAGGGTTGTGCAGAAAACCAGTCAAGAATAAAACTTTGATCAAATGCAAAGAGATTAGTCCATTTTTAATTTCCATTCTTGCTTCTTTTCACAGGCACCTATCGGAATCTCCAAACCTTCAATGCTACTTCGTCCTCTGGTCCAGGATTATCTACTGTACAAATTATAAGAACTGTCAGTCGCACCTCAGCAAATCACGTGTTCCCTGCATTACGCACAAGCAGTCCCCAGTCGTTTCCTGTGAACAATTCCTGTATAGGAACTGCTGTGCGGCTGAACAGTATGAATGTGGTTACTCCTGTCAATGTGCATCTCAGTGCAAGGACTTCAGCACCTTCTCCTTCTGCCTTAAAGCTGGCCACAGCTGCTACCAGTCTTGACAGGGTGCCCAAGGTGACCCCGAGTAGTGCCATCAGTAGCTTGGCTAGGTAGGTAAAGAAGCTTTATGTAATCAAGTTCTAAAGGAGTGTAAGTGGTTTCTGAGAATAAACTTTCCTATGGTGTGACCTCATACATGCTGATAGGAGATCCTTCTGCACTTCGTGTAGTCTAAAATTATTCATACTTAAATAGGAACAGCGATTGTAAGTTCATTGAGGTCAATTAGATTTTAATTTCTTCATTGTGCTGTTTGTGACAACCTCATCCCTTCACCCACTGTGCTGGAAAAGTAAGCAATATTTAGAGCAGCTGTACAATAGGGCAGGAAGGGAAGGAAATTAAGAAGGTGCTTGTTAGTTATTTAAAGCATTTTACTGAACAATCCCCAGAAATAAATATTTGAAAACTGTATTGATTTAACTATTAGATCAATGTTTTGAATTAAAGTGTAGTATCTAATAAATGGATTCATTAAATTTAGATAAATTAGTAGGGCGGCACGGTAGCACAGTGGTTAGCACTGCTGCTTCACAGCTCCAGGGACCTGGGTTCGATTCCCGGCTTGGGTCACTGTCTGTGTGGAGTTTGCACATTCTTCTCTTGTCTGCGTGGGTTTCCTCCGGGTGCTCCGGTTTCCTCCCACAGTCCAAAGATGTGCGGGTTAGGTTGATTGGCCATGCTAAAAATTGCCCCTTAGTGTCCTGGGATGCGTAGATTAGAGGGATTAGCAGGTAAAATATGTAGGGATATGGGGGTAGGGCCTGGGTGGGATTGTGGTCGGTGCAGACTCGATGGGCCGAATGGCCTCTTTCTGTACTGTAGGGTTTCTATGATTTCTATGATAACTTGATATGTTATTTATGGTCCAGTTTCTCCACAATTATTCTGAGATGTATTGAAAATGCTGTCATTGGTTTATCAATATTTATAATGTATGATTTCAGTTGTATTTTGTGGATTTTAGTTTACCTTTGTTGCCATTCATTATTGCTTTTCTTGGAGGATATTGTATTTTTCCTTGAGGATTATTCAGTCTTAAATCACGGAATAGTTAAAGCTCAGTAGTGTTTACAATGCAGTAGTTTTATTGTGGGATTTCAGTGATTTGGATGGGATTGTAACCATTAAATTTAAATCCATTGGTAAATGTGTAGTGAGATTCATTGGATTGAGTGAGAGGGGAAAGGGATACTTGTTCTGTTTTTTATAAATGCCGCTGATATCAGATTAATGATTGGCACACAGCAAATTGTATCTCAATCAATTGGGAATTAAGTTAACCTCACCAAAATATTATTGTACAGCATAAATAAAGAGCATAGCTGGAATAGAGAAAGAAACCTTAGGCATACCTTTGTTCTGTTTAATTATGGGTTGGACTACCAATGTTTGAAAGTAAAATACTTAGATTTTATTCTCTTAAATTCCAGTTTTAATATCTGATTGCACTTCTAGTCCCAGCACAAATAGACAAAACAATATGCAAAAGGATTTAATACTTGAGGATAACCCTCTGATGTGGATTTAACAAGTTTTTAAAAATATATCTTTGATTTCTAAAAGATTCATGCTGTACGGCTGTAATTTCCATATTAAAAAATTGTTTCTTTTCTTGCAGGGAGAGTAGTGAACCAGAGAGATTATTGAATGGTATTGCAGACAAAACAGTAGCGATGGAGGTGACATAACATCATCTAAAGCACCTCTTCTAAGACATAGTGATGGAAATCTTGCATTCCAGTCAGAATGCAGAATGCGGCACCCAATGGATTGCAAGTGCTAAATGTGGACCTGAATGGTGTCATATTATAAATGTAAAATTCTGTCTATAGATAAATGTAAATTTTGTAAAGTTCAGGTGATCACTACCTTGTACAATAGTTTATTTGTATCATCATATGTATTTCTGTTACTTGAATACTAGATATTCATCATGCTTTGCACTTGAAATTACAACAGAATGAAAATGACACAAATCTATGGGATCATGAGCATGAAATTGGGATCCTTTTGTCACTTGTTTTAACTATTTATTTTGCCATGTTTACATTTTGTAACTTGTACAAATCAACTTTGTGCTTAAAAAAAATTTAAAAGATATTTAGGTAGGCCATGTAAATCCTTGTCATTTTTTGTACATTGTAAAGTTTTCACTTTTTTTTCTCACGAATTGAATAGATGGATGTTTGGTAAATACTAAGTGACATTTCTTTATCAGACATTTAAGTCAAGACAAAAAAATAGTATTTTCTATTGTTTTGGAGGGTGAGGGTTGTGAAACAGAATTGAAGATTATCAACTTCCATTTTGCTCCTTTTCCTGTGGCTGCAAGGCAAGTAACAGGTTAGAAAGACTGTCTGACTTTTATGTTTGGACTCCTTTAGTATAGTGTTTTTATGAGTTTATACAATTACTATTACATAGGCCTTTTCAACAGTATTAGTATTGGAATGTTAGTGTCAGCACTACATCAGACAACTTCCTTGTTACTTGATCTTGTTAAGTGAAAAAAAATGCAGGGAAATTAAACATACATATCAGAATACCTGTTTGGCCTCGCATTATTTCATAAAATAGCATTGCTAACATTGAAAAGAAAGGTCAATTTTTGCTTTCACCACAACTGAATCTAAATGTTAACATATTCTTTGTAAACATAATGATATCAATTGGACGAGAGATTTTGGTTCCAGTGCCTTCCCTACAACCGCATTGCCTTGTCGGAGATCCGTGTATGTTTCTGGAAGAGGATGAAATGAAAGCGGCTTCAGTGACTGTCACACTCTTTCCAGTGGTTGAGACAAGGATGATAGTTGTCTACCAAGAGCACAATCAGCAAAATGTGCAGCTCTGGTTTTGTCCAAGTGAAGTTAATGCTCACGTTTCTGTGGAAACTCATTAGCATGAGCCTGATGTAAAAATTCCCATGAATCAGCACAATCAGCTGTTGTTATCGATTTCTAACTGGAACGGTATTCTCCAGCATCACAGGATTAGAGTTGTTTGAAATGAGCCATTCTTCAACTGACTGATTTAATACTCTTCTCAATTGGCTGCCGTCGACTTGTGTTGATCTGAGCTTGGTCATAAAGCCTGTGACCAGCAGTCATTTAAAGCCACACGTGTGTTTCCACTTCTGTAATTGGCTGAATTTAAGCTAAATTAAATTTAATGTAATTACAGCAGCAACAGGAGAAATCAAGCCGGGTGTGTGTTCATGTAGCTGTGATGTCTGCGCACCTGAGAATTTGGGTATGATGTGTTCATTACCCCATAAGTGGGTAAAATCAGCATGAACTTGCCATTTTGACCTGGGAACGTGGCCAGTTTTGTGAGCAGGGACTGCTTTGGGCAATGGACTTTTGAACTAGCATAAATGATTGTGAATACTCCAGCGCAAAGTAGTTTTGGGCAAATGTGTTTGAAATTTTGTAACCTTGGTGTTATTTCATTGAATTCCACTGTAAGCTGGTTGGAAACTCCACGTCACAAAGTTGTTTGAGCCTGTTGATTGGCTCTCTTTCTGATGCAAGGACATTTGTTGTCCTTTTTAACCATGAACTGATTTTCTGATTTATATCCTCTGTTTTAAAGCTATCCTATTCCCACGTTGTGTAACAATGCTCACCTCTGCCCTTGTACTCATCTGCTGTTGAAACCTTTATGTTTTTGTCATCTGTCGTGATTGCTGTAATGCTTTCTTGGCTAGCTTCCGATTCTTCACCATTTCCAAGCTCAACCTCGTGCAAAATGCTGCTGCTTTTATCCTATCCTGTGTCTATATTTTTAATTTGTTGGCATAACTCCCATTTAATTGAGCGCAGTGAAATATTCCTGTCAGTCTAATGTTTTCATTCACTTTAGAACATGCAGCTCATGTTACAAAGCAATGGCTTGTATGTAATAAATTAGTTTAAAATTCAACATCCCATTAAAGATGTCAACTTAGTTAATGGTACAATTGGAATACCAAAAGTCAGATGAAGTGAGACCACAAAATTACACTGCAACCTTCATTGTTGTTATTAACATATCTAGCCATATGTCAAAAGAATCAATTAGTTTGAAGAACCTCAGGTCTATGCAAGTGCAATTGCCTTCGTAAAGAAGAAAAATTGCAAATTCTGTTACAAACAATTCGTGTACACCAAGAATTTTGATCTGCATTTGTTAATTTTTAAAAAACTAAATGACAGCCATTTTTTTGTCACCGTTTGCAAGCCAGGACAAAGGCACGAATGAGTGTTAGCAATTATACGCCCACACATTTCCATTAAAATCTAATAGTCTATAGGCAAACTTGCTCTGCAAACTGTAAATCTATTCATTAAATCAGCCAATGAAGTGAATCCCAATATGTGTGAACAATATGGTAAATGAAGCTTGTCACAAATTTACTGCTGTGCTGTGATTGCCAACACATAGCACTTTAGTACCTGCATCAAGGATGTTCTATGTTTCTGTATTGTAAAGAATTCTAAGGCAATGATGCATTTTTTTTGTAAATGTTGATAATACTTTGCTTTTGTCCAACATATGAGAACTCTGTGTTTCACTTTCCTTATTTTCTCTCCGGATGCAGAAACATTTTCATTTGGGTACATTTACTAATGCTTAGTTAAGTTAGTTGATGCTAAAACCATTAGTGTTCGGTAATAGTGAATGGCCAAATGGCAGGGGGACCCAACAGTAAGCGGCATTTATGTTATTCCTTTAATGCATGTTGAATCAGGGTTTGAGGGTTGGAGCCCCTCTCCAGAGCAATGTGTACACATTCTGCTGAATGCAATTTTAAGATGAGCTGTCGATCCTATACATCCTCTTGGGTGGACAAAGATGTCTTGCTACAATTTGGAGTGCTGGAGAATTCTCCCAGTATCCTAGCCAATACTAATCCCCAAAGCAAAAATATTAAAACGTTTTTTGAAAAAAATCTCATTGTGGACATTTGGTTCAAATCAAATCCTATGTTCCTTTATAACAATAATACAAGCTTCAAAAGTACTTCATTGGTTACAGAGTGTTTTGGAGCCTAATGAGACTATGAAAAAGGTATACAAATGCAATGCTTTAGGTAATTTTAGCTTTAGGTAATGCTTTTGTTTCTGTAATATTCCCTGAAATTTTCATAATCATATTGGGGAGACATTTCCTCATTTGTGGTTTATCATGGACATAATGAGCAATTTTGATCTTTTAATGCATTGGAGTTTTCTTCATTTTAAGACAATTTCAAATGGTTTTCATGGGTATTTGCTCAACTATGGAGGAGACCAGTTTAAGACAAATAAACGAGAATAGACACCGAAGTATTCTAGCATTCTAACCTGTAGTCTGAATGCATGATCTGAAAGCTCTAAATTGATGGGGTGGCATAGTGGTTAGTACTGCTGCCTCATAACTCCAGGAACACTGGTTCAATTCCAGCCTTGGGTGACTGCCTGTGTGGAGTTTGCACATTCCCCTTGTGTCTGCGTGGATTTCCCCAGATGCTCTAGTTTCCTCCCACAGTTCAAAGATGTGGAGGTTAAGTGGATTGGCCATGGTAAATGTGTGGGGTTACGGGGATAGGGTGGGGGAGAGAGCCCGGGTAAATTATTCTGTCAGAGTCGGTGCAGATTTGATCGGTTAAATGGCCTCTGCACTATGGATTCTACGACACAACCTTTTGCTATTGGCACGTTTTGAAATTAATTAGAAGAAAAAATATAGATTTCTTTTACTTTGTTTTTATGGTTTTGTTTGCTGCTAAGAGAAATGAACCTAGAGGAATTTAACGAACCAATATTAAAAATATGATTGCTTAAGATGTGATGTTCTGTTAATCTAATTCCACTGCTGCAAAGCTCCAGCATACATACGTTCAACAAAAATAAATGATATAGATGGTTTGTCATAACTTACATTTTATGACCAAAGCTAGTAGGAAAGTTCATTATTGAGGTATAGTGACACTTCACTCTGAACAGTAATAAAAGTAGCTTAGTTAAGACAACGCAAATGTCATCGGCTAAAAGTTCTTCGGCGGACTACAGACAGGCAACTCCAGAAATCAGTGTATTCAGTGTAGGTGTATTGAAATCATTTGTATTTACTAATCTTACTCGACAATGGGATTATTATAAAAGCTCTTGTTGTTTTCAGACATGACAATATGCACCAATTTCAATATGACTTCTATTCCTACTTCCAAAGGAGAAAATCACCACAAGATGGCACACGCAGCAGGCTTGTGAAAATCTCACAACATAAGGCACAGGGAGGGTCTACAGCAAATTATGAACCTGAGGGTTGGCCATTTTAATCTTAATTTTCTGCAGCGCAATAACTTGAAAGTGCTGTGCTGCTTGCTGCATTGTGATCCATTTGCTTATGAAAGAAATCATTTGTAAATTATTGTATTTAGGCAAATTTATAATATGGTAAGGCTCACCATATAATGCAAAAACATATAAGACAGTGATTAAACATTGCCTCAAACTTTTAACCAATGTTTTTGAAGCAAGTCACTCGTTCACTTTGCTTTAATTGTAGTCATTTCATTCAAGGGATGTGGGCTTTGCTGGCTAAACCTGCATTTATTACCCAACCTATTGCCTGGAGAAGGTGGTGATGATGGTGAGCTGGCTTCTTGAACCGCTGCAGTCCATGTGGGGTAGCTAGACCTATGGCACTGTTAGAGAGGGAGTTCCAGGATTTCGACCCAATGACAATGAAGGAACAGCAAAATATTTCCAATTCAGGATGGTGAGTAGCTTGGAAGGGAACTTGCAGCTGGTGATGTTTCCATGTATCTGCTGCCCTTGTAGATGGTAGTGGTCCTGGGTTTGAAAGGTGCTGTCTATAAGGCAGCGATTTCTAACCATTGTGCCGCGAAGACCTCTCAAGTGTTCTGTGAAAAAAGATTCAAAATGCATGTAATTAAACTAAAACTGACCTTTGTCTTCAGCCCTGTGGTCAGCATCTCCAAGACCTGATGAATCATGGGCCTCCTGCGTGTGTGCCAGGGGAAAGAGCCATACATGCATGGTTAGATTTTTTTTATGATGGTCAGCCCCATATCAGACATTTAAGAAGGATAGACAGGTAGAAAAAGGAGGTGGGGTAGCTCTGTTAATAAAGGATATTATCAGGACGGTAGTGAGAGACGACATAGGCTATAAGGAGCAAAACGTGGAATTGTTGTGGGTGGAGATAAGGAATAGTAGGGGGAAAAACACTGGTAGGTGTAGTCTATAGGCCCCCAAATAATAACTTAGAGGTGGGGAGGGCTATAAACAAGCAAATAATGGATGCGTGCAAAAACGGAATGGCAATAATCATGGGGGATTTTAACCTGCATATTGATTGGTTGACTCAAATTGGACGTGGAGGGCTTGAGGAAGAGTTCTTAGAATGCTGTCGGGATAGTTTCATTGAACAGTATGTTACAGAACCTACGAGAGAGCGAGTTATCTTAGATCTGGTACTGTAATGAGACAGGCAGAATTAAGGATCTTCTTGTGAGGGACCCTCTTGGGTTGAGTGATTATAATATGGTTGAATTTCTGATACAGATGGAGGGTGAGAAAGTAGGGTCCCAAACCAGTGTCCTCTGCTTGAATAGAGGGGAGTACGATAGGATGAGGGCGGAATTGGCTAATGTAGACTGGGCGAGCAGACTGGTAGGACAGCTGAGGAACAGTGGAGGATTTTTAAGGAGATTTTTTAAAGTACTCAGCAAAAATATATTCCGGTGTTAAAGAAGGACTGTAAGAAAAGGGAGAACCAGACGTGGAAACTAAGGAAATAAAGGAGAGTATTAAAATAAAAACAGATGCGTACAGAGTGGCCAAAAATAGTGGAGAATTAGTGGATTGGGAAAGCTTTAAAAAAACAACAAAGAACGACTAAGAAAGCGATTAAGAAAGGAAAGATAGATTATGAAACTAAACTAGCTCAAAATATAAAAATGATAGTAAAAGTTTTTACAAATATATAAAAAGGAATAGAGTGGCTAGAGTGAATGTTGGAGGACAAGAGGGGGGATTTAGTAGTGGAAAACGAGGAAATGGCTGAGACTTTAAATAAGCTCTTTGTGTCAGTCTTCACGGTGGAAGACACAAATAGTTTACCGAATATTAGAGATCGAGACTTGGTGGGAGGTGAGGTCCTTAATACAATTACTGTTACTAAAGAAGTAGTGCTTGGTAGACTAATGGGACTGAAGGTAGACAAGTCCCCGGGCCCGGATGCAATGCATCCCAGGGTACTGAAAGAAATGGCTGAGGTAATAGCAGATGCATTAGTAGTTATTTATCAAAATTCGCTGGAATCTGGGGTAGTGCCGGCTGATTGGATAACAGCTACTGTTACGCTGCTGTTTAAAAAAGGAAGTAGACAAAAGGCAGATAACTACAGGCCGGTTAGCTTAACGTCCGTAGTTGGGAAGATGCTGGAGTCCATCATTAAAGAGGAAATAGCAGAGCACCTGGATAAGAATGGTTTGATCAAGCAGACGCAGGATGGATTCATGAAGGGAAAGTTGTGTTTGACGAATTTACTGGATTTTTATGAAGATGTGACTAGTGCGGTTGACAGAGGGGAACCGGTGGATGTGGTGTTTTTAGATTTCCAGAAGGCATTTGATAAGGTGCCTCACAAAAGGTTGCTGCAGAAGATTGGGGTACACGGAGTTGGGGGTAAGGTGTTGGCGTGGATTGGCTATCTAACAGGAAGCAGAGAGTTGGAATAAATGGGTGCTTTTCTGGTTGGCAGTTGGTGACCAGTGGCGTGCCGCAGGGATCGGTGCTGGGGCCTCAACTGTTTACCATTTACATAGATGATCTGGAGGAGGGGACTGAGTGTAGGGTATCAAAGTTTGCTGATGACACGAAGATGAGTGGGAAAGCGAATTGCGTGGAGGACGCGGAAAGTTTGCAGTGAGATTTGGATAGGCTGAGCAAGTGGGCGAGGATCTGGCAGATGGAATATAACGTTGGCAAATGTGAGGTTATCCACTTTGGAAGAAATAATAGTAAATTGGAATATTATTTAAATGGAGAAAAATTACATCATGTGCAGAGGGACCTGGGGGTCCTTGTGGAGAATCGCAAAAACTCAGTCTGCAGGTGCAGCAGGTGATCAAGAAGGAGAATGGAATGTTGGCCTTTATCGCGAGGGGGATAGAATATAAAAGCAGGGAGGTCTTGCTGCAACTATACAAGGCACTGGTGAGGCCGCAACTGGAGTACTGTGTGCAGTTTTGGTCCCCTTATTTGCGAAAGGATATATTGGCCTTGGAGGGAGTGCAGAGAAGGTTCACCAGGTTGATACCGGAGATGAGGGGTGTAGCTTATGAGGAGAGATTGAACAGATTGGGTCTGTACTCGTTGGAGTTTAGAAAGCTGAGGGGTGATCTTATAGAGACATATAAGATAATGAAGGGGCTGGATAGGGTAGAGGTAGAGAGATTCTTTCCACTTAGAAGGGAAACCAGAACTAGAGGGCACAGCCTCAAAATAAGTGGGGGCCAGTTCAGAACAGATTTGGGGGGGGAAACTTCTTCTCTCAGAGTGTAGTGAATCTCTGGAATTCTCTGCCCATTGAAGTGGTGGAGGCTACCTCGTTGAATATTTTTAAATCACGGGTGGATAGATTTCTGATCGAAAAGGGAATTAAGGGATATGGGGAGCAGGCGGGTAAGTGGAATTGATTCACTTCAGATCAGCCATGATCTTGTTGAATGGCGGGGCAGGCTCGAGGGGCTGGATGGCCTACTCCTGCTCCTATTTCTTATGTTCTTATGTTCTTATATGCATAACCAATGGGACTTGGAGCTGAAGACAAAGGTCCCATGTGCCCACACAGAAAGCAAAAATTTAAAAAGGTTGCAAAAACCATGGGAGAAGTGAGAGAGAGACTAAAAAAAAAAGCAGGTGAGAGGACAGAGAAAAGTTTTTAAAAACCCTAGTCAGAGAAGACAGAAAAAATAGGAGGTGCAAGTCAAGATTTTTTGTAGTATAGAGGTGTGCTATGACATAAAAGGTTGGGAACCACTGGTCTAAGGAGCCTTGCTGAATTCCTGCAATGCACCTTATAGATGGTACTCACTGCTGCTACTGTGCATCGGTGGTGTAGAGAGTGAATGCTTGTGGAAGGGATGCCAATAAAGTGGGCTACTTTATCCTGGATGTTGTCAAGTTTTTTGTGTTGTTGGAGCTGCTTTCATCCAGGCTAATCGAGAGTATCCCATTACACACCTACCTTTTGTCTTGTAGATTGAGGTGAGTTACTTGTTACCAACTTCCCAGTGTCTGATGTGCTCTTAAAGCAACAGCATTTATGTGGCTAGTCCACTTCAGTTTCTGGTGAATAATAACCTCTAGAATGTTGATAATCAGGGATTCAGTGATGGTAACATAATTGAATGTCAAGGGGCAATGGTTAGATCTCTTGTTGGAAATTGTCATTGCCTGGCATTTGGCATGGATGTTACTTGCCAAGCCTGGATATTGTCCAGGCCTTGTTGCATTTGGACTAAGACTGCTTCGGTATCTGAGGAGTCATGAATGGTGTTGAAGATTGTGTAATCATCAATGAACATCCCCATTTCTGAGCTTTTATTGGAGGGTCGGTCATTGGTGGAGCAGCTGAAGATGGTTGTACCTAGGACACTACCCTGAGGGACTCCTGCAGTGTTGCCCCAAAACCGAGATGATTGACAACCCCACCAGGTTTTGTTATGTGCTCATACATGAAAAACAATAAGGGGGATTCTCCTAAATAAATTCTAAGTGTGAAATTCGCATAAAACTGGAGTAAATTACACTTTTTTTTCAGCGGGAGTTTCAAAATAAATCTCCCACTCTCTGCGCACCACTGAGTCCACCAGCATGAATCAGTCCAAAAAGCTGGGGTGGGGCCTATTCCTGCTGGAGAGTCCGGCAGCATAGCGCTGAGCGGGCCACTGCGCATACGCTGATCTATCAGTGCTGAGTTTGGCACATGTGCAGTGGCCCCTGTCTGCCGGCCTCCTGATTGCTGGTCAGCCCCGCGACCCCTACATTGCCAACCATGTAACCCCTCCCCCACCCCTCCTCCTCCTCCCCTAAGGCCCGATTGCTGGCCCCTCCGAACATTCCTGGGCCAGCTTCGACCACGCCCCCACCCCCAATCTCCCTATCTCCCCCCCCTCCGGATTCCCCCTTCCCCACCAGTAGCCTCGACCCCCCCAAAGTCCCGACCACCCCCCGCATCCCTACCCCTCCCTCTCAGCAGACTACCACAGCCCCCCCACCCCGCCGCACCCTGATGGCTAGCCCCAATCGCTGGCCTCCCTCCCTCTGTCAGCCCAAAGTGCAGAGTGCCAGCGGGACCCCCCATCCTCACAGATCACCCCCCCCCCCCCCCCCCAGAGGTCCCGTCCCCTTGGCACTGCTCGCTGCCTGATGGGCAGTGCCAAGAAGCCCCTGGACATTGGCACTTTGCCTCTTGGGCAGTGCCAGGGGCACAGGCTGGCACTGCCAAAATGGCAATGCCCAGGGAGCACCCCCGGCACCTGACACTCTGGGGGGGGGGGGCTTCGATTGCCCCCCCCCCCTCACTTCAGTGGGGTCAGGTCGTCAGCTCCCCGCATGTGGGGAGCTATAATAAAGTCTGCTGGAGTGAACCACTCTGGAGTTGTGGGGGGGTGGGTGGGAAGGCTAGCAGGCCCAGAGATTTCAGTCCCGGGCCCACTAATGGCATTTAAATTATATTAAAATGAGGGCCTGCATACATTGTGCAGCTCCGCTCACATTTCTGGCGCACCGAAAATCCGGCTGCCGGAGACAGCGCAGGCCGTGGGTGCCAGCAGGGAGCCCACGGAATGGCCTCCGTTAGAGTCTCCCAGCCTGTTGCGCTACAAAAGCAGTGCAGCGGGCTGGGAGAATTGCCCCAAAGTTTTAAATTAGGCAGATAAGTGGCATGTGGGTGTGCCTTTAATGCAAGGAAGCTGGAGTGCAAGAATAAGGAAGTCTTACTACAATTGCTAACAGGATTTGGTGAGACCACATGTACAGTGTTGTGTCACAGTTTTGGTCTTGACAACCAAGGAAGTATATATTTGCCTTACTGCAGTGAATGTTCACTAGATTGTTTCCTGGTATGAGAGTATTTCTTTTGAGATGTCAAGCGTAGAATAGATGTCAATCCAGAAAAATGAGAGGTGATTTCATTAAACTGAGCAAAATTCTTATGAGGCTTCTCAATGTGGATGCTGTAAGATATTTTACTTTACTGAAGAGTTAGAGCTATGGGGTTGTGAATACTCAGTCATTGAGTGCATATAAGGTTGAGAACTGGATGTTTGGACTCTAGGGGAATCAAGGGATATGGAGATTAGGTGGGAAAGTGGATTTGAAGTCAAAGGAAAGGCATGATTTTATTGAATAGCGAAGTAGACTTGACAGGGCACATGGCCCACTCGGGTTTCTTGTTATTATCAAAACTGGATTGAAGGATTTTTAATATTCCAAATGCATTTTAGAGTATGAAGCCATATCATAAAAAACAATTTTGTGGAAAATGAATTCAGTGCCTTATTTTAGAGTTAACCATAACGGAGTTTATGCATTGGATTAAATCATTTTTCAGAGATGGAATAAGAGTAAGGACCATGTTTGCTTTCGGTGTAGCCTTGGGTGCCTAATTTATTGCAGGTAATGCATTAGAATCATAGAATCCTTACAGTGCAGAAGGAAGCCATCTGGCCCATCGAGTCTGCACCAACCACAATCCCACCCAGGCCCAATTCCCGTAACCCCACATATTTACCCTGCTAATCCCCCTGACACCAGGGTCAATTTAGCATGGCCAATCAACCTAACCCACATATCTTTGGATTGTGGGAGGAAACCGGAGCACCCAGAGGAAACCCACGCAGACACAGGGAGAACATGCAAACTCCACACAGACAGTGACCTGAGACCGAATGAACCCGGGACACTGGCGCTGTGGGGCAGCAGTGCTAACCACTGTGCCACCATGCTGCCCATACTTGCAAAAGACAAAACTCAGACAATTCTTTCTAATCTCTACCAGGTAATTGAATAAAAACTGCAGTCAACATTGTATTCAACATTAAGCAGTTGCACTGAACAGATAATATTGGTGTAGTATCTTGAAGGCAGGAACCAAATATGAAATGCTTGCTCTTCTATGCAAATTGCATTGCCTTTTATCACCACACATAGATTAAGCTGCTTGTAAGGCTGTGATAGTCGAAGACGAACTACCTTAACCATTTGTGGGCACCTATAGTGTGAGAATAATATTTCTTATAGTTTTGATACAGCTTCAAAAGACCAAAAAGTATCTTGATGCATAGATGTGTTGAACTGTACTGCATTATCCAATTCAATGTTATTTCTAATTCATCATCCACTTTTCAGAATGTTAAATATTGAAGAAACTGGGGACTCTTGCTGTAATTGCTAATAAAGGCAAAAAGTCACTTGTGGGAGCGGTGTACAGGTCCCCTAATTGTAACTGCACATTAGGACAGAAGGAGGATATAAAGGAGGATATAATGGGAGCTTATCAGATAGATACAACGGTAATCATGGGAGAATTTAATTCACATATAGACTGGAAAAATCGGATGCGGAAAGATAGCCTAGATGAAGAGTTCATAGGGTGTTTTTAACATCACAGGATGTTAATATCGTTGAATTTTACATTCATTTTGAGGGAGAGAAGAGTGAGTCTAAGACTAGTACAGTAGTAAGGGCAGCATGGTGGCACAGTGGTTAGCACTGCTGCCCCACAGCGCCAGGATCCTGGATTCAATTCTGGTCTCGGGTCACTGTCTGTGTGGAGTTTGCATGTTCTCCCTGTGTCTGCATGGGTTTCCTCTGGGTGCTCTGGTTTTATACAGTAAATGGCAGAACCCTTAAGAATATTGATAGGCACAGGGATCTGGGTGTACAGGTACACAGGTCACTGAAAGTGGCAATGCAGGTGGAGAAGGTAGTCAAGAAGGCATACGGCATGCTTGCCTTCATCAGCTGGGACATTGAGTTTAAAAATTGGCAAGTCATGTTGCAGCTTTATAGAACCTTAGTTAGGCCGCACTTGGAATATAGTGTTCAATTCTGGTCACCACACTACCAGAAGGATGTGGAGGTTTTGGAAAGGGTACAGAAAAGATTTACCAGGATGTTGCCTGGTCTGGAGGGCATTAGCTATGAGGAGAGGTTGAGAAATTTGGTTTGTTCTCACTGGAACGACGGACGTTGAGGGGCAACCTGATAGAAGTCTACAAGATTATGAGAGGCATGGACAGAGTGGATAGTCAGAAGCTTTTTCCCAAGGTGGAAGAGTCAATTACTAGGGGGCATAAGTTTAAGGTGTGAGGGGCGAGGTTTAAAGGAGATGTAAGAGGCAGGTTTTTTTACAGAGTGGTGGGTGCCTGGAACTCGCTGCTCATGGAAGCAGATACAATAGTGACTTTTAAGGGGCGTCTGGGCAAATGCATGAATACGATGGGAATAGAGGGGTGCAGTCCCCGGAAGGATAGGGGGTTTTAGTTCAGTTGCACAGCATGGTCGGTGCAGGCTTGGAGGGCTGAAGGGCCTGTTCCTGTGCTGTAATTTTCTTTGTTCTTTGTTCCAGTATTTTAACTTAAATGAGGGCAACTATGTAGGAGTCATGGTAATTATGACTGAGAACACAATATGACATTGGCCAGAATTTTCCAGCTGTTCACGACAGCCCATCTCTGCCATCGGTTTCCCATTGGCGTGGGGTGCAGTCAATGAAAAATTCCATTGACAGAAGGTCCAGGTAGTTAGCGTTTCAGATGAGAACGCTAAACTACAAAGAGTTGTGGATGAAGCCCAGTCCATCACGCAAACCAGCCTCCCATTCATTGACTCGGTTTACACTTCCCGCTGCCTTGGAAAAGCAGCCAGCATAATCGAGGACCCCGGACATTCTCTCTTCCATCTTCTTTCGTCAGGAAAAAGATACAAAAGTCTGAAGTCACGTACTGACCAACTCAAGAGCAGCTTCTTCCCTGCTGCCACCAGACTTTTGAATGGACCTAACCTCATATTAAATTGATCTTTCTCTACATCCTAGCTATGACTGTAACACTGCATTCTTCACCCTCCCCTTTCCTTCTCTATGTTTTGTCTGTACAGCGCACAAGAGATAATACTTTTCACTTTATACTAATACATATGACAATAATAAATCAAATCAAATCAATATCAAATATTTCTTGACTGGAAATAATGCAACCATTGCCAATTTCCCCATTGTTAATATTTTGGGTGGAGGATATAGCTGTTGTGGGATTAGGCATCCATTGTGAATATACTTATTTTCAAAAACTAGTGACTATGAAAATAAATGTAAAATCTGAATTGACAATGCCAATATTTTACTCCAGTTATTTCAGTTAAAATGGATAATGTTAGGTAGCTTCTGAAATGTAATGTTTGAAACAAAGAAGAAGCTGTTACTCTTTCCAACATTATCCCTTTTCATTCTTTATGCATTTTGAGAAATGGGGACATCTCTTGTTTTTATTCTGCACTTCAATCAATGTCAGTTACTCCATATTAGGATTAAATTAGGAATCACAAAGAAATGGAACTACCCAGCAAAGATTAATTGACAACATTAACTTTCCCCTTTCAAGAATAAAATAATTTTCAGAGTACTATTAAGTCAAAGTTCCCTGAATAATCTTAACTCATTTTCCACCGCACGGTCAGATCATTTTTTTTTACAAATCTATTTATTGATTTCATTACACTAATTGAGGATGTTCTTCAATGGGATATTTAACTAGCTCTGAACCCCCGTGTTGTCTGGAATCAGAAATGACCCAATCCATGTGTCTTGGGAATGCTGTTAGATTACCGTATTATCCATAGAGGTCAGAGGTTAACATAAACACAATTTATAGCAAGAGATTTTGTGAAATTACTATTTGCCGATTGAATGCCTCTCTTGTAGCACGATGTTATAATCAGCCAAAAGATTGTGATTGCATTTTTTCCAAAATGCATCTTTGCAGAATTTTGCTTAGTTCTGAAGCTCGCCTTCTCATGAATAATCAAATAACTGCAATTGCAGCACTGACACGATGGGCCAAATGGCCTCCTGCATTTTATGATTCCATAACAATCTTCTTTCTCACCTTTAATATTTTTTCATGGATCTTCTCAATAGCAATAATTGGAACCAATAGTGAAAATTTCTCAAAACAAGCAATAATAATGAAACTTCTTTCTCTCCTAACTTACACATTTAATGTTCCAATTATGGAAAATAACTCAGAGGTGTGTACCTTTTACCATATTGTTGTGATTGTTTTTTAACTTTCCAGTACTTTGTATATATTATCTGTTTTGTATAATTCTGCAGCTTGTTTGTACAGTTTAAATGTATACACACATGCGCACACACACACAAATAGAATAATTAAGGCTCATTCCTCTATTTATGCTTCCGTTGATCAGTCAAGCCAAGCAGCGTGCCATAATGACTATCATCCGGTGGCTCTGACATCCATCACTATGAAATGCTTCGAAAGGTTAGTCATGGCACAAATCAATACCAGCCTCCCGGACTGCCTGGACCTATTACAGTTCACCTACTGCTGCAACAGGTCCACAGCAGACACCATCTCCCTGGCCCTACACTCAACCCTGGAACACCTAGATAACAAAGACACCTATGGCAGACTCCTGTTTATTGACTACAGCTCAGCCTTCAACAGCATTATTCCTACAAAACTCATCTCCAAACTCCATGGCCTGGGCCTCGGCACCTCCCCCTCCGACTGGATCCTGAACTTCCTAACTCACAGACCACAATCAGTAAGGATAGGAAACAACATCTCCTCCACAATCATCCTCAACGCTGTGTTCTCAGTCCCCTACTATACTCCTTATACACCTATGGCTATGCGGCCAAATTCCCCTCCAATTCAATTTTCAAGTTTGCTGATGACACCACCGTAGTTGATCAGATTTCAAACAATGATGAGACAGAGTACAGGAATGAGATAGATAATCTGGTAAACTGGTGCGGTGACAATAATCTCTCCCTCAATGTCAACAAAAAGAATGAGATTGTCATCGACTTCAGGAAGCATAGTGGAGAACATGCCCCTGTCTACATCAATGGGGATGGAGTAGAAATGGTCAGGGGCTTCAAGGTTTTAGGTGTCCAGATCACCAACAACTATCCTGGTCCCCCCATGTCGACACTATAGTTAAGAAAGCCCACCAACGCCTCTATTTTCTCAGAAGACTAAGGAAATTTGGCATGTCAGCTACGACTCTCACCAACCTTTACAGATGCACCATAGAAAGCATTCTTTCTGGTTGTATCGCAGCTTAGTATGGCTTCAGCTCTGCACAAGACCGCAAGAAACTACAAAAGGTTGTGAATGTAGCCCAATCCATCACGCAAACCAGCCTCCCATCCATTGACTCAGTCTACACTTCCCACTGCCTTGGTAAAGTAGCCAGCATAACTAAGGACCCCATGTACCCCGGACATTCTCTCTTCCACCTTCTTCCGTTGGGAAAAAGATACAAAAATCTTAGGTCACGTACCAACCAACTTAAGAACAGCTTCTTCCCTGCTGCCATCAGACTTTTGAATGGACTTACCTTGCATTAAGTTGATCTTTCTCTACACATTAACTATGACTGTAACACTACATTCTGCACTCTCTCATTTCCTTCTCTATGAATGGTATGCTTTGTCTGTATAGTGTGCAAGAAACAATACTTTTCACTGTATGTTAATACATGTGACAATAATAAATCAAATCAAATTGTTTTTACAATGACCTTCCTGGAAAGTGGGCGATGTAGGCAATTACAATTATTCCTCACCTGTGGTTGTCCTGAGGTGAGGTAGTGGTGGATATTCTTGAATTGTTATGGTCCTGGTGCTGATGAGATTCCAGGGACAGTTTTTTGCCTTGTTGTCCAGTAAAATTTATTGCTGGTTTTGCAATATTTTTAAAGAAAAGATAAAGAAATTTCACGTTAGATTCAAACCAAATGACAAATCCTTCACCGTGAATGAAAAACATAGAGGAACATTGCAGGAGAAAGACGAGACATGCTTAATAATGAAGTGCCAACCTGGGAAGCTGCAAGACAGATCCCTATGCATGCTAAACAGAGGATGCAAAAGGGAAGTGATCACACAGACAATGAATTAGATCAAAGCTCTGTAATCTTCCACATTGCCGGGGGGCTAAGAGCTCACTCTTCTTAAAATTATATAAAAGCACCATGGCTAATTTATAATTTTTCAAAATCTGGGCAGTACTGTGGCACGGTGCCACAATGGTTAGCACTGCTGCCTCACAGCTCCAGGGACTTGTGTTCAATTGCAGCCTCGGGTGACTGTGTGAATGAAGTTTGCACATTCTCCCCATGTCTGCGTGGGTTTCCTCCAGGTGCTCTGGTTTCCTCCCACAGTTCAAAGATGTGTGACTCAGGTTAATTGGCCATGCTAAATTGCCCCTTAGTGTCAGAGTATTAGCAGGGTAAATACGTGGGTTTACGGGGATAATATGATATCAATGGAAATTAAGGGGAGAGCGCTCTCTATTTGGAGTCATAGCTGGCATCGTGGTTGGTGGAGGTCAATCATCTCAACTCCAGGACATTGCTGCAGGAGTTCCTCAGGGTAGAGCCCTAGACCCAACCATTTTAACCTGCTTCACTCCATTGTAAGGTCAGATGTGGGGATGTTCACTGATGATTGCACAGTGTTCAGTGCCATACATAACTCCTCAGATAATGAAACAGCAATGCTGAAGTGCAGCAAGACCTGGACAACATCCAGGTTGTGGCAGATTCCTGGCAAGTAAATTTCATGTCATTCAAGTGCCTGTCTATGACCATCTCTAACAAGAGGGAATGTAACCAACTCCATTTAATATTCAATGCCATTACCACCATTGAATTTCCTGGGTGGAGAAATTGACTAGAAATTTAATTGGACTGGCAGAATAAATACTGCAGCTAAATGAGCGAATCAGAGGCTGGAAATTCTGCAGTGAGTAACTCACCTCCTGATTCTCCAGTGACAACACCACTGACAAGGCACAAGTCAGGAGTGTGACAGAACACCTCCACTTGCCTGGATGAGTGCAACTCCAACAATACTCAAGAAGATCAGCACCATCGAGGACAAAGCAGCCCACTTGATTGGCACCTCAGCAACCACCTTAAACATTCAATCCCCCCATCACTGAAGGAACATGGCTGCAGTGTGTACAATCTACAAGGTGCACTGCAGCAACTTGCTGAGGTTTCTTTGAGAACACCTTGCAAATCTGTGACGTCTACCACGAGGAACGATGAGGGCAGCAGGCGTATGACAATGTCAATATTTCGAAGATCAGACACCATCCTTGGAAATATATTGGCATCCATCAACAACACTGGGTCAAAATTCTGGATCTCCCTATCCGAAAACACTATGGGACTAAATTCACCACATGGATTGCAACAGTTCAAAAGGCAGTTAATGATGACCTTCTCAAGGACAATTGGGGATGAGCAATGAATGCTGGTCTAGCCAGTGACCCAAATCTCCAGAATATGTATTCATGAGGTAATCTGGGAATTTCTTTCCACTGCTTTAATTGTTTTTTTTAAAAATCAGTAACGCCCTTATTTCCCTTTCTTACTTTCTTGTCCTTTTGAAAGATCCTATCGGTTGGAACATTAATCTCATTATTTCTAGACAATGTGTATATAACTTTAATTGTTAATTTTCAGCTTCTTGCTGTCACAGAAACTTTAAAAGTTGTTTCCTTAAAGTTGCCCATGAAAAATATATTTGTATGCGTATTTTCTTGCCTGTGGAGTGAGAAATTCAATTTAAATAACTCAGCAGCTAAGCCTTTTTACTTAAAAAAGTGAAGATTAGTTTATTTCACTCGATTGTTCTGGAAGTTATCGAAGAAATTTATAAAATTACAAACACACACAGACTGATTGGTTACACTGGAAGATAAAAGCAATACTTACATTAAAAAAAGGATCGGTTTGGTCTTGCTCAGGGGGCCAGCGGGGCAAGCAGTACTGGGAGATCGGTTGACATGCAACCACGCCCCCACCCCCACTCCCCACCAATGATCGCTGGCCTCCCAATGGCCAGCCCCAAACTCTGATGACCTGGCCCCAATCCCCAGCCCCACATCAGCCCCCAGACCCCCGATGCAGAGTTCCTCTTTTCTTCCCTTCTACCGACCACATTGCCTGGCTCAGCCCCTATCTGGCCCTGCCCCAATTTAGCCCTGCACCTCAGGCTCTGTCCCCTTTGCACTGCTAGGTGCCAGGCTGACATGCCAGGATACCTGGTGGTCAGTGCCAGGGTGACATGCCAGGTTGACTACTAGGCAGTGCCAAGGTGCCAGGCTGGAAGTGCCAGGGAGTCCGGTGGACAGTGCCAGGTTGCCAGGCTGGACTCCAGGGAGCCTAAATGGCCTTCAGTTCAACCAGCGAGCCATCATATCTGGCCCTCGTTGCTGGGACCAGCTGTGATCCCCACTGCTGGGAACCCCCACTGGCGAGCTCGGAAATCCAAATGAGCCGGACAATGTTGTCCCGGACTCGCTAAATGGATTAAGTTAGGCGATTAATATTTAAATCCCCAGCATGAGACTGATCACGTCACAAAAAATGGCCTGGGAAGATTGCGAACAGCCAGATGCCGGTCACGATTCCCTGTATTGACCTCCCACTGACATTCTCCGTCTCACTGCGCTGATCGAGTAGTGTAGCCGGGTGGGAAAATTGCAATAAGTTTCAGTTTACTCTTTTGGAACACTCATGGAGATTTAAATGTATATTTATCTGAGGAATGCATCCCGGTCTCCTTGGAAGGCAAAAGAAAGATGATTGAAATCCACACTTCTAGCTCGTAGCCTGGAGCCAGTCTTTAACCTAAGTTCAATTTTGTTTTAAAAAAGTGACCTTTAGAATAGTTTTCCTAAAACTTGTGATATAATAACCATGCATCATAACACGGCACAAAAGCCAAGGTGGTTTATTCTCATTGTTTTTACCTATTGCGCTTTGAACATTGCCATGCAACTTATTTTCTTATCATTCCTGCTTTATTTTTAATAGGTTTTTTTTATTGTTACTTTGTACAACCTTTTGTATCTACACCCGCTAATTCTGGGCTGCAGAATGAAACACAGGAGAGGAATCATGGGGTATTGATATGGCGGCAGGAAGGAGTGTCAGCAAGATTTTAGGATATGGGTGGCACAGCGGTTAGCACTGCTTCACAGCAGTGCCAGGTACCCGTGTTCGATTCCAGCATTGGGTGACTGTCCATGTGGGGTTTGTACTTTCTCCCCGTGTCTGCATGGGTTTCTTCCAGGTGCTCCGGTGGCCTCCCACGCTTCAAAGATGTGCAGGTTAGGTGGATTGGCCACGCTAAATTGCCCCTGGGATAGCTTAGGGGGATAACCAGGGTAAAATACATGGGGTTATGGGGATCGGGTGGAATACCTTCAGAGAGTTAGACTCGCCGGGCCAAATGGCCTCCTTCTACCCTGTAGGGATTCTATGATATGCAGCCAGAGAGATAGAGGACAATTTTCAGCAGTGCGAATGAGTTAGTATAACACATATACAACCACAGCTGAAGCGCTGCACACCATTGTGTTTGATTCCCTGCCGTTTGAGATCGTGCCGAAAATGGCAGCCCACACTACATATTATCTAATGTCATCTGACCAATATGAGCATTGAAGACCCGGAGATTGTTTATTCTGAACGAAAACTCAGTGGAAATATTATTCAAAATACTCATGGGAAGAGATAGATTGAACTCCAATCATAAAAATGAACTGCTCAGCAGATGGTGTGGAGATTGGATAGAGATATTTGAAAGATTGGATAATTGAGTATTAAGTGTTGAGCTGGCTAGTTAGATTGCAGAATTATTTCTGGTCCTGTACTTTCTAATGTACGTAATAAGCACTATAGATAAATGAACTTTGGTTGAGCAACATCCTTTCTTAATGACTCACTTAATTAATCCAAATAAATTATGCTTGGATTTGCTTAGTTAGATGACAGTGTTGTACGTGCCATTGCAAGGATACAGCCATTGAAAGACAAAGTGAAGTTTCAAAACATTGGCTTCATTTCACATTTGAAACATTGTAAATCGTACTAAACTATATCATGCTGGTTACTATATTTTTTTAGAGCATTTAGCAATTTAAAGTTTATTTATTGTGTTACAAGGAGGCTGATGTTAACACTGCAATGAAGTTATTGTGAAAATCCCTTAGTCGCCACACTCCGGTGCCTGTTCGGGTACACTGAGGGAGAATTTAGCATGGCCAATGCATCTAACCAGCACGTCATTCAGACTGTGGGAAGCAACCTGCACAGACCAGGTGGCACAGTGGTTAGCATTGTTGCCTCACAGCGCCAGGTACCCACGTTCGATTCCTGGCTTGGGTCACCGTCTGTGTGGAGTTTGCACATTCTCCCTGTGTCTGCGTGGGTTTCCTCCCACAGTCCAAAACATGTGCTGGTTGGTTGCATTGGCCATGCTAAATTTTCCCTCAGTGTACCCGAACAGGCGCAAGAATGTGACGACTGGGGGATTTTCACAGTAACTTCATTACAGTGTGAATATAAGCCTAGTTGGGACTAATAAATATATATGTTTTAACTTTAGAATGTGCAGACTCCACGCAGACAGTGACCCAAGGCCGGAATTGAACCTGAGTCCCTGGCACTGTGAGGCAGCAATGCTACCCCTGTGCTGCCCCTCATCTGCGTGTGTGGCATTGTTTTGTTTCTGTCCACACCCACAATTTCACTATTTGCGTAGACCTTTAAAGAGAACTCATATAGCTAATTATATCGCTGGAGGAAGGAAAAGATCATAGAGCTCACAACAAAGTAGAATGAAAACTTCCAGAGGCTGAAATTTGAAAGCTTGACTGGTTTGCCATCAGCTTGTTACAATTCTTCAAAAGTCACCTCACCTTGGGCACCTTAAAAAAAATAATTTGGCAAAACATTTAACTGTTTTGCCTTCTAAAACTTCATTCATAGTGAGTTTAAAATGAAAAGTTGAAATTGTTTTGAAGATAACAGCATATATTTGCAGAGGTTCGTCTTGTGCGGAATTGAAATGCTTTGTTCCATGAAAGCTATAAAAGGTAGAATGATTGAATCAGATCATTCTTTGCTTAAAAAATTATCCTTTGTGCATGAGCTTATTTATTACTTGTCCACAGTTGCCTGGAGAAGGTGAAGGTGGGCCTTCTCCTTATATTGCTGCAAGCTCTTGTATTAATGGGGCAGCATGGGGGCACAGTGGTTAGCACTGCTGACTCACAGCGCCAGGACCCGGGTTCGATTCCCGGCTTGGGCCACTGTCTGTGTGGAGCCTGCATGTCCTCCCCGTGTCTGCGTGGGTTTCCTCCCACACTCCAAAGATGTGCACATTAGATGGATTGGCCATGCTAAATTCTCCCTCAATGTATCAGAACAGGTGCCGGAGTGTGGCGACTGGGGGATTTTCACAGTAACTTAGGCCGCAATTCTCCCATCCCGACCTGCAACTTTTCTGATGGGTCGAGGTGGGAGATGTGCGTCGCCGGCCTTGTTCTGGGATTTGCGCGTGCGCATTGTGGTGAACCATCGTTGGTTCACCACTGGGGTTTGTTACTATGTTACTGTTGGGCTAGGGTGTTGTTACTGTGGGGGTTGTACTATGTTGTTGGGTTAGGGTGTTTACCTGTTATAAGAGTTATCATGGCACATTCCAGTGGGGTCCCGCCTCCGGTGGCGAGGTATAAGACCCCCTGCTCCGGCAGGACCCCTTCAGTCTGAACTGGTGTATTCGTGTTAGTAGTTCCCTTGTTACTTTATTAAAGCCTTCAATACCGAAGCCTTGGTTCCATGTGCTTATTGACGCGCATCAATTTAATAAAGTAAACAGAAAACTCACAACTGTGCAACAAGAAGAAAAACAGAGAGTATGGAACAGATTCTAAAACTGGATCGTCTGACACTGGACCCACGTGCGGTCGGTGCAGCTAACACATTCGACCATTGGTGGAAGTGCTTTGAGGACTACCTGGCAGCCTCGGTAGCTATCACTACGGACAGTGATAGACTCCAGGTTCTCCACGCAAGGGTAAGCGACACGATTTACCTAGCCATTCGTGCAGCTCCCACTTACCAGGGTGCCGTCGAGCTCCTAAAGAAAAGATACACTATGCCACCCAACGAGATACATGCTCGTTACCTCCTCGCTACACGACGTTGGCAGTCGGGCGAAACCATGGAGGATTATGCCAATGAGCTCCTGCAGCTTGCCAGGGGTTGCGACTGTAAGGACGTCTCCGCCGAACAGTATATGTACGACCTCGCCCGAGACGCGTTCGTAGCAGGGGTAGGGTCCTCGTACATCAGGCTTAAATTGCTAGAAAAGGGGAAACTCAACTTGACCCAGGCAATGGAGATGGCCGTGAGGTTGGGGGCGGCGTCGAAGAGCTTGGCGCTGTACCCCGAGGACCACGTGCAGTCAACGTGGTTGGAGCAAGCTCAGCTCCCTCCTCGCCCCGCGAACCCGCGCTCCCAGATCGATTCGACGACGGCGGCAGCTCCAGGTGGCCAGCGATGCTATTTTTGTGGAGGGGCCAAGCATCCACGGCAACAGTGTCCGGCAAGAACGGCAATCTGCAGCCAGTGCGGTAAATAGGTTAGACCAAGGAGAGCCAATGGATGTTATCTATCTTGACTTCCAAAAGGCCTTTGACAAGGTGCCTCACGGGAGACTGCTGAGTAAAATAAGGGCCCATGGTATTCGAGGCAAGGTACTAACATGGATTGACGATTGGCTGTCAGACAGAAGGCAGAGAGTTGGGATAAAAGGTTCTTTCTCAGAATGGCAACCGGTGACAAGTGGTGTCCCGCAGGGTTCAGTGTTGGGGCCACAGCTGTTCTCTTTATATATTAACGATCTAGATGACGGGACTGGGAGCATTCTGGCCAAGTTTGCCGATGATACAAAGATAGGTGGAGGGGCAGGTAGTATTGAGGAGGTGGGGAGGCTGCAGAAAGATTTAGACAGTTTAGGAGAGTGGTCCAAGAAGTGGCTGATGAAATTCAACGTGGGCAAGTGCGAGGTCGTACACTTTGGAAAAAAGAATAGAGGCATGGACTATTTTCTAAACGGTGACAAAATTCATAATGCTAAAGTGCAAAGGGACTTGGGAGTCCTAGTCCAGGATTCTCTAAAGGTAAACTTGCAGGTTGAGTCCGTAATTAAGAAAGCAAATGTAATGTTGTCATTTATCTCAAGAGGCTTGGAATACAAAAGCAGGGATGTACTTCTGAGGCTTTATAAAGCACTGGTTAGGCCCCATTTGGAGTACTGTGAGCAATTTTGGGCCCCACACCTCAGGAAGGACATACTGGCACTGGAGCGGGTCCAGCGGAGATTCACACGGATGATCCCAGGAATGGTAGGCCTGACATACGATGAACGTCTGAGGATCGTGGGATTATATTCATTGGAGTTTAGGAGGTTGAGGGGAGATCTGATAGAAACTTACAAGATAATGAACGGCTTAGATAGGATGGACGTAGGGAAGTTGTTTCCATTAACAGGGGAGACTAGGACGCAGGGGCACAGCCTTAGAATAAAAGGGAGTCACTTTAGAACAGAGATGAGGAGAAATTTCTTCAGCCAGAGAGTGGTGGGTCTGTGGAATTCATTGCCACAGAGGGCTGTGGAGGCCGAGACGTTGAGCGTCTTCAAGACAGAAATTGATAAATTCTTGATTTCTCGAGGAATTAAGGGCTATGGGGAGAGAGCGGGTAAATGGAGTTGAAATCAACCATGATTGAATGGTGGAGTGGACTCGATGGGCCGAATGGCCTTACTTCCGCTCCTATGTCTTATGGTCTTATGGTCTTAAAAAAGGCCACTATGGCAAAGTCTGCAGGTCCAAACCTAAAAACGGCAGTGTAGCTTGGTCTAAGTCTAAAAACGGCAGTGCAGCTTGTAACCCTCCAGAACGGAGACAATCTCCTTCGGCATCGCAGTACCCACGAGGTCCGACCACGTGCGAATCCAGGACGGCGCCATTGTGGCTGACGGAGGAGGAGGAAGACCACCAGGAGTCGCTGCGCTTGGCGCCCTCGCCCACATGCGATTCATGGGGGCGGCCATCATGGTCCACGACGACTAGGAGCGACCAGCAGGGGTCCTCAGCATCCACATCGGCAGCATGCAGCAGCGACCAGCAGGGGTCCTCAGCATCCACATCGGCAGCATGCAGTGGCGCCCAGGGGCCAACGGTGGCGTCGATCTCCCTGGATCAGACTAGGCATTACAGACTCGAACATTCTATGATGGAGGTAAAGGTTAGTGGCAGAACTGTGAATTGTCTGTTTGACAGTGGGAGCACCGAAAGTTTCATACACCCTGAAACTGCAAAAAGGTGTGGACTCCGGGTTCTCCCTGCCAAGCAGACAATTTCCATGGCATCACGGTCCCGGTCTGTACCGATCCAAGGACGATGTATGGTAACTCTTGAGGTACAGGGCACAATTTACGAGCAATACAGGCTCCTTGTGTTACCTCACCTTTGCGCGCCAATTCTCCTCGGACTAAACTTTATGGCCCACATGAGGAGTGTGATCCTACAGTACGGTGGGCCACTCCCTTCACTGGCAGTAGGGAATCAGCCGCAGCCTCCAAATTGCCCAAAGCGCCCCGCATGTAATCTATCCACCCTGAAAATTACTACACCATCCCTTTTTAAAAATCTGGTACCTGGCTGCAAGCCCATCGCTACTAAAAGTAGGCGTTACAGCGCTGAGGACCGGATCTTTATTAGATCTGAGGTTCAGCGGCTCCTCAAGGAAGGGATCATACAGGCCAGTGCTAGTCCGTGGAGAGCGCAGGTCGTGGTAGTCAAAAGCGGGAACAAACCTCGGATGGTCATCGACTATAGTCAGACCATTAATAGATACACGCAGCTGGATGCGTATCCTCTCCTGCGCATTTCTGATATGGTCAATCAGATTGCGCAGTACCGAGTGTTTTCTACCATAGACCTTAAGTCCGCCTACCATCAACTCCCCATCCGCCCAGAGGACCGACAATATACGGCTTTTGAGGCGGATGGTCGTCTATACCAATTCCTCAGGGTTCCATTTGGTGTCACCAATGGGGTCTCGGTCTTCCAGCGTGCTATGGACCGAATGGTGGACCAGAACGGGTTGCGGGCTACTTTCCCGTACCTGGATAACGTCACCATCTGCGGCCATGACCAGCAGGACCACGACACGAATCTCCAACACTTTCTGCGCACTGCATCTCGCCTGAATCTGACCTATAACAGGGAGAAGTGCGTATTCCGTACGCGTAGGTTAGCCATCCTCGGATACGTGGTGGAAAACGGGGTCATTGGCCCTGATCCAGACCGTATGCGCCCACTCACTGAACTTCCCTTGCCCGCTAGCACGAAAGCACTGAGGAGATGCCTCGGGTTTTTTTCATATTATGCACAGTGGGTCCCCAACTACGCGGACAAAGCTCGTCCGCTCATTAAGTCCACGACCTTCCCACTTACCCCGGAGGCCCAATTGGCCTTCAAGGTTTTGAAGAGCGACATCTCGAAAGCCACGAAGCACGCGGTGGATGAATCCATCCCTTTCCAGGTGGAGAGTGATGCATCTGACTTCGCCCTAGCCGCCACACTAAACCAGGCAGGCAGGCCCGTCGCGTTCTTTTCCCGCACCCTTCAAGGCCCAGAAATTCGGCACTCAGCGGTGGAAAAGGAGGCTCAGGCCATTGTGGAGGCAGTCAGACACTGGCGCCATTACCTGGCAGGTAAGCGGTTCACCCTGATCACGGATCAACGATCCGTGGCGTTTATGTTCAGTAACACGCAGAGGGGCAAGATCAAGAACGATAAGATCATGCGGTGGAGAATTGAGCTCTCCACCTATAATTACGATATTATGTATCGTCCAGGGAAGCTCAATGAGCCCTCGGATGCCCTCTCGCGCGGAACATGCGCCATCATGCAGGAGGACCGCTTGAAGGCTCTCCACAATGATCTGTGTCATCCTGGAGTCACCAGACTCTACCACTTCATCAAAGCCCGCAACCTGCCCTACTCGGTGGAGGATGTCAGGTCAGTGACTAGAAGCTGTCGGATTTGCGCAGAATGCAAACCACACTTTTATCGACCAGACCGGGCACAATTGGTCAAGGCCACTCGCCCTTTTGAGAGGCTGAGTGTGGATTTTAAGGGCCCCCTTCCCTCAACGGACCGGAATGTCTATTTTCTCAATATAATAGACGAGTATTCCCGGTTTCCGTTTGTTTTCCCCTGTGCGGACACGTCAACTGCCACCGTCATTAAGGTTTTCAGTGAACTTTTTACCCTGTTCGGGTACCCCTGCTACATTCATAGCGACAGGGGCTCGTCGTTCATGAGCAACGACTTGAGGCAATTCCTGCTCTCATTCGGGATTGCCTCTAGTAGAACCACGAGCTACAACCCTAGGGGTAACGGACAGGTGGAAAGGGAGAATGCTACAGTCTGGAAGGCTGTCCTACTGGCACTGAAATCCAGGGGCCTTCCAGTCTCCCGTTGGCAGGAGGTCCTTCCAAATGCGCTCCATTCTGTCCGCTCCCTCCTGTGTACGGCAACCAATGCTACTCCCCACGAGAGGATGTTCTCATTCCCTCGGAAGTCGTCCTCGGGGACCTCATTGCCAGCCTGGTTGACGTACCCGGGACCCGTCCTTCTGCGGCGCCATGTGAGGGCTCGCAAGTCCGACCCCTTGGTCGAACCGGTCCAACTCCTCCACGCCAACCCTCAGTATGCCTATGTGGCATATCCTGACGGGCGAGAGGACACTGTCTCCATTAGAGACCTGGCGCCCGCAGGGGACGTAGCAACTCCTGTCGCTCCTATTCCCCCAGTCACGAATCCACTACTCCTCATTACTTCCCCAGACGTGGCGCGGTCAGCACCGGGACCAGTGCATAACACTTTTACTCCCATGTACAGCTTGCCTGAGACTTGGAGATCGGCGCCACCATCATCATCACCACCACCACTACCACCAAACGTTCCAGGATCCCCTGCACCATCGCCTCACCAGGGCCGGCCGGCCCGGGAGTCCTTGAGGGGACAGCCAGACGTTGCTTTGGAAAGAGCGCCACCACAAGCACCTGCTCCGGTTTCGCAACCGGTGTTGAGGAGATCGCAGCGTCGGTGCGGTCCTCCAGACCGTCTGGACTTGTGAATCCTGTGATTTTTCTGTTATTGTCTGTTTATATGACCTGCTTTTCGTCCACCCCGCCACCTTTTGTTCTTAAAGGAGGGGTGAATGTGGTGAACCATCGTTGGTTCACCACTGGGGTTTGTTACTATGTTACTGTTGGGCTAGGGTGTTGTTACTGTGGGGGTTGTACTATGTTGTTGGGTTAGGGTGTTTACCTGTTATAAGAGTTATCATGGCACATTCCAGTGGGGTCCCGCCTCCGGTGGCGAGGTATAAGACCCCCTGCTCCGGCAGGACCCCTTCAGTCTGAACTGGTGTATTCGTGTTAGTAGTTCCCTTGTTACTTTATTAAAGCCTTCAATACCGAAGCCTTGGTTCCATGTGCTTATTGACGCGCATCACGCATCTCCCAGAACCGGAGAACAGCCGCAGACCAGACCACGCTGGAAACCAGCGGGAAGGCAGGTAAGTAATTTGAATCTTTTAAAATATGTTTTAAATGTCTTTTAAATCTAATTATCGGGAACTTACCGGTCCCGATTGAATCTCCCACCCCACCAGTAGTACTTCATTCCGGCCGGGTTTAAACTAGCTCCCTGTGTGAGGGGAACTAGTGGGAGACCCCGCCGGAATGAAGGGGGGGGGGCAATCAGGGCCCCCCAGGGAGTCGGGCGGCTGGGGGGGTGGTGCCCCCTGGGCATGGGTATCCTGACAGTGCCGGCCTGTGCCCCCGGCACTGCCCAAGGGGCAAAGTGCCCATGCCCGGGGGCACCTTGGCACTGCCCACTGGGCATAAGGCAGTGCCAAGGGGGAGGGGCCTATTGTTGGCAAAGCCTAGGGTGATCGGTGTGGGTGGGGTGGGGGGGTCCCACTGCCACTCTGCATTGCGATCGGTCTGGGATGGAGGGAGGCCAGTGATTGGGGCAGGCTGGGGGGGGAGGTTTTCTCCCGGGTGGGGCCTGCCTTCCGGGGGGGGGGGTGTCTGATCTGGGATGGGCGGCAGCGAAGAGGGGGGTCTGCTGGGGTGAGTGGGGTGGGAGGATCGCCACTGCTGGGGGGAGGGGCTGGACATCGGGGCGCTCCAGGGTGGGGGGGTCAGGGCTGACCTGGGAATTGTTGTGGGGGCCGCGATCAGGCTGGAGGGGCAGCACCGCCGGGGCACCTGGTTGGCCAGCTCGATCGCTGCGCAGAGTTCCAGAACTGTCAGATTCCAGCCCCCCTGGGTTTTTAATGAGATTCACGATTGGGATCTCTGCAATGCACAGAATGCGGAGATTCGAGTGAGAAGCTGAACTGACAAAACAGTCGGGATCTAGAACAAATTTTCCCGCCAATTCAGCGCTTTTGGGAGAATCACGGCCTTCATTGCAGTGTTAATGTAAGCCTACTTGTGACTAATAAAGAAACTTTAACTTTCATGGTCTCTTCTACAATATTGTTCAGTAAACAGTTCCAGGATTTTGACTCAATGACAGTGAAGGAATAGTGATAACTGTCCATGCCCACATGGTGTGTCATGTGGAAGTGAAAGTGTTTCCATGACATATTGATCTTGTTCTCCTCAGCAGAAAAAGTCACAGGAGAGGGAGATACAACTGGGGGAGTCCAGAACTAGGAGCCATTGTTGAGGATAAAGGGTAAACCTTTTAGCACTGAGGTGAGGAGACATTTCTTCACCCAGAGAGTTGTGAATGTGTGGAATTCACTACCACAGGAAGTAGTTGAGGCCAAAATGTCTGATTTCAAGAAGAAATTAAGTATAGCTCTTGGGCCTAAAGGGATCAAGGCTAAAGGGAGAGGGGAGGATCAGGAGATTGAATTTGATGATCAGCCATGATCATAACGAATGGCGGAGCAGACTCGAAGGGCCGAATGGTCTACTCCTGCTTCTAGTTTCTATGTAACTGGAATAGTCTTGTAGTGTTCCTACAGTACATTCTGAAGGTGGCAGGGGCACTAACCAAATGAACTTGTCTGTCCTGGATAGCTTCAAGCTGCTTGAACATTGTTACAGTTACACCCAAAAAGGAGAATAATGAATGTTCAATTACACACTTGGCTTGAACCTTGTGGATAGTGGAGAGGCTTTGATAGTCAGGAGTTGAGTTGCTCATTGCAGAATTCCAACCAGTTCCCTGTTTTTGTAACCAAAGTCCTGATATGCAGCTCCAATTAAACTTCTGGGCAATGCTAAAATGGGGAGGGGTGGTGGGGGGGGGGGGGGGGGGGGCGGGGGGGGGGGAGACTTGGCAATAGTGATACCATTGAAGGTTAATCATGTGCCATGAATGTTCCCTGTGACTAGTCAGTTATATCCCTTAACTGAACTGGAACCCACCTAAGAAGAAGTAATGGGTATTGGACAGATAAGAAAATAAGTTTTACCTTATCTTCTCCCTCTACCCACCATAATCTTTCCCCCAACCCCTCACCCAGCATTACCATATTACCACACCAACAAGGGTCATGTTTAATCAGCTAATATAACTTCTGCACAGGGGCTGTGTCTGTACGATCAATCTATCTTTACTCTGTACAGATGTTGAATGATCTGCTGTTACCTCCAACAGTTGCTGTTATTTGTAGCATTTTGCTTTTTATTGAATAGAATGGGCCAGTATTCTCTGGAGTTCAGAAGAATGAAGGTTGATTGAAATGTATAAAGCACTTAACAGTGTTTGAAAGGGTGATGCTGAGAGTTTTATTTCCCCTGGCTGGGGAGTCTAGAACTAGGCCTCATAGTCTCAGGGTAAACGGTCAGCCATTTAGGACTGAGATGAAAAGAAACCTCTTCACTCAGAGGGTTGTAAATCTTAGGAATTCTCCACCACAGAGGGCAGGTATTCTCATTTAATGAGTATATTCAGGATAGTGATTGATGGACCTTTGGACACTAAGGATATCAAGGAATATAGGAATTGTACGGGAAATTGAAGTTGATGTTGTGGTTTTATTGAATGGTGGAACAGACTCAAGAGGCCGTTTACCTACTCCAGCTCCTGTTCTTAGCTTCTTAATATGGGTTTGGTTTTGGGGAGCTATACGCTTCAACGAAAATCTAACGTTCAGTAAATCATGCTTCTGGCTGCCACAAGCTGACTCGCAAGGAACATTTGGGACGGCACGGCGGCACAGTGGTTAGCATTGCTGCCTCAGTGTCAGGGAACCAGGTTCGATTCCCGGCTCGGGTCACTGTCTGTGTGGAGGTTGCACATTCTCCCCGTGTCTGCGTGGGTTTCCTCCGGGCGCTCCAGTTTCCTCCCACAGTCTGAAAGATGTGCTGGTTAGGTGGATTGGCCATGCTAAATTGCCCCTTAGTGTCAGGGGGCTAGCTAGGGTAAATGTATGGGGTTATGGAGATAGGGCCTGGATGGGATTGTGTTCGGTGCAGACTTGATGGGCCGAATGGCCTCCTGCACTGTAGGGATTCTATTTTCAACTGTATTTTTTTCAAAGTTTCCTAACTTATTTTTATGGAAGGCACAATGTTGTTTTTCTCTCAGGCAGGCACGCTATGTTCCCAATTTGCCAATATTAATTTGCATTCTTGTTTGCAGAGGTGGAGTGGTGACAGGCAAGGTTGGTGGAGGAGAGCAGGGGAGAGAGAGAGCTGTCAGGGATGGCTGGATATAAAAATTCTCCTTCATGGTCACGCTGCTTGCTATCAAGGAGGTTCACGATCTGGCAAATGCTGTATCTGCTGCAGCAAAGAGAAACTATTCTAATGCAATCTTTCTTCACTTTTTATTTACACGTCTTCCTTCCACCTGGATTTTGTGGTCAGCTCACCATTCATCTCATTGACAGCTGCCCACAAAAGCGGAGCGTGGCGCCCTCTACAGGATGTCTGTGAACAGGGCAGGAAACAGCAAGACTCTTCATCCAATCAGATGGAGGAATCCTGAAGCACTTTGGGCGGGATCTTAGCTGCCATTCATGCCACATTCACGCTGCAGCGAGGTCAGAGAATTTGGCGGCCAGCCCAATCTCTGTTCATTCTGGCAAGATGGTCCCGCTGGCATGAACGGTGATAAGATTTCGGCCATTCCGTTGCTTTCTCCCGAATCTGTGGAGACAGGGTTAGAAGGAGTGTGGGGGTGGGGGTGAGGGAGGTGCAGTAAATTGGGTGGGAGCCATATTCAATATGACTCTCTGCTGCCATCGGAGAGCTTTCCCATGGATGGACTGGAAATTGGGTCACCTGCCTGCTTCATAAGACCATAAGACACAGGAGCAGAACTAGGCCACTCGGCCCATTGAGTCTGATCCGCTATTCAATCATGGCTGATATTTTTCTCATCCCTATTCTCCTGCCTTTTCCCCATAACTCCTGACCCCCTTATTAATCAAGAACTTATCTATCTTTGACTTAAAAACACTCAATGACCTGGCCTCCACAGCCTTCTGCGGCAAAGAGTTCCACAGATTCACCACTCTCTGGCTGATGAAATTTTTCCTCATCTCTTTTAAAGGATGGTCCCTTTAGCCTGAGGTTGTGCCCTCTGATTCTAGTTTTTCCTACTAGTGGAAACATCCTCTCCACGTCCACTCTATCCAGGCCTTGCAGTATCCTGTAAGTTTCAATAAGATCCCCCCTCATCCTTCTAAACTCCAACGAGTACAGATCCAGAGTCCTCAACTGTTCCTCATACGAAAAGCTCTTCATTCTTGTGAACCTCCTCTGAACCCTTTCCAAGGCCAACACATCCTTCCTTAGATATGGGGCCCAAAACAGCTCACAATACTCCAAATGTGGTCTGACCAGAGCCTTATACAGCCTCAAAAGTACACCCCTGCTCTTGTATTCTAGCCCTCTCGACATGAATGCTAAAATATTGCGTTTGCCTTCCTAACTGCCGACTGAACTTGCACGCTAACCTTAAGAGAATCTTGAACAATGATCCCCAAGTCCCTTTATGTTTCTGATTTCCTAAGCATTTTCCCATTTAGAAAATAGTCTATGCCTCCATCCCTCCTTCCAAAGTGCATAGCCTCACACTTTTCCACATTGTATTCCATCTGCCACTTCTTTGCCCACTCTCCTAACCTGTCCAAGTCCTTCTGCAGCCCCCCTGCTTCCTCAATACTACCTGTCCCTCTACATATCTTTGTACCATCTATAAACTTAGCAACAGTGCCTTCAGTTCCTTCCTCCAAATTGTTAATGTATATTGTGAAAAGTTGTGGTCCCAGCACCGACCCCTGAGGCACACCACTAGTCACTGGCTGCCATCCTGAAAAAGACTCCTTTATTTCCACTCTCTGCCTTCTGCTAGTCAACCAATCCTCTATCCATGCCAGGATCTTACTCTTAATACCATGGGCGCTTAACTTATTTAACAGTCTCCTATGTGTCTTCAATTAGTTCACTTGAGGTCCCTCTTAGGAACCATTTTTCACTGGCACTGGGATTTTATTGTCTTTAGAGCACTTCCACCCCCTTCAATGTTTGTGGAGGCTGGCAGTTCAATCGAGGCGGCCTACCAGTGGCAGGCCAGGAGGCTTTTAGAACCAGAGGGTCCATGCTCCAATGAAGGGGCACAGGAGGCACAGCCTGTCTGTGAACAGTCTCGTGGAGGTGTTTTCCCTCCAACTGAATGTCCCCTAACAGCTTTGGACCTTTTCATTTATGAATACAATGCAGGCAGCGAAGACTACCTTGTGTCGAGACACCATTGCATTTTTCCTGCCTGCCTCACCAGTACTCATCCATCACAGTGGAGCTGCTAATCTGACATCACTGTAGGCCCTCTGATCTGGCTTGTGGCATTGGGAGCTTCCCCACAATCCTCATAGGAGGAGAATGTGGAGATGCTGATTAGGAAGCTGCCACCTTGAAGGTTGTGCCAGTGAGTTCAGGACCCCCACATGGGCCAGACACAGAGTCCTGAACATTGCAGGAAAATCCAGGCCTCAGTGTCTAAATCAGGAAGCATAAACAGGAAATGTAAATTAGATTTAAACCACATATAAAAAGAGCAATAAAGATTGAGAACAGATGAGATCGAGAGAGCATGAAAGAGATAGACAGATAAAGTCAAACAAAAAGTTTAATTTAAAAATAAATCTCCAACACTAATTAACTTCTGCCGGACTGAGACTCCAGAACCGTAAAATTATATTTTCAGGGCCAGAGAGGTTGTTTGGAAGTAATTACCACTTACCAAACATTAAAAAATTCACTTCTTCCTGAATGCACCAACATTAACTTTTTCAGTCATCTTCAGTGAACAAGTGCCCCAAGGAGTTGTACATTTGTTACAGATTTCCCGACAGAGATTGGAGCACCATTGGAGTACGGGCAGAGGAGGGGGACAAGGGCCAACCAACCCCTAGATTTAATGACTATCCAGCATGAAATCTCTACCTGATGTGAACAACCCCAGGCAAGAGGAGGAAGTGTAGCCAGAGATGTATGGATTAAAGGGGTATACACAATCTGTGCAGGCTGTCATCACTCACATTGCACAATGTAATCGTTGATGAGCATCTTGTAACTAATTTGGCAAGGTCTTTGATGCCCGTTAACCAACTTACTTATGTCTCTTTGTCACAGGAGGAGCCCCTTCTGTTCAGCCTCTGCCAGAAGATGTTTCACCACGCCACTCCGAGGAGGAGGAAGAACCTTTGGAGGATGCTGTGTTACATCTTCTCTTAGCACCAAGCAGCATTGCAGGTACTGGCACTTCGACAGGGACTAATGTGCTAGAGTGGAGGAGGGGCGGGGGGGGCGGGTGGAGATGGGGGGATTCACACAGACACACACACTGGTGAGGGCATTTCATATTTATACATCCAGCTGCCCGACAGCAGGTCTTGGGCAGTGGGAGAACGGTCAGGAGTGATCCAGAGACTGATTCTGAGTTAAATGATGAACTTCTGGAGTTGTCTGTAAGGAAGCAGATGCTGGATGTCCAACAGGAGCTCCGTGAAGATCTGGCAGATATATCAGAGGGGTTGTATGTTCTAGGCTGGACTGCGAAACTGTCCGTCCAGACCTTGTGTCCACTGACCACCCACTGTTCAGAGCGCCAAGATTCCTTCATGGACTTAAAAAATTGCAAATGCTGGAAGAATTCAGCAGGTCTGGCAGCATCTGTGGAGAGAGAAGCAGAGTTAATCTTTCGAGTCTGTATGAGGTTCCTCAGGTTAAAATGTGTTGGATTTCATCGGGGATAGAGCAGGTGAAGCAAAATGAGAAATCAGGGATAGGTGGAAGCTCAGGAGGGGTTGACAAAGATGTCATGGACACAAGACAAATGGAATGTTAGCGATCGTGTTAAAGACTAAGGACAGACTGTTAGAGGCCTAAAGGTCAGATAGCAGAGTGTGTTAATAGCAGAACAAGGGTGAAAGTTCCCTGAAAGCAAAACATAAGGACAGGCTACAGATTAGCCCTGTTGGGGAGGGGTTTAGGAAAAAAAAGGCTCAAAATGGAGGACAGAGTTCATGGTTTGGTGTTGTTGAACATAATGTTAAGTCCAGAAGGATGAAAAGTGCCTTATCGGAAGATGAGGTGTTGTTTCTCCAGTTTGTGTTGGGATCCATTGGGTCGTTGCAGCAGGCTAAGAACAGAAATGTTGGCATGACATCAAGATGCTGAGTTGAAATGACAAGTAACAGGAAGGTCGGGGGTCAGGCTTGTGGGCGGAGTGAAGGTGTTCTGCAAAGCAGTGACTCAGTTTGTGTTTAATCTCCCCAGTGTGGAAGAGACTGCATTGGGAACAGCAAATACAATGGACCAAATTGAAAGAAGTGCAAATGAAGTGCTGCTTCACCTGAAAGGAGCGCTTGGGGCCTTAGGCGCTGAGGAGGGAGGAGGTAAAGGGGCAGGATTACACTTTCTGCCATTGCATGGAAAGGTGTCATGAGAAGGGGATGAGGTGGTCGGGTTGACGGGGTGAACCAGTGTGTCACAGAGGAAATGGTCCCTATTCCTCTGACAGGAGAGGTGAGGGGAAGATATGTTTGGCGGTGGTAACATGCTGGAGTTGGTGGAAATGGTGAAGGATGATCCTTTGAATATAGAGGTGGGGTGAAAGGTGAGGACAAGGAGAACCCTGGCATGGACTGGGAGGGAGAGGAAGGGGTGTGGGAAGAAGTGTGGGAGATGCGTCATACACGGTTGTCAATCACAGTGGGGAGGAAACCTCGACTCAAAAGAAAGGAAGGCATGAAGTAGAAGACTTTTACTCGAATCTTTTCATACAACTCTGTCTCCTGTCTACTGACTCTCTACATCATACTGTTGGCGGTACTGTTCTCCAGTCCCACATTAACCCTGGCAATGCCAAACAGAACACCCTTATACTACAATACCATTCAGAACTGAAATCCAAACAGATGTAGAAACCCATTGGGCCTGGACACCAAATGTTAATTCAGAACCCAGTTCTGATGAATGGTCATCAACTTGAACACTGCATTTCTCTCCCCAGTGCATACGAACATACATGCAAACATCCATACATTAGGAGCAGGAGTAGGCTCCTTGGCCCTTTGAGCCTGCTCCACCATTCTATAAGATTGTGGTAAACCACTGTTAAGCTTATTGCCTGTGTGTGTGTGTGACATGCCTGGTCATGCCCCTGCTGGCCCTGCCTGAGACTCCTCCCCCCCAGTCCAGGTATAAAGGTGACTGCTCCCCACCCCCCTGCCTCAGTCTCGGGACCAGTTCAGCAGCATGGGTGTGCTCCAAGTCTTTTGCGAATAAAAGCCTATTTGTTCTTGCATACAAACTAGTCTTTGCTTGATTCATAGTGCATCAAAGATCATGGCTGATCTGCTAGTAACTTAAACCCCGCATTCCTGCCTACCCCGATAACCTTTCGTCCCCTTGTTAATCATGAATCCAGCTCGCCCGACCTTGAAAGATATTCCAAGATTCCGCTTCAGAGGTTGGCTGACCTGCTGAGGTTTGTTTTAAAATTCTGTTTTTATTCCAGCATCTACAGTATTTGTGCTTTGAAGTGAATTCATGTTCCGACTGACCACCATTCTGTAATTTCTGTCCCTGTTTGTGGGTCTCCAATCTAATTGTTAAGTACCTCGGTCTCTGTTTCTGTGGGTCAGGATGTATGGGCGACTTGAGGTGAAGTATGACCAATACTAGAGATGCCTTGAAGCACAGTATGGCACTTACTTGTTGAGGAGGAGGAGGAGGTGTGGTGGAAATCAAAGACAAGAAGTCACGAGGACAACCATCAGAATCCAGGCAGTGTTTACTGGAACTATGGTGACCTCAGAGCTAGAGAGTCATCATTCCAAGATTTGTGGCTTCATTGTCGGACAATCATGTTTGTAATGGCTGCTTATTTGGGGCAGGAGAGGGTGAATCTAGATAGCTTTAGCAACAAGTACCAACCGACTCAAGAACAGCTTCTTCCCTGCTGTGATCAGACTTTTGAATGGACCTACCTTAAATTAAGTTGATCTTTCTCTACACCCTATCTATGACTGTAATACTATATTCTGCACCCTCTCCTTTCCTTCTCCTTTATGTCCTCTAAGAACAGTATGTTTTGTCTGTATAGTGTGCGAGAAACAATACTTTTCTCTGTATCCCAATATCTGTGACAATAATAAATCAAATCAAAGAATTCTATGCAACCTGCAGCATGGATTCCGCACCCGTTTCGCAGAGTGGACCCGATGTGATATCCTGGAATATGCGATGGGCCATGTTCAGCAAAGGTTACTATGATAGAAATCAGATGACAACAACAACTTGCATTTATGTAGCAGCTTTAACATAAAAAATCACCCCTAGATGTTTCACAGGGACGTTGCCAAATAGAAAATTGGAACCAAGCCACATCTTTAACCTTAAGATGATGCAGCTGTATAGAACGCTGGTTAGGCCACATTTGGAGTACTGCGTCCAGTTCTGGTCGCCGCACTACCAGAAGGACGTGGAGGCGTTAGAGAGAGTGCAGAGAAGGTTTACCAGGATGTTGCCTGGTATGGAGGGTCTTAGCTATGAGGAGAGATTGGGTAAACTGGGGTTGTTCTCCCTGGAAAGACGGAGAATGAGGGGAGATCTAATAGAGGTGTACAAGATTATGAAGGGGATAGATAGGGTGAATGGTGGGAAGCTTTTTCCCAGATCAGAAGTGACGTTCATGAGGGGTCATGGGCTCAAGGTGAGAGGGGCGAAGTATAACTCAGATATTAGAGGGATGTTTTTTACACAGAGGGTGGTGGGGGCCTGGAATGCGCTGCCAAGTAGGGTGGTGGAGGCAGGCACGCTGACATCGTTTAAGACTTACCTGGATAGTCACATGAGCAGCCTGGGAACGGAGGGATACAAACGATTGGTCTAGTTGGACCAAGGAGCGGCACAGGCTTGGAGGGCCGAAGGGCCTGTTTCCTGTGCTGTACTGTTCTTTGTTCTTTGTTCATGTTTATACTACTGCCTCAGTGAAAGAGCCTTCAGCTAGAATCATAGAATCCCTACAGTCAAAAGGAGGCCATTCAGCCCATTGAGCCTGCATTGACAACAATCCCACCTATCCCTGTAACCCCACGTATTTACCCTGCTAATCAGCCTGACACTAAGGGGCAATTTAGCATGGCCAATCAACCTAACCCACACATTTTTGGAGTGTGGGAGGAAACTGGAACACCCGGAGGAAACCTACGCAGATAGGGGGAGAATGTGCAAACTGCACACAGTGACCCAAGGCTGGAATTGAACCCTGGCCCCTGGCGCTGTGAGGAAGCAGTGCTAAGTACTGTGCCACTGCACTGCCCCAGACAGAAAGTGCCAACTCAGCTGAAGGATGAGTCTTTGAAGACCAGCAATTGTGGGCCTTCACATTGTTGAGGCGGTGGAGTTCTGCAAAGCAGAGTTTAGTTTAGTAGTTTATTTGATCTCCTTAATTCAATACCCTTCATAGAAACATAGAAACTAGAAGCAGGAGTAGGGAATTCAGCCCTTCGAGCCTGCTCCGCCATTCATTTTGATCATGGCTGATCATCAAATTCAATATCCGGATCCCCCCTTCCCTCCTTTATCCCTTTAGCCCCAAGAGCTATATCCAATTTCTTCTTGAAATCAGACAACGTTTTGGCCTCAGCTACGTTCCGTGGTCGTGAATTCCACACATTCACTGCCCTCTGGGTGAAGAGATTTCCCCTCACCTCAGTTCAAAAGGTTTACCCCTTATCCTCAAACTATGACCACCTAGTTCTGGACTCCCCCACCTTTGGGAACATTCTTTCTGAATCTACCTGGTCTAACCCTGTTAGAATTTTATAAGTTTCTCTGAGATCCCCTCTCACTCTTCTCAACTCCAGTGAATATAATCCCAATCGACTTAGTGTCTCCTCATATGACAGATTTGCCATCCCAGGAATCAGCAACTTCATCTACTGGTCTGATTTAAAATAGTTGATATTCAATCCATCAACTGGAGGCAAATTAATGTCAGTCAAGGTGAAGATTTAAATTATTTTAAATTCCAGATTGTTGAGCCACCAAATTTACTGTTTTCACTTAAAGTTAATTTATTAGTGTCACAAGTAGGCTTACATTGACATTGCAATGAAGTTATTGTGAAAATCCCCGAATTGCCATACTCCGGCACCTGTTCGGGTACACTGAGGGAGAATTTAGCATGGTTAATGCACCTAACCAGCACATCCTTCGGACTGTGGGAAGAAACCGGAGCACCTGGAGGAAACCCACACAGACACAGGGGAGAATATGCAAATTCCACACAGACAGTGACCCAAGCTGGGAATGCTAACCACCGTGCCACCATGCCCCTCTACCATGATGACCAAGATAGGAGAGAGCACAGGGAGATTCACAAGAATGATTCGAGGGATAAAGAACTATAGCTATGAGGATAAATTGGAGAGGTTGGGACTGTTTTCCTTGGAAAAAAGAAGCTGAGGGGAGACATGATAGAGTTATTCAGGATCCTGAGGAGTATGGACAGGGTAAATAGTGAGAAATTTTACCCTCTCAAGAGAGTATCAGGAACTAATGGGCACAGATTCAAAATAATTGGAAAAAGGAATATAAGTGATGTAAGGAAAAAGCTTTTCACCCAGAGGGTGGTTGGAGTTTGGAGCAAAACTCCTGAGAGGGTGGTGGAGGCAGATTCAATTGAGATACACAAAAGGGGATTGGATTGTTATCTGAAGAGAAAGAGTGTGCAGAGTTATGGGAAGCAGGCAGGGGAGTGGGACCAGGTCAAATGCTCTTTCAAAGAGCAGGCTTGATGGACCGACTGGCCTCCTTCTGCACTGTAAAGGTTCGGTGATTCTGGTTTGGGCAAAAACTCTTTCTAGTTGTATTTTGCATTCATCAAGTTGATACTCGTGTACTACGGTTCCATCAAACTATTTATGGTTGGCATTTTAAAGGTTACAGGAACGATATTAAACTGTTCCTTTAATTCCATGCATCCTCCCTCTTTTTAATTGATATGCATTTTTTGCAAGTGTTCCTTAAGAAGGACCTAGCTTTCGCAAACACAGAACATTCATGAGCGTTCAGGCTGGATTAGGCCTTTTGAGAGGGGCTTAGAATCATAGAATCCTACAGTGCAGAAAGAGGCCATTCGGCCCATCGAGTCTGCACCAACCACAATCCCACCCAGGCCCGATCCTCATATCTCTACATATTTATCCACTAACCCCTCTAATCTATGCATCCCGGGACACTAAAGGGCAATTTAGAATGGCCAATCAACCTAGCCCACACATCTTTGGATTGAACCCACAACTTTGGCTTGAACCCACAACTTCCTGACACAGTGGCAGAACTGCTACCAGCATCTTCGGGCTGGGGTTTTGACAATGCAACCTATTGAAATTGCAAAAACAGATTGCCATGTTTTCTTCTGAGCTACACCAGATGGCCTGTCGATTGATACACTCCAAGAGCAATTGTCAGTGTTTTTCTGTACACTCCTCTTTCAACTTTAAAGGTGTAGGGAGATGTAAATCAAAGAACAAAGAAAAGTACAGCACAGGAACAGGCTCTTTGGCCCTCCAAGCCCGTGCCGATCATGATGCCCTAAATAAACTACAAACAAATACCTTCTGCTCTTACTCAGGCCATATTCTCTCTATTCCCTCTCGATTCATGTACCCACCCACATGCCTCTTAAATGTTACCTGAAGGAGGACGTGTCTGTTTATTTAGTTTTCCCCCAAATCTCTGTGCTCCACCAATCTTGCCCATTTGCGTGCCGCCTTTTTGTATCCACCGCATAGCTTTGTATTGTCAGAAAACTTAAATGTCTCTTCATGCAAGCCATGAATGTAGACTGTAAATAGCTGAGGCCACAACCCTCATCCTTGTAATCTTCTATTGGTTACAGTCTGCAAATTTGAAATGCCCATTTATCTCTATTCTTTGCTCCCTACCATTGATTAGTTCTCCATCCATGATAATACATTATGCCTAATTTCATGAGTTCTTACCCTGTGTGTTAAACTTTTAAAACTGATTGCTTTTAAACTTTAATACTTTAAACCTTATTAAATACTTTTTGGAAATCTTAGTATACTGTATCTACTAGTTCCCCTTTATTTACTCTGCTGGTTACATTGACTTTGTCTATCATACTCTGATTTTCTAGGTGCAATATTAAGATTTTCTTAATAATAGATTCCAGAATTTTCTTGATGACTTTATCAGATTCGCTGGCCTTTTGTTCCCTATTTTCGCTTTTTCTCCATTCTTAAATAGCAGTGTTCTCTTTGCTATGTTTCCATTTGCTATTCCAGAATTCATGGTTTTTGGGAAAATCATAACCAGCGCTTATCCTAGGCCTTCTGTGCTGTAACAATTCCTTGATTCTGTGATATAGGCAATTGGGTCTTAGCAATTTGTTGGTTTCATCCCTGAAGTTTTTCCAGTACTTTATCTTTGCTGATAATAATTCCTTAATTTCTTCAATGTTATTAGCTCCTTAGTTACCCTCTTATTTCTGATATATAACAGGTGTCTAAAAACAGACAGAAAATCTTTGTTCAATGCCTCTGCCATTTCCTTATTCCCCATAATAATTTCTCCTGTCTCTGATGGCGTTGGTTACAGAATATGACTATTCAAGAAGTCTACATAATCTTCTCAATGTTAATCAGCAAATCTTTATTAATTATTTGTAACTATATGGGGTGGCATGGTGGCACAGTGGTTAGTACTGCTGTCTCACAGCTCCAGAGATCCGGGTTCAATTCCAGCCCTGATAGACTATCTGTGTGGGCGCTCCGGTTTCCTCCCACACTCCAAAGATATACAGGTTAGGTAGTCTAACCATGCTAAATTGCCCCTTAGTGTCCCAGGATGTGCAGGTCAGGGGAATTAGCCATTGTAAATGTGTTGATTTACAAGGATAGAGCAGGGGAGAGGGTCTGTGGAAGATACTCTGTCAGAGTGTTGGTGCAGACTGGATGGGCTGAATGGCCTCCTTCTGCACTGTAGGGATTCTATGATATACATTTATACAGTATGTGCCAGACTCTCATCCTATAATACCATTGTTTAGAAGAAGAAACATAGAAAAACTACAGCACAAAACAGGCCCTTCGGCCCCATAAGTTGTGCCAAACATATCCCTACCTTTTAGGCCATTCGGCCCATCAAGTCTGCACCAACCACAATCCCACCCAGGCCCTACTCCCATATTCCTACACATTTTACCCGCTAATCCCTCTAACCTACGCATCTCAGGACACTAAGAGGCAATTTTGGCATGGCCAATCAACCTAACCCGCACATCTTTGGACTGTGGGAGGAAACCGGAGCACCCGGAGGAAACCCACGCAGACACGAGGAGAATGTGCAAACTCCGCACAGACAGTGACCCAAGCCGGGAATCGAACCCAGGTTCCTGGAGCTGTGAAGCAGCAGTGCTAACCACTGTGCTACCGTGCCGCCCATTTACTCCGTTTCCTTGCCCCCCCCCCTCCATTTACTTTAGCTACTCTCCTCCTTTTTCTATACATGTAAAAGCTCTAAGGATCTGTTTTTCTATTTGTGGCTGGTTTGCTCTTGTATTCTATTCTTTCCCTTTTGTCACCTTTTTAGAAGTTCAAAGATGGTTTGTAAAACATTCCCAATCTTCAGGTTTACTGCTAATCTTTGCAAACTTTAAACCCTTTCCTTTAATCTAATACTTGACTTTCCTGGGAAGCCACAGATGGATCTTTCTTGCTGATGTTTTGTATTTGAATACAATGTAGGTTTTGTTGAACTTTGTAAAACTGCAGCAGGACACCAGGGATAATTCCCATTGATTTTTTTTACATTTATCTGAGCAAGCAGAAGGGGCCTTGGTTTCATGTCTCACCTAAGAGAGGGATGTCCAACAGTTCAGCACTCCCTCAGAATTGCACTGGCATGCTGTGGTGAACCATCGTTGGTTCCCACTGGATAGTGCTGAGCCAGGGGCTGGCCAGTACTACAAGGATGTACATATGTTACTGTTGGGTTGTGCTATTGTTGCTGTTGGGGTTAGGGTGGGGTTGTTACACCTTTGTACTGTAGTGTTGTGGCACATCCCAGTCGGGCTCCGCCTCCTGGGAGAGGTATAAGAGTCCCTGCTCTGGCCGGGACCCCTTCAGTCTGGGATAGTGTATATAATTACTGGCTGCTTCATTACAGTAAATAAAAGCCTTTCATTTACTGAGCTTCAAGCCTCGTGTTTGAATAGCGCATCACATGCTAACCTTGACTTCTGTGCTCAAACCCTGGAGTGGGGCTTGAACCCAGAACCTTGCACTCAAGAGGTGAATGTGCTGCCAACTGAGCCATGGCTGACACTGAAGGTGACACTACAGGCCCGATTTTACCATTTTGATTTTAAGTGCTGAATCTGGGCACAAGTCAGATCCGACTAGTAAACCTGTTCTCCGGTGCCCCCATACGCACTCAGCCTGAAAAAAAAGTTGCGAATCTGAATCGCACTGTGGGCAGGGCTTATCGTGCCCGAAACGCTGCTGTTCCGATCGGAGCCTTCAACTGAGTATGCGCAGTAAAAAAAATTTAGAAAAACGCTCCCCTGTCACGTCACTCCCGGGCCGCAAAACGTAGCCCGAGAGCGATGGCCCCCCCAACCCCCCCCACCTCCCACCAGAGATACATCTGGCCTACCTCCCTCCTCCTCCTCCCCCCCCCCCCCCCATCAGAGAATGATCTAGCCTGCCTCCCTCCCCCTCCACCACCGATCTGAGTTTGAGAGCTGCCGGAAGCTCTGAACTTACCTCTTCAGAAGCTGGAGCGCCCAAAACAGACTTTTGCCGAGCATGTCTGTCCCGCGCCAAATCCGGACGGGCGAATGTGATGGTAAAGGGGAAAATGCAGGTAAGATTGGGTGCCCAGTTCATTAAGTCAATTTAAATGCATGCAAATGCATTTGAATTGATGTTGTGCCTGTTTCAGGCCCGGTCCTGATGGCATCCATTTTCAGGCCTTGGTAAAGGGGGAATCAGCGTGGACGTTGGCGTGGATCGCGCTATTCACCTCACGCCTGACTTTATCATGTTTTCGCACCTGAAAACGGGTGCAAAGCAATGGTAAAATCGGGCCCTACATGTCATGAGTGGCTGTGATTCGTCCCTTTCTGCTTCAGTTCACCTTACAAGCCAATACTCTAAAGGTCATTAATGACTCATAGACTGGTGGTAGACTTAATATAACTTATTCAAAACAATCTGCATATCATAGAATTCCCACAGTGCAGAAGGAGGCCATTCAGCTCATCGAGTCTGCACCGACTCTCCGATAGAGCATCCCACCTAGGCCCAACCCTGCTCGATCCCCATGGCTCCATACATTTACCTGCTAATCCGTCTAGCCCACACAATCTGGGACACTAAGAGGCAATTTAACATGGCCAATCTACCTGACCCCAACATCTTTGGACTGTGGATAGAAATCGGAGCATCTGGAGGAAACTCACTCAGACATGAGTCTTTTGCTGTATAGAGGAATGGGGAGAACATGCAAACTCCACACAGATGGTCACTCAAGGCTGGAATTGAACCAGGGTCCCTGCCGCTGTGAGGCAGCAGTGCTAACCACTGTGCCACCATGCTGCACATTGTGCCACCTTGCTGCCCATATATATGCCTTTCGTGACCGGCTGAACAAAACTGGCAGCTTTTAACTACCAATACATGTTACATATACCGCTCCCACTCCTTGAATTATATCAAACTTCTTTCTTTGCCCAAGGCTTTCTAATGCACAGTTACCACAAAATTTGATACCCCCACATGCATTATATATTTGTTTAAAAACGCACAAACAGAAAGATGCACTTCTAAAAATAGGCTTCCGAGTTCTGTATTGCTAAACGTGGAACATAACCCTATTTAATCCACCCACTCAGGCCAGACTATGCCTCAGCATAAATAGGAACGAGCAATAGTTTAGACAATTGCATTCAAAGCCACATCTGAATTAATTTAAAAAAAGGCAAAATCAAAGCCAAAAGACTCGTAAAATGTGACCAGGATTCAAAATGCCAGTGACATTTGTATTGGAAAATAGATAAATTCTATTTTAATGGAAATCCAAACACAACTCAATCAGCTTCGAAGATAAAAATGGAAAAAGCTGCTCCAACGATTGCCAAGCATTGTCTCACTGGATTGGATCGAATTGGATAAAAACTGGTTGACGGAGAACAAATTGTTGCAGATACCAGCAATCTGAAACAAACAGAACAGAAAATGCTGAAAGCACTCAGCAGGTCAGGCAACATTTGTGGAGTGAGAAATGTCAGATTAATGTTTCAGTTTATAGAAATCATAGAAACCCTACAGTACAGAAAGAGGCCATTCAGCCCATCGACTCTGCACCGACCACAATCCCACCCACGCCCTACCCCCATATCCCTACATATTTTACCTGCTAATCCCTCTAACCTACGCATCTCAGGACACTAAGGGGCAATTTTAGCATGGCCAATCAACCTCACCCGCACATCTTTGGACTGTGGGAGGAAACTGGAGCACCCGGAGGAAATCCACGCAGACACGGGGAGAATGTGCAAACTCCACACAGACAGTGACCCAAGCCGGGAATCAAACCCAGGTCCCTGGAGCTGTGAAGCAGCAGTACTAACCACTGTGCTACCGTGTCTTTTCATCAGAACTTAAAAATGTTGCAGGCAAATAACAACCACGACTTGTATTTATATAGAACCTCAAATGTAACAAAGCGGCCTAAGATGCTTCATGGGAAAATTATAAAGCAAAACGTTGGTGAGATGGGAAAATTCTGACCAAGGCTTCTGCAGAAAATGCAGATGTATGGGATTGGGGGTGATCTAGGAAATTGGATCAGGAATTGGCTAGCGGATAGGAAACAGAGGGTGGTGGTTGATAGTAAATATTCATCATGGAGTGCGGTTACAAGTGGTGTACCTCAGGGATCTGTTTTGGGGCCACTGCTGTTTGTAATATTTATTAATGATCTGGATGAGGGTATAGTTGGGTGGATTAGCAAATTTGCTGATGACACCAAAGTCGGTGGTGTGGTAGACAGTGAGGAAGGGTGTCGTAGTTTGCAGGAAGACTTAGACAGGTTGCAAAGTTGGGCCGAGAGGTGGCGGATGGAGTTTAATGCGGAGAAGTGTGAGGTAATTCACTTTGGTAGGAATAACAGATGTGTTGAGTATAGGGCTAACGGGAGGACTTTGAATAGTGTGGAGGAGCAGAGGGATCTAGGTGTATGTGTGCATAGATCCCTGAAAGTTGGGAATCAAGTAGATAAGGTTGTTAAGAAGGCTTATGGTGTCTTGGCGTTTATTGGTAGGGGGATTGAATTTAGGAGTCGTAGCGTTATGTTGCAACTGTACACAACTCTGGTGCGGCCGCACTTGGAGTACTGTGTGCAGTTCTGGTCCCCACATTACAGGAAGGATGTGGAGGCTTTGGAGAGGGTGCAGAGGAGGTTTACCAGGATGTTGCCTGGTATGGAGGGGAGATCCTATGAGGAGAGGCTGAGGGATTTGGGATTGTTTTCGCTGGAAAGGCGGCGGCTAAGAGGGGATCTTATTGAAACATATAAGATGATTAGAGGTTTAGATAGGGTGGATAGTGATAGCCTTTTTCCTCTGATGGAGAAATCCAGCACGAGGGGGCATGGCTTTAAATTAAGGGGGGGTAGTTATAGAACCGATGTCAGGGGTAGGTTCTTTACCCAGAGGGTGGTGAGGGATTGGAATGCCCTGCCAACATCAGTAGTAAATGCGCCTAGTTTGGGGGCGTTTAAGAGATCCGTAGATAGGTTCATGGACGAAAAGAAATTGGTTTAGGTTGGAGGGTCACAGTTTTTTTTTTAACTGGTCGGTGCAACATCGTGGGCCGAAGGGCCTGTTCTGCGCTGTAATGTTCTATGTTCTATGTTCTATGTTCAATGTAACTTGCAGTGGACACTGAAACCTGGGTGGGTCGTGGAGAAATCCATGGGATATCTTGGAGTACTATGAACTCTGCCAGTTCATAGAATCCTACAGTGCAGAAGGAGGCCACTTGGCCCATCAAGCTACACCGACAACAATCCCAAGCCCTATCCCTGTAACCCTATGCTTTCACCCCACTAATACCCCTGACATTAAGGGTCAATTTAGTATGGCCAATCCACCTAACTTGCACATATTTGGACTGTGGGAAGAAACTGGAGCACCCGGAGGAAACCCACACAGATGCAGGGAGAAAGTGCAAACTCCACACAGTCACCCGAGGCTAGAATTGAACCCGGGTCCCTGGTGCAGTGAGGCAGCAGTGCTAACCACTGTGCCAGCGTGCCGCCCCTTTATTATGCATTTATTATGCAGTGTGGTATGTTTGACCACAGTTCGCCTGTTAATCAATGCTGATCCTGAGTATTAGAGCACAAGATAGATATTGTAATTTTTTTTAACCTTTCTGACATTTTAACAATAAAGTTTACTTTGTTTGCTCAAAAACCATGGGATCTTGTGGCTTTATTCTCTTTGTAGGTACCTAGATTCACAAACTTTGTTTAATTTAAACCCAAAGTTACAGGTCCCTAACCAGATTGTCGCAAAACATTGGGGGTCTGGCCCAGGATAATGACAAGTAACATTAACAATGCAGGTGCAATCTTTCACTAAAAGATATCTAGTTTGTTTTTGCAGGTGAGCAGCATGGAAACTGAGAGCATCCAAATTTCAGGGCTTTTCTACTGACCTTCATCAGTAAAGGAGAATTGATATAGTCTACAATGTAAAAAAGAATCATTCTTTACAGAGGAGGACACTGCTCCTAGTATAGCCCAGGTAAAATAATGGCCACGGGAATATATATGTAATTTTCAAGCTATAAAAAATCCATAGTTTGCTACATTACTCCCCTATGTACTCTATGAACGGTATGCTTTGTCTGTATAACCGGCAAGAAACAATATTTTTCACTCTATTCCAATACATGTGGCAATAATAAATCAAATCAAAGATTGGAAGCTTCCAATATGTCTATAAAGAATAAACGGCTAAGAATAAATAAGTGGAAAATAGGTTTCAGAAAGTAAATAAGGTTATTTGGTGTGAGTCTGTGTGTGTGTGTGTATGTGTGTGTGCACTTGTCCTCTGAGGTTATGAAGGCTTATTGAAGTGTAATTGAGAGTATTTTTATCATTAATTATTCCCTTTGAAGGATAGTTTTCCAATGTTACCCTGTGAAGATGGTACTTTATCAGAAAAACCTGTGAGGTGCACAAGTAACTCCTGAAGGAAATGTTAAGCTTCTTTCATTGTTAAACGTTGCTGTGTGTTTTGTCCAATATGGCATTCTTTATTTGACAAGTGTGTGCCCAGAATTGATAAACAGTTCACACAGCCTTTGTTGTTCACTGAGCAGGAAACCCCCTGCAGCATGTAACAGTAATGTAACACACTTCTCCTTCTAACAACAAAGTGATTTGAAGAGAATTCTCTTTACAATAAACAGTTCCAGATTATTCATCTCCTGCCGACTTTGTGTTTCTATTCATCAAAATATTGAAAAAAAGTACAATAAAATGTTCCACATAGCTCATGAAGGAGGAATGCATTCTCTTAAATATTATTAATTTTGTTATGCAACCAGTTATTTGCAGAATAAATAATTAAAAGGATGAATATGTTAGTTTCTTCCAAGAATGCCATAGGTGGAATACTTAATAAGCAACTGTAGGATCTAAATCCATCATTCCATAACATGTTATTAGCAACATAATGTGTGTCAACGTACAAACATACTGCCAAGACTAACCCCTTAGTATTTTTTTTAAAATCACATTCTATATTTTGTCAATGTCCTTAAAACAATTCAACTGAATTTACTCTGCTACATCCACTAACCTGGATTTTAGGAATATTTGATTGCCCCAAATACACACCATTCATCATATCAGATTAATCATCTATGTATTTGTCTTAGATAGCCAGGAAGGCGAATGCCATTTGAATCTTATAATGCAGATATCCTGCCAAATGTACAGTGTGTACCTACAACCTTCTCAGTGCGCTGTAAAGTACACAGTGTATTTCTGTAAGTGTGTGTCTCTGTTTCTGCTCTATGCCCAGCTTGTTATTTTCCTGTCCTCCCGATTATTTTTCCACCCTGCTCACTCAATACTTCTGCCTCATATCCAGTGTGTCGCAAAGGCCCCTCCTTCCCCCACTTCATGCAATTGCCAACAAAGTGCCTCTTGCTCTTTCTACAGGACAAGCCATCTCTAGAGATCAGTGGTGCTGCTGTTCTGTAAATATTAGATTTTCTTTGCCTTATTATTGCTTGATTAATTACCTTGATATGATAGAAAGTCAGTTAAGTAATATGGTAATGACTGAGATTATGTTCCAGTCAATTGATATCTGATGGTTACTGGAAATCTGGCCTGTCACTTTGACCCCACAACCTAAAATTTTGTTGCTGGATAGGTTAGATCATGAATTCCTCATGAAAATTTTTCTTATGCTATATTTTATATCTGCTGATCCACTCATGAGTTAAATGTTTTACTTGAAAAGTTTTTCATATAGACTTGGAAAACATTTTGTTGCTTCTAATTTGGTAGCCATTTTGAGGTAAAACAATTAATGGCCACAAATCTTTTTTTATTCTTTAATGGGACATAGGCACTGTTCGCAAAGCCAACATTTGTTGCCCATCCTTAATGGTCTTTAAGAAGGTAATGGGGCTAGTGTACAGATAATATTAAATCAAAAATGGCAATGCAAATCAGAACAACGGGCCCTATAGCCTAATAACTTCAAAACACAATGATGTTAAGTTGGATGACTTAAAGTGAGGACATACTGTACCATTGTGTCGCTGCCTCTGTTGGGTCTGCCCTCCAGTGGGAATGGACATACCTGGGATGGCAGGGGGATGTCGAGCAGGGGAGGGGGTGACTGATGGTTTTTGCCTGGAAGCCTATGGCTATGTCAGGTTGTTCCTTGATGAATTTGTGGGACAGCTGTCTCAGTTTTGGCACAAGTTTCTGTATGTTAGTAAATAAATCTTTGTTGGGCTGGCAAGGCCCATTGTCCTTTCCAGTGCCTAAGCTAAGGGATGTCCACCTCTGGTCCTCCTTGACTTTGCTATCGCAGTTTAGTACAACTGAATGGTTTGCTAGACCATTTCAGAAGTAGTTAAGAGTTAAGCACATTGCTGTGGATCTGGAGCCACATGGAAGCCAGACCAGGAATGTGTAGTATAAAGGGTTAATGTTAATAATGTTACACCATAGGCAATATTGCAGCCAATAGTCAGACAGTGCTTAAATGAAGAGACAACAACATACGAGGAGGTTGTATTTTTGATACCTTTGTGAGCTTTAAAAGGACCACTGTCATAGAAGGGTGAAGTCCAATAGATATACCCAAAGGCCAGAAAAGAGTGTGGATTCCTTCGTTAATGATTTATAACAACTAACAGGGAATTGCAAATATGAAGCCCTAAAAGACGAATTAATTTAGGATCACATTGTTGTAGAAACCTCAGAGGAGATTTTATCAGACTTTCTGCAGTCAAGAGAAGAACTTTATCGAAGGATGTGAGGTTAACAAGCAGGCAGAAGTGAGAAAGCAAAATCAACATATTAATTTGAGATGGCAAGGACATCTTGTGGAGAAGAATGGCTGACAGAGTGCCGTTTGCAGGACACAGAAGTAGCAGTGCACCTACTTAGAAACAGGAAAAGGGTGTGGTAGCCGCCGTTACTCAGTGTTCTCACTGTGGTGGAAAAAGGCTGCATTGGTGCAAAGAATGCGCTGTCAAACAGCGCCATTCCTACAAGAGGACAGGGCATTTTAAATCTGTACGCTACAATAAAAAGCTTCTAACACAACAATTAAAGGAGAAACCACTTAAAATATTTATCATTTGAGAAATGAAGGATGATAAAGGTCGTGAAGTGCCATTCTTGGGAGATATTACAGGATCTGATGGGAACTATTGGAGCACAGATATTATGGTCAATGGATGTAACCAAATTTCAGATTTGACACTGGAGCAGGAGTTTCAGTCCTTTCAGACACCGAACAGTGGCTAAAGCAAGATTTCCTCCAGCCATGGCCCAGGAGATATTCAACCAAAGGTCAGGGGACAGTTAACAGCTCAACGTCAGTACAAAGGAAGCAAAATCACGGAGATTTGTATGTGATTCAAAAGCAGAGATGTTTACTGTTAAGTGGAACAGTTTACACAGAGCTACAACTCATCTATAAAGCAGATGAATTGGGAAGCCAAGACAAACTGACAGAATTCAGAACAGAATTTCTGGAGTTATTCAGAAATTTTGAGAAGATTAAAACAAGTACTGTGAAGTAGGGGCATCAGAACACAATAGAACCATGTAAAAACCTTGAGGAAACCAGGCAGAAGATTTCCCATAAACAGGAGGTGAAGGAAGCACAAGTTCATTGAAGAGCAGTTTGCATCAACCAAGAAACAAATGGACAAACTCAAGCAAGGAAAGCAATAAACAGCAGATTTGCTGTCATGCATTCCTGTTGCTAAGCCTGAACAAGAAGACATCACTTTCATTGAAGGTGTAGAGTCCCTATGTGTCATTGATCACAACATTTTGACCACCATTTTGGGTGGCATGGTGGCACAGTGGTTAGCACTGCTGCGTCAAAGTGCCAGGGACCCTGCTTCAATTCCAGCCTCAGGTGACTGTGCTCTGGTTTCCTCCCACAGTCCAAAGAATTGCAGGTTAGGTGGATTGGCCATGCTGAATTGCCCTTTAGTGTCTCAGGATGTGTGAGTTAGATGGATTAGCCATGAGAAATGTGTGGGGTTATGGGGATAGGGTGGGGCAGAGGGCTTGGCTGAGGTACTCTGTCAGAGAGTCAGTGCAGACTTGATGGGCCGAATGGCCTCCTTCTGCACTGTAGGGATTCTATGATTCGATGAAAGAAACAACACAGAGGCTATGAAATTCAAAAGCAGATGAAAGATGTGCTAAAATTAGGGAACACTGCATAAATGGATGGCGAGAATATGTTCCAAATAATCTCATCCTGAAGCAACACTTCAACCATTGAAGACACCTCAGTGTCATGGATGACTTGCTGATTTATGATGAGAGGTTGGTCATACCAAGAGTCCCCAGACTTGAGATCCTTCGAAGAATAGATCAAGGACACCTGGGCATTACGAAGTGTTATGTTTGAGTGCCACATTCTGTTTGGTGGCCAGAGATCTCAAAACCATTAGAGGGAATGATTTTGAGCTGTGTCACAAGAACAAAGAACAAAGAACAGTACAGCACAGGAACAGGCCCTTCAGCCCTCCAATCCTGCGCCAATCATGTTTACCTATCTAAACCAACAGCTTATATCCCCCTATTCCCGTTTGGAGTACTGCGCGCAGTTCTGGTCACCTCATTACAGGAAAGATGTTGAAGCCATTGAAAGGGTGCAGAGGAGATTTACAAGGATGTTGCCTGGATTGGGGGGCATGCCTTATGAGGATAGGTTGAGGGAGCTTGGTCTCTTCTCCCTGGAGAGACGAAGGATGAGAGGTGACCTGATAGAGGTTTACAAGATGTTGAGAGGTCTGGATAGGGTAGACTCTCAGAGGCTATTTCCAAGGGCTGAAATGGTTGCTACGAGAGGACACAGGTTTAAGGTGCTGGGGGGTAGGTACAGAGGAGATGTCAGGGGTAAGTTTTTCACTCAGAGGGTGGTGGGTGAGTGGAATCGGCTGACGTCGGTGGTGGTGGAGGCAAACTCGTTGGGGTCTTTTAAGAGACTTCTGGATGAGTACATGGGATTTAATGGGATTGAGGGCTATAGATAGGCCTAGAGGTAGGGATATGATCGGCGCAACTTGTGGGCCGAAGGGCCTGTTTGTGCTGTGGCTTTCTATGTTCTATGTTCTATGTTCATATGCCTATCAAGATAAATCTTAAATGTGGCTAATGTACCTGCCTCAATCACTCATTTGGCAGTGCATCCCAGGCCCTCAGCATCTCTGTGTAAAAAAAGTTGCCCCGCACATCTCCACTGAACCTTTCCCCCCTTATCTTGAACCTGTGCCCCCTTGTAATTGTCATTTCTGCTCTGGGAAAAAGCTTCCAGCTCTCATAATTTTATAAACTTCAATCAGGTCGCTCCTCAGTCTCTGTCTTTCCAGGGAGAACAATCCCAGTTTATTCAATCTCTCCTCATAGCTAATACCCTCCATGCCAGGCAACATCCTGGTAAACATTTTCTGCACTCTCTCCAAAGCCTCCACGTCTTTCTGACAGTGTGGTGACCAGAATTCGACACAGTATTCCAAATGTGGCCTAACCAACGTTTTATACAACTATAACATAATTTGCCAACTTTTATACTCGATGCCCCGTCCGATGAAGGCAAGCATGCCATATGCTTTCTTCATCACCTTTTCCACCTGTGCTGCCACTTATAAGGATCTGTGGATCTGTACTGCCGGATCTCTCTGTCTACGCTCCTGATGTTTCTGCCATTTATTTTGTAGCTCCTACCTGAATTGGATCTACCAAAATGCATCACCTCGCATTTGCTCAGATTAAATTCCATCTGCCATTTCTCTGCCCAATTTTCCAGCCTATCTATATCCTGCTGTATTCTCTGACAATTTTCATCACTATCACAACTCCACCAATCTTAGCATCATCCGCAAACTTGCTAATCAGACCAGCTACGTTTTCTTCCAAGTCATTTATATATATTACAAACAGCAGAGGTCTCAGCTCTGATCCCTGCGGAATACAACTAGTTACAAATCTCCATTCAGAAAAACACCCTTCCTCCGCTACCCTCTGTCGTCTATGGCCAAGTAAGAAGTCTCACAACACCAGGTTAAAGTCCAACAGGTTTATTTGGTAGCAAATACCATAAGCTTTCGGAGCACTGCTCCTTTGTCAGATGGAGTGGAAATATGCTCTCAAACAGTGCAAACAGACACAAAATCAAGTTGCAGAATACTGATTAGAATGCGAATCCCTACAGCCAGCCAGGTCTTAAAGGTACAGACAATGTGGGTGGAGGGAGCATTAAACACAGGTTAAAGAGATGTGTATTGTCTCCAGACAGAACAGCTAGTGAGATTCTGCAAGCCCAGGAGGCAAGCTGTGGGGGTTGCTGATAATGTGACATAAATCCAACATCCCGGTTTAGGCCGTCCTCATATGTGCGGAACTTGGCTATCAGTTTCTGCTCAGCGACTCTGTGCTGTCGTGTGTCGTGAAGGCCGCCTTGGAGAACGCTTACCTGAAGATCCAAGGCTGAATGTCCGTGACACAAAACCATGCTATCTGTCGCTAACAAGACCATTCCGTTCCAAATGTGTATAGATCCTATTCCTAAGAATCTTCTCCAACAATTTCACTATCACTGACGTCACGGGCATTCAGCCTTGGATCTTCAGGTAAGCGTTCTCCAAGGCGGCCTTCACGACACACGACAGCGCAGAGTCGCTGAGCAGAAACTGATAGCCAAGTTCCGCACACATGAGGACGGCCTAAACCGGGATGTTGGATTTATGTCACATTATCAGTAACCCCCACAGCTTGCCTCCTGGGCTTGCAGAATCTCATTAGCTGTTCTGTCTGGAGACAATACACATTTCTTTAACCTGTGTTTAATGCTCCCTCCACCCACATTGTCTGTACCTTTAAGACCTGGCTGGCTGTAGGGATTCGCATTCTAATCAGTATTCTGCAACTTGATTTTGTGTCTGTTTGCACTGTTTGAGAGCACATTTCCACTCCATCTGGCGAAGGAGCAGTGCTCCGAAAGCTTATAGTATTTGCTACCAAATAAACCTGTTGGACTTTAACCTGGTGTTGTGAGACTTCTTACTGTGTTCACCCCAGTCCAACGCCGGCATCTCCACATCATGTCTATGGCCAAGCCAGTTTTGAACCCATCTAGCTAGTTCGCCTCTGATCCCGTGAGGCTTAATCTTTTGTACCAGTCTGTCATGAGGGACCTTGTCGAATGCCTTACTAAAGTCCATATAGATAACATCCACAGCCCTTCTCTCGTCAATCATTTTTGTCACCTCCTCAAAAAAATCAATTAAATTAGTGAGACATGACTTCCCACGTACAAAACCATGCTGTCTGTCGCTAACAAGACCATTCAGTTCCAAATGTGTACAGATCCTATTCCTATGAATCTTCTCCAACAATTTCACTATCACTGACGTCAAGCTCACTGGCCTATAATTACCCGGGTTATCCTTGCTACCCTTCTTAAATAACAGGACAACATTGGCTATCCTCTAATCCTATGGTACCTCACCAGTGGCCAACGAAGAAACAAAGATTTCTGTTAGAAGCCCAGCAATTTCATCTGTTGTCTCCCTCAGTAATCTGGGATAGATGCCCTGGGGATTTGTCTACCTTAATGTTTTTTAATTCACCTAATACTTCCTCCCTCGTAATGATGACTTGCTAGTGCAAAGTTTAAGGGAGATGTGCGGGGGAAGTTTTTCATGCAGAGAGTGGTGGGTGATGGAACGCACTGCCAGAGGAGGTGATGGAAGCAGGTACATTAGCAACATTTAAAAGGCATCTGTATGAGGACATGAATAGGGAGGGAATAGGGGGATACGGACTGAGGAAGGACAGAAGGCTTTTTTCAATTTAGTTACAGCATCATGACCGGCACAGGCTTGGAGCACCGAAGGGCCTGTTCCTGTGCTGTACTTTTCTTTGTTCTTCTTTTCTTTGTATGAACTAACTGAGTTTAAAGATATGGCTATTCATTTAAAAAACTGTTTTCATGCACTCTACAACTACAGAGCAAAATGATTCACCAACTTATAACAAATATAGGGGCTGAGATTTTAACTTATTCACAACCTACTTATTCACGCTGAGTTAAAATTGGGCCTAAGATGTTCCTATCTAAATATTCACTTGAATTTTCAATGTGGTGGCAAAATCATTGCTGCTGTTAATTAGCAATGGGGAGCAAGATTTGAGTAGAAATCTAGCATTATTCCACATGTTACTACAAAATTACAGAAACAAATTAGAGTAACAGAAGGGAATATTTGAATAATAAGGATATTTCATAACCGGTTCCTATGAAGCAGCTTTCAATTCCACAGCCTCAAGTCATGAATATATTCTGAATGCTATTTTATAACATCGATCTTAAAGAAAAGATCAGTTATCAATGGGTCGTGCTGCAGGGAAGGAAAGCAGATGTATTTTGAAACCCTAAAGGTCTCTCTTCAGTATTCATGAGGTTGAAAAAAATATATAATTGGAGAAACGAATGCCAGTCCTTTCATTTGCGATGAATCAATACCTTGAAGAATCTGACTTCCCTTGGCCTGAATTAAGTATCTGGATGGGCAGACATGTTGCTAAGTCACGTGAAATGAAAACCTCATGAGACGTTTTCTGGCGCAAATGCATTTCAAAGAACATTGTGTGGATGGAGATAAGTGATTACCACAAATGGACAACTAAGTGACAGCAAACAGCAAAAAACTCACGGTAGTTATAGCAACACATCATCCGTATTGTAATTGGAGCTTCTGCCTGGCAACGTCATAACTGTGTGGTCAGCAAGGGGACAAAAGAAAAATCCATAGGTTCTAAAAACAACAGAAAGGGATCTGTTGGCTACAGCGTATAAGCACAAAGGTTGTGTGTTGGGTTAGGAGGGCGTGAATTAAAATGTAGGATTATAGGGGATTGCTATAATTAACTCCAGGTACTTTAAGTCAGAATGGAACCTCCAATTCTTACTCTGCAGTCATTAAGGGATTGATTAATGCACAGTCCCTTTGACATTGCATCCGGTGCTGCTTGTGAAATATTCATTTAAGCTCTGTAACTGCAAGGCTGCAATAGGGGATTAATGTCTGCCCAGTGGCTAATATGCATCATCACAATGAACTATCTAATTAGCTAGAAGTACGTCCGAATGTCCTTTAGCAGCAAATATATAAAAACAGCAATCAGTAACTGTGATGAAAAATATTTATATCTTCTAAGTGGAGTTCTATTTAATTTTAGTGCCGTAACGAGTGGTGTTAGTATTGTTTAGCAATGCACTCTTTTACTAGTGGTGGTGTTGGATGAGTCATGGCAATGCAGAAAGAATGAGGCAGGCCTATTTTCCCTAATGTACATGACGAATGATTCCATTATGGTCTGTTCAGTGTCCATGAATTATAAAATAAGATTCTGATTCTTGCACTGGTCGTGGTATTTTGAACTGGAGGAAATCCTCTTCACCTCTTCAATTTCCACATACAAATTGGTGATGGAGGATCTCTTGTTCCAGTGGGTTAGAGACTGACCTTTCATCGCTGGGGTACAGGTTCAGGTCCAACCTGGAACGACGCCATGGATGCCTCAACTGTCTGTGGGCACAGGGGTCCTATGAGAAATCATTCTGTCTGGCCTCTGTCAAATTCTTAAAGGACTCAAGCCAGCAGCCCCCAGCTCAGCATTATTTCACATCCTCAATCAGAGAGGCTGCTGTGGTAGATGGCAATAAAAATGATACACGCTGTGATTAGTGCTGAAGTGGAACGCTGAACTGAGATGGTGGAATGCAAATCTCGCATCCTTACCAGGCCTGGCCTACATCTGACTCCAAATCCACAGTAATGTGGTTGACATGTAGGGCGGCACGGTAGCACAGTGGTTAGCACTGCTGCTTCACAGCTCCAGGGACCTGGGTTCGATTCCCGGCTTGGGTCACTGTCTGTGTGGAGTTTGCACATTCTCCTTGTGTCTGCGTGGGTTTCCTCCGGGTGCTCCGGTTTCCTCCCACAGTCCAAAGATGTGCGGGTTAGGTTGATTGGCCATGCTAAATTGCCCTTAGTGTCCTGAGATGCATAGGTTAAAGGGATTAGTGGGTAAAATATATGGGGGTAGGGCCTGGGTGGGATTGTGGTCGGTGCAGACTCGATGGGCCGAATGGCCTCTTTCTGTGCTGTAGGGTTTCTATGATTCTATGATTCTATGACTCATAATTGCCCTCTGAAGTGGGCCAGCAAGTCATTCAACTCTAGGGCAATTAGGGATAGGCAACAAATGCTGATTTTGCTAATGACATCCTCATCCTATGAAAGAATAAATAAAATAAATACTTTCGATCTAACCATGCTATACCTAACCTTGGAGTTCTTGGTGCTGACAATGGAGACCTGAAATGGAAAACATTTTGTTTCTCAGAACTAACAATGATCTCCCGATGAATGCCAAACATACAAAAAAAAAATTAAATTGAGAATAAAGAGGGCTGCTTCTTTTTGAGAGTTTGTACCATATTGATCTGGCAATGTCCTGATGAAATGTTCTTCCACCATTCAAACTGTATTTAGGGCCAGTGAGAGAATGCTTTTCTGGCATTACATACTGATCATGATGTGCATCTCTGCATTAGGTATTGATCAGGCAATGCATTTCCAGAGTTAGGTAATGATTGAATGGTGCATTTCCCTGCTGATTAGGAATGTATCTCTTGCATGTAGATATTGATCACAGGATGCATTCCAAACATTAGTCACCAACTGTAATGCTATCTCCTGCATTAGATACCAATCAAGCAATGCATTTCTACCATTAGATACAGATCGAAAGATAAATTTGTGCATGTCCTGCATTAGATACTGATAAAAACATGCATCTCCTGCATTAATTACTGGTCAAGCGATGGATTTCCAGTGTAAGACACTAATCCAGAAATGCACTTCCAGTTCTATTTTAGATTTTCCAGCATTTATGTTCTTTCCTTTTTATTGTCAATTTTACTTTGATGTTTTGTTTTTATTATTTTTATCTATTTTCCACCTCAATGACCATTTCAGAGTGGGCGATAGCACTAAAGCATTTATTTTTCACTTTGAGTTATACTGCTCTATCTTTTTCTAGTTAAAAGCATCAATGCAGAATAAAACCCAAACTATTCCAAATCAATGCATTGCTGAATCTGAAGGTATCTAAGGTCAAAAATAGTCCCATAAAATCAGTGCTTATTTGAAATGCTTCTGATTAATTCAGAACCATCTTCTCTCTGGTAGCTCTTAACACTCGCTTGAAGATGGTTGCTTGATTTTAGCCGCTGGGAGATGTGCTGTTTGCTCTAAATAAAAAAAGGAGGCTGGAGAGGTTAAAGCACCTCTGATCAACTTTGATGTTGACAGCATAAAATCACTTAAAATCATCAAGATTGCGAAAAATTAACCTGAAGATAAATCTTGTGCTTTTCTTTATTTTTTATTTAGCATGGTTCTCATCCACTGACTGATAGAAAAGAAACATAAAACATGTCCATCATTCGCTCTGACACAAAGCTCCTGATTGAACCCACTAATGTGTTTACTAAAATACCAACAGATCTGTAAATTGTCTGAGGACTTTTTTCAACAAAAGCTTTGTAAATGTGCAGTTGAAACAAAGCACAGAGAGGTTATAGATCAGTGTCTGCTTTGCAGGCAGAAATATATGATGATTATACCTGAGGCATTGATTAGTACAAAACTAAACCTCTGGGCCAAATCTTTTGGTCTCCAGATCGTCGGAGATCCGATGTACAACTGAAGATGCACATCAAGACCCTGACATGTAAAGGTATGTGGGAATTGTTCAGGAATTTTAAACTTCTGATGGGCAATTTGCCCTGCTCCCCAGGGCCCTCTGTGAATGTCTCTGATTCTGAGCCAGAGTCAAAGATTTGGAAATGGTCAATCCCTCCGCTAACCCCCAACAAATACCCTCTCGACCCACTGACTACACAGTCCCATTTAGACTACACCCCGTCCTGACCCGTCAAACCCCAGGATCCAATATCCCTCCCAACTACCTGACTACTATCAAACTGACCTAACTATCCCCCCCACCCCCCTCAACCTGACCCGAGTACCCCCTGACCTGACCCAACTAATCCTGACCACCCAACTATCCCCATTCCGACTTCCCCTGACACCACCTGACTAACCCACTGACCACCCGACTGCTTCCCACTCGACCCAACTACCAGCCAACAACCCCCGACCCAAATACAATCCAACGAGCTGACAATCCCCTAACCCCATCCACTTCCCCTCGCTGTCTGACTATCCCTTTGACAATTCGAGTACCCCGGCCCAACATGACTAACCTCCCCCACCTGAATATCCCCGTTGACTAACGTCCCCCACCTGAATATCCCCGTTGACTAACCTCCCCCACCTGAATATCCCGTTGACTAACCTCCCCCACCTGAATATCCCCGTTGACTAACCTCCCACACCTGAATATCCCCGTTGACTAACCTCCCCCACCTGAATATCCCCACTGACTAAACCCCCCCACCTGGATATCCCCACTGACTAAACCCCCAACTGAATATCCCCACTGACTAAACCCCCCCACCTGAATATCCCCACTGACTAAACCCCCCCACCTGGATATCCCCACTGACTAAACCCCCACCTGAATATCGCCACTGACTAAACCCCCACCTGAATATCCCCGCTGACTAACCCCCCCCACCTGAATATTCCTGCTGATTAAACTCCCACCTGGATATCCCCACTGACTAAACCCCCACCTGAATATCCCCACTGACTAACCCCCCACCTGAATATCCCCACTGACTAAACCCCCCCACCTGGATATCCCCACTGACTAAACCCCCCCACCTGGATATCCCCACAGACTAAACCCCCCACCTGAATATCCCCGCTGACTAACCCCCCATCTGAATATCGCCACTGACTAAACCCCCACCTGAATATTCCTGCTGATTAAACCCCCACCTGAATATCGCCACTGACTAAACTCTCCACCTGAATATCCCCACTGACTAAACCCCCACCTGAATATCCCCACTGACTAAACCCCCACCTGAATATCCCCACTGACTAAACCCCCCCACCTGAATATCCCCGCTGACTAACCCCCCACCTGAATATCGCCACTGACTAACCCCCCACCTGAATATCGCCACAGACTAAACCCCCCCACCTGAATATCGCCACTGACTAAACTCTCCACCTGAATATCCCCACTGACTAACCCCCCACCTGAATATCCCCGCTGACTAACCCCCCCACCTGAATATCCCCGCTGACTGAACTCTCCACCTGAATATCGCTGCTGACTAACCCCCCACCTGAATATCCCCGCTGACTAAACTCTCCACCTGAATATCCCCACTGACTAAACCCCCACCTGAATATCCCCACTGACTAAACCCCCACCTGAATATCCCCACTGACTAAACCCCCCCACCTGAATATCCCCGCTGACTAACCCCCCACCTGAATATCGCCACTGACTAACCCCCCACCTGAATATCACCACAGACTAAACCCCCCCACCTGAATATCGCCACTGACTAAACCCTCTACCTGAATATCGCCACTGACTAAACCCTCCACCTGAATATCGCCACTGACTGAACTCTCCACCTGAATATCGCTGCTGACTAACCCCCCGCCTGAATATCCCCACAGACTAAACTCTCCACCTAAATATCGCCACTGACTAAACTCTCCACCTGAATATCCCCACTGACTAACCCCCCGCCTGAATATTGCTGCTGACTTAAACTCCCCCCCGAATATTGCTGCTGACTAAACCCCCCACCTGAATATCCCTGTAGACTAACCCCCCCCACTTGACTACCCCCGCTGACTAAACCCGCCCACCTGAATATCCCCACTAATTTCTTGTGCTTCTCCATAAAATTCCTGTAAGATGAACAGTTAAAAGCACTCACCAGGTCGGTGAGAGTAACGGTTTGACTATAAGACTAGTGAGATGCTGAACTTGAGAGAACTACAGAATCACAGAATTGTTACAACAAAAAAGGAGGCCATTTGGCCCATTGTGTCTGTACAGGCTCTCCAAAAAAGCACTATGACTTAGTGCCATCCTCCTGCCTTTTCCCCATACTCTTGCACAATTTTTCTATTCAAATAATCATGTAATAATCTCTTTAATACCCCATTGAATCTGCCTCCATCAGACTTCCAGGCAGTGCATTCCAAGCCCGAACCACTCGCTGTGTGAAAAAGCTTTTTCCTCCCATCAGATTTGCTTATTTTGCAAATCACTTTTGATCTTTTTATGAGAAGTAACTGCATAATTACTCTGTCCAACCCCTTTATGACTTTAAACATCTCTATCAAGTCTCCTCTCAGCCTTCTTCTCTCGAAGGAGAACAGTCCCAATGTCTCCAATCTTTCCAATCTATCCTCATAACTGAAGTTCTTCATAACATTCTTGTAAACGTCTTTTGCATTTTCTCCAATGTGTTCACACCTTAATGTGTATGGCACCCAGAACTACTCCAACCGAGGCCTAACTAATGTCTTGTACAAGTTCAAAATAACCTCCTTCCTCTTGTACTCTATGCTCCTATTAATAAAGCCCAGAGCCCACTGTGTGCTTTATTAGCTGCTCGCTCCACCTGTCCTGCCACCTTTGATGATCTATAGACAAAAACACCAAGTTTCCTCTGCTCCTGGACCTGCTTAATTTATATTGTTTGCCCATGTTCTTCCTACCAAAATGCATCACCTCACACTTCTCTGCCTTGAACTTCATCTGCTCCCTATCTGTCCATTTCAACAACTTGTCTATGTCTTTTGGAAGGTCTACACTGTGCTCCTCACTGTTCACAATGCTTCCAAATGTTGTGTCATCCACAAACATTGAAATTGCCCCCTGTACACCAAGATCTAGATCATTAATGTATAATAGGAAATCCTGAAATTCGCAATTGTGACATTCCAAGTGAATGTTAGAATGCTTTACACTGTAGTGTTCCAAGATTGGTCGACTACCTTTCTGCATGAAGGTTATTGAACAAATTTAAGACAATGGATATTCTTATGTCAAAGTTAGGGCCCAATAGTGCATCGTCTAAAAGAAGAGAAGAAAAGGGTAAAAGTTATAGGATTTAAGGTTAGGTAAAGGTGCCCCATAGATTGGCGCTGATACACCTATTTCTTTCCTGATCAAAATGACCTGGATTTCGAAACATAATGGAGGCTGGTAACTTTTCAGATGGAAATAATTTAGGTAGAGAATCATGGTATTATGGAAGGAACCGGACAAAATTTGCGGTTGTACATCTGACAGGTGGAAGTGGAAGGTGTTGCTGACTGGAATAAACAAATGAGTGACATCCTTAAATGAATTGTGTCAAACCAAGACAGATAAAAAGAGGCCTGTGATTGATCATGGAGACAGTGCCTACTGTGTTCGCTCATTGCAGACTGGCAATCAATAAGGAAAGGAGTTATATTCCCAAATCCACTTGGGGATCATACTCTGAAACCACTATTATAATGGCCCATAACTTCCTCTGAGTGGCAATGACCGACTGCCACACTGGATGGATTTACCCTCATTGAAATTCCAAAGCCCCTGTCTTGCCCAACTTTCCTCACTCAGGCTGGGTGAAACAGGAGCAGTGAGGCGTGGCTCTGGTTGCATCGGCAACGAGTAACTGAGGCTCAGGGGAGATAGGAATGCCCCCTTTTATGGCATTAGCTGAGATATTTAAAGGCAAAATTTAAAGGGAGAAGATAAGTTTCAAAGATAAGTGGTTCAAACAATCAGAAGACAAGCTGGGAGGAAAGGGTGGGGAGACTGGGAGGGGGCAGGAGGGTGAGGGTAGGAGGTGGCGCATGATGCTGGGGTGAGGCTGGGGGTGGGGGTCTGTGGTGGTTGGGTTAGAACATAGAACATTACAGCGCAGTACAGGCCCTTCGGCCCTCGATGTTGCGTCGACCTGGGATGGGATGAGATGGTTGTGGGGGGATGTGGTTGGGTTGGACTGGGAAGGAGTGTCATGCCAGGCTGGGGCGGGGGATTGGTGGTTGGCAGGTCAGACGGGGAGATGGTGAGGGTGGTATTGGGGATCCACTGGGGGGTCCATGTGTGTATGGAGGGTATCCTGTGTGAAGCTGGGTCTGAGTGTTTAGATAGTTACTCTGGGATTAGAAGTGTTCTTTCCCTCCCAACTCTTTCAAAGTTTATTATCAGGGTAAAACTGGCAGAACCATCCAAATTTAGCGATTTAAATCGCTTCTGTCAGATGTTTCCCAGCCCAGCGCGATTATCCAGGGGAAGTTAGCACTTCTGGTCAATTGCTGGGTTTAAAGTTAAAGTTTATTGATTAATGTCACAAGTAGGCTGACATTAACACTGCAATGAAGTTGTGAAAATCCCCTAGTCGCCACATTCTGGCGCCTGTTCAGGCATACTGAGGGAGGATTTAGCATGGACAATATGCCTAACCGGCACATATTTCGGACTGTGGGAGGAACCTGGAGCACCCAGAGGAAACCCACGCAGACACGGGGAGAACATGCAAACTCCGCACAAACAGTGACCCAAGCTGGGAATCGAACCTGGGTCCCTGGCTCTGTGAGGCAGCAAAGTGCTAACCACTGTGCCACCATGCCACCCATAAGGGTCAACCCTTATGTGGGAAACCGTCATTGGGGTACCCCCGAAATGTGGCACTAGGGAACTAGGAAATTATGAGCCAGTGCTTTAGTTGCAATTTAAGTACTATTTTGATTTCTGCTAATTAAGGCATGAACAACATATCCTAGCTCATGAAGTGGTGTCAAGAAGGGACACAAGGCTGATCCTTAGTGCCAGAGGACTTAGTTGATAGCAAAGGTTACCTTGCCTTTCAGAGTGGTGAATGGCGGGAAAAACAAAGTTCAATCTGGAATGTTATTCCTGGGATTATCTTTAATTTCTTAATGTTAGATTTGCATTTCTATAATGTGGGATCTTTCCATCCTGCGTGCCAGGGGATCATAAATTCCCACCTGAGGTCAATGGACCTTTTAATGATCTGTCCCGCCCGCAACTAATCCCTTTTTTTATTTCTTCATGGAATGCGGGCATTCCTGGCTGGGACAGCATTTATTGCCCATTCCCAAGGACATTTAAGAGGCAACAACATTGCTGTGGATCTGGAGTCATGTGTAGGCCAGATAAGGATGGCAGATTTCCTTCCCTAAGGAGATTGGTGAACCATATGGGTTTTTACGACAATCAGCAATGGTTTCAATGGGCGTCCGATTTTTATTGAATTCCGATTTCACCATCTGCCATAGTGGCATTTGAACCTGGAGTCCCCTGAGCATTACCCTGGCTCTCTGGAATACTAGTGCAGTGACAATACCACTACACCACTGCCTTCTATGGCAGGGTCAGCAGGCGCACTTCTGATCTGAGCGGAATCAGAAAATTTACCCCAATGTCCTTCATTGACTTTATAGTCAATGAAACACAAATGAAGCTCTGACACAGGAAATGTGATGGACAATTTGCACAAATCAAGTTCCAAAAACTGCAACATGATACTTTTTTTTAGGTGATGTAGCGATGTTGGCCACTGAGAGAACTGCTCTCCTTTCAATAGGGCCATGGGATCTTTTACTTCCACCTTATGAGACAGACAGGACCTCGACTTAACATTTCATTCAAAAGCTCTTGGTGAGGGGCAAGGAGGCATAGACGCAAACTCGGAAACATTTATATCAGGCTTTAAGGCAAGAGACACTTGCTCAAGTAAGGAGTTACTAAAATCTGGGATTGTCTTCTAGCTCAGATACTGGAAGCATAAATTCTGAAATTACACCAGGGATAGTTTAGTGCTGTGTGGGGTGATCGCAGATTTCAATGGAAACAGGAGAACGCTGGATTAAATAGTCTCCTTCAGCTGTGCTTCAACTTTGTGAAAGGATGGATTTTGATTATAACTATAGGCTTTCAAATCTCATAAGCTGTGAAAAGAAATGGAATAAAAGAGTAGGATAAAATATTAGCTTTATTTTCACAGTACTGTAATCCAATTGGGAGTCATGAGTGCATGTCATGAAAGATGTCAGAATCCAAGCAAGGAACACAAAGCAAATGCTTGTCCCTTACCTCCACCGTGACTTTTTTCATAACTGAAACTGGCCGGTAATGTAAGTGTTTTCTTTAATCACAGTGGACCACCTGAGTTAATTCTCACTGACCATTTTGGTGAGTCTTTGCACATTGCTTTTATGCAGCAGTGAATATTGATCCTTCCAAATGGGACAACACACTTCTGCTGATTGACTGAAAGCATTTTGTTCGAGAGTCATTAAGAAATTTGGTTTGGCCACTGTAATGAAAATCAGTGACTCAGGGCAATTATAACAGAACAAGCAAAGCTCATGCCGAAACTCAAGGGATGTCATTTCTTGTGACTCATACGTAGTTTGATGCTTTGAATCATATTTATATTAATTGAAATGAGGTGATGCTTTAAGTGTGGAAGCTGGTACATGGATTTCTCCAATGCAACTGACTCAGCCTTGAATAACTTGACTCCTAATGAGGGGACCTATGTGGCCTTGGATATGTATGTGTACACATCGTACTCTTTCAATAAAACACACAAAGGGAAGCAGCACACCTTCTTAAAACCTCACTGTAAACTAGCACAATTCGAGCCTCCATATACCTAATGGTATGTTGCAATGTTGGATGCACAGCTGTCTCTGTTAATGTTCCCTGTTACCGTCGCTCAGGATAGGGATGGCGATGGCCTAATGGTACTATTGCTAGACTATTAATCCAGAAACTCAACTAATGTGCTGGGCACCTGGGTTCGAATCCCACCAGGTGGTGGAATTTGAATTCAATAAAAATATCTGGAATTAAGAATCAACAGATGACCATGAAATCACTATCAATTGTCGGAAAAACCCATCTGGTTCACTAATATCCTTTAGGGAAGGAAATCTGCCGTCCTTACCTGGTCTGGCCTACATGTGACTCCAGAGCCTCAGCAATGTGGTTGACTCTCAACTGCCCTCAGGCAACTAGGAATGGGCAATAAATGCTGGCCAACCAGCGACACAGGCAGAGTTTTAACAACACCAGGTTAAAGTCCAACAGGTTTATTTGGTAGCAAATGCCGTTAGCTTTCGGAGCCCTGCTCCTTCGTCAGATGGAATGGATATCTACATCATCTGACGAAGGAGCAGGGCTCCGAAAGCTAATGGCATTTACTACCAAATAAACCTGTTGGACTTTAACCTGGTGTTGTTAAAACTCTTACTGTGTTTATCCCAATCTCCACATCATAACCAGCGACGCCCACGTCCCACGAATGATTTAAAAAAAGGATATACAATGTACTGAGTTGCCGTGACACTCTCATCCTTTTGTTACCCACAAAAGGAGATGTTGAAGTCTTTTCTTGGCATGTCTCAGTCAAGACAATTCAGGTTGGAAGCGGACCATAATGTGATTGATTTGAATCACTGCTCAATATATTATTCCTATAAAATATAACTGTTTCACTGCTGGGATTTTGCTGCATGCAGAGAATCTCATGAGTGTGACTATTGCTTTGGTGCCAGTCAGGAAAATAAATGAGGTTCCCCCATACACATTGCAGCGTGCAGTTTATCATTACTGCTTGTGGATTAGCCCCTCTTCCCTTTCTCACTGCTGCTTAGTTTCAGCTGGAAGGCGAGAAGCTCACTGCTTCTTGCTGAGGAGATTATTCTCCTCTGGGCAACCCAGGTGACTTATGTCATCATTTGTAACATGTCCAGTTACCGTAGTTGGTCAGCAAGGATTCCTGCTTTTTATTTGCAACCAGTCCCATGCTCAGGAATGCTTGTACAATTCCTGTTGATGCACTTTCTCAATGTGAAAATTACTGAACCGCTGTTAAAAAAAAACTCCTCATTAAGCTTAATAATTTAGAATAATAGGATGACCTGACAGCGAAGGAGGCCAATGGGCGCATCATGCCTATACTGACTGTATGAAAGAGTTACACTATTAGTCCCACTCCCCTGCTGTTTCCGCATAGCCTTGTTAATTTTCATCCTTTGTACATTTATCCAATTCCCTTTAGAAAGCTACTTTTGAGTCTGCTTCCACTACATATTAGGCAGTGCATTCAAGGCTCCAACAACTTTTTTTCCCCCGAGTGTAATGTGGATACATATGAGGTTATACACTTTGATAGCGATAATAGGAAGACAGATTATTACTTGAATGGGTGTAAATTGAGAGAGCTGGATACTCAAAGAGACCTTGGAGTCCTCATGCATCAGCCACTGAAAGTCAGTGCGCATGTACAGCAAGCAGTAAAGAAGGTAAATGGTATGCTAGCTTTCACAGCGAGAGGATTTGAGGATAGGGAGGTTTTGCTGCAATTGTATAGGGCGTTGGTGAGGCTACATCTGGAGTACTGTGTGCAGTTTTTGGTGACCTTCTCTGAGGAAGGGTGTCCTTGCTGTAGAGGGAGTACAGTGAAGCATTACCAGGCTGATGCCTGTGATGGCAGGTCTGTCATATGACAAGAGACTATGTCGGTTAGGATTATATTCATTGGAGTTTAGAAGAGTGAGAGGGGATCTCATAGAAACTTATAAAATTCTAACAGGATTAGACAGGGTAGATTCGGAAAGAATGTTCCCAATGGTGGAGGAGTCCAGAACTAGGGGGTCATAATTTGAGGATAAGGGATAAACCATTTAGAACTGAGGTGAGGAGAAATTTCTTCACACAGAGAATGGTGAATGTGTGGAATTCACTCCCACAGAATGTAGTTGAGGCCAAAATGTCTGATTTCAGGAAGAAATTAGATATAGCTCTAGGGGCGAAAGGGATCAAAGGATATGGGGGGAAGGGGAATCAGGATTTTGAATTTGATGATCAGCCATGATCAAAATGTATGACGGAGCAGGCTCGAAGGACTGAATTCCCTACTCCTGCTTCTAGTTTCTAGGGGCTGGTTTGAAGGGCCGAATGGCCTACTCCTGCTTCTAGTTTCTATGAGTCACTTCTGGTTCTTTTGCCAATTACATTATATCTGTGTCCTTTGTATGCTGATCTTTCTGTTAGTTGAAACAGATTCTCCTGATTTATCGTACCAAAACCCTTTAAGATTCTGAATACTTCAATCAAATTTCATCTCAACCTTCTCTGTTCCAAGGAGATACATCCCGAGTATCATTCTAGGAAATTTCCCTCTATAAGGCTTTGACATCCTTCCTCCAGTATGGGGTCGTGAACTGGGTGCAATATACCAGCTGGGGCCTAAGTAGTGTTTTAAAAATGTTTAGCATTACCTTCTTGTTTTTGTGTTTCATGTCCATCATTCTAAAGTCAAGGATTCTGTTTCTCTTTTCTCTGTATCTCGACGGCTTTCTCCCCCATGTCCTACCATCTTTTAAAGACTTGTGTACATAAATCATCAGGTGCCTTTGTTCTTGCTCACCCTTCAAAAGTGTAGCTTTGGTATATATTGCCGCTTCTATTCTTCCTACTAGTGAATCTCAGCTCGAGCAATATTATCCCTGATGGTTAAAAAGTAATCATTGCTTTCAATGAATCTTTTTTCTGTGCTATTGGTGCTGATGATAGATTTTGGAGCAGTTCAGTGGTGTATGGTTGCCGGAGCACATTGGAGTGTCACTCCAACACTTCTGACCAGGGCTGTAGAGAGGGAGTGTGTAGACAGTTCCAAACACCATGGCCTGGAGGCTTGGGGGACCTGGGCTCAGTGTTTTAAACAGAGTCCTCGTCAACCCCGCTGAGCAGCCAGAGTATAGAACCTGACAGACTAGCTTTAAAATAAAATAGATTTTTTTAAAGCCTGTCTGTCAGATCAATTTCACTTACTTGATTTCAGAGTTGCAGATTTTGTACTGAAAGGGTGCAGATTGCATATTGCAGCATCTCTGATTGACAGGTCTGTCTCTCTCACTCTCGCGCTCTTTCCCTCTCTTGCACATGGTCTGCTGCAGTATTACTCCCCTTTATGCACTGACATCACTATGCTGGTGTCCTACTGTTGGTGGAGTGATGCACGTCCATGCTGTGCCATCACTGAGCCACATTCCCCTAGCGACAAGCTGGGCCATGGTGATGATGTCACTTTATTTTCAACGTAGCTCATTACCGTGAGTGCCCATGCTCAAGGGGAATGGCGGCTAATGAGGGGAAATAATCAACTATTTGTGAATCAGCAACGCAATCCCAGTGCTGGGTCTCTGTGAATTTGGGCGCTGTTAGTGACCCTAAAATACAAATAACAGACATAAAGCTAACAGATATCAGACAAGGGATAAAGTATCTAAACCATCTCAAACCAGCCAATGGTCACCCCCCAGCTCCAGGACTTGGCAATGTACCTCACGTCTGGGAGGCAAAACAAGCTCTGAGCTCTGGTATGGGGAACAGGAGGAGCCATTCAGCCCCTGCAGTCTGACTTACCCATATACTCAGATCATGACTGATCTGGGAGACAAACTCCTTCCAGCCGTCTTGGCTTCATATCCAGACCCTCAGGCATCAGAAATACCCCATCTCAGACTGATAATTATTCATTGAGCTAGTATCTGCTGTTTTATATGGAAGTGTCCCTCCCAGGAGGGAGTTTCCCACTTCTACCACCACCCTTCGTCTGACTAGACTATGATACCATGTATAAAACAATTTGTCTGTGCTCTGAAGTTCAGGTGGCGATGGGAGGAGGATGCAGCTACTTAACCCAATGTGTAAATGGTCACCATTTATTCTTTGTGAGTTCTTTTTCCCACCAATGTTACACTCCAGTTCGAAAATCACATGTGCTCTGGGATTGGCCAGGGAAGATCTTTGCGAGCATCCTGAGTGGTGACGAAGTTTCACAGGGGAAGGAGCAGTCGAGCAGGGCTGAACCTCACTTCCCGTTTTTCGGTGTTACAAATTCAAAAATGTGAGATCAGCCATGATCCTATTAAATGGCGGAGCAGGCTCGAAGGGCTAAGTGGCTTACACCTGTTCCTATTTCTTATGAACTTATGGGCAGGGGGTTCCCAGGCAATGCTAATAGGAAGCATTTTGTTCTTTATTATTAGAAATAAAATAACTTACTTATTGTTTAATGACAGAAAAAATAATACCAGTTCAGTGCAGCTGTTTCACTTTCCCTCCTAACGCCACCATCAAAGCAATGAGTGGTTGACAGGAAAAGTTTGTTTGGATAAGGCTTTGCAACCACAACAAGAATTTACCACTTTGTTTAATGGGCTCTAAACTCTATATTAAGACAGCTGAACTGTTTATGGGACAGAGGGGATCATCTTCCATTACTATGGCTCTCCTTCCATTTGTCTGCCTTTGTCTGATAACTGAGTGAGTCATATGTGACTGATTAGCTACATGGCCAAGATTAGACAGTTCTGGAGATTTGTTCAGGCACCTAGATACATCCCTGGAACATTTCTCCATTAGTTTAATGCTGAGAATTTTCCATGAAGCACGTTTGCAAAAGCTTAACTTAGGCCGTCATTGATATGGTGTTGACTGTTCCATCTCCCCAATTTTTACAGCACTTAGGAAAGGTCATGGACTTGAAGCCATTCTTTTTCTCTCTGCATAGATGTTCGCAGACCTGCTGACTATTTTCTGTTTTCTAAAAATATTCAGAACTGCAGCATCTATTTTGCACTTGTGTTTCATCTGGTGTTTGCTCTGGTGTGATTAAGGCGGGGAGACAGGCAGAATTAGCTCCAAGGGAAATAATACTTAGCACTGATCTGCTTGTAATTTGTTTATTCAGTGAATGATGTAGCCTATTGTCTGAGGATCCACCAGTGGCTCTTGCTGGGTGGCAGTTCCTCAGCCCTAGCTCCTGGCTGCAGGATTCACACCTTGCATTTTAATGCACCCTGCCAGAGGCTGCCCCAACCCAGTAACCTGAGGCAGAATTCACCCCCTTCCTTCCTCACCCCAACTATTTCTCCTCCCACTCCCACTCTTCCTCCCCTTGTCATTCCCACCCCTGCTCCGCGAATCCCACCTACTTCTTCACCTCACTCCAAATTCTTCCGCGACCCCATTCCTCTCCCAACCCACATTCTTTCTCTTCCCCCTTCCTTGCCCCATTCTCCCCCTCCTCTCCTCTCCCCAATTCCCTCCCTCATCCTCCCTACAGCTGCCACATTTCTGCCCATTCCTCCCGCCTGTCTATATCCTCTTGAAGTTTATCATTACTCTCTTCACAGTTCATCGTACTTCCAAGTCTCGCATCATCCTCTATTTTTGTAATTATAGCCTGTTCACCCAGGTCTAGGTTATTAATAAATATCAAGGAAATCAGTGATCCCTCTACATTCCAACCCCCACCCCCCCCAATAAGAAGTCAGCCAAGTTTCCTGGAATTCATATTTTAATAGGCTTGAAATAATTAATGCTGCATCGTGAAATCCTAACTATGCTAAAGACTAACGATTTAAAATACCACACGATTTGAAATAAAGAGCTGGATTTTCAGCCATGCTTGTCCCAAGACCGGAAAATCCCACCCGAGGTCAACGGACCTATGCATGGTCCGTGTCCCACCCACTACGATTCCTGTGGTGGACGGGACAGGAAAACACTGCCCAAATGCCTCTTGGCGCTAATATTTTTCGCTTAAAAAGCCTAGTTTTTCTAATATTTGGGACTCAAATGATTAATACATAGGCAATCAACATAATAGTAAATTTAGAAATGATATGGCCAACACGTTTTCTTAGAACATCAGCACCCCAAAGTTTCCCTCTAGTCGACAAGGCCAGTTGCATATGTTTAATGAACAAATGACAAAGAACAAAGAAAATTACGGCACAGCAACAGGCCCTTCGGCCCTCCAAGCCTGCACCAACCATGCTGCCTGTGTGAACTAAAACCCCCTACCGTTCCAGGAACCATATCCCTCTATTCCCATCCTATTCATGTATTTGTCCAGACGCCCCTTAAAAGTCACTATTGTATCCGCTTCCACTACCTCCCCTGGCAGTGAGTTCCAGGCACCCACCACCCTCTGTGTAAAAAACTTGCCTCGTACATCTCCTTTAAACCTTGGGCCCTCGCACCTTAAACCTAGGCCCCCTAGTAATTGACTCTTCCATCCTCTTCCACCCTTAATGTTGATTAATGGTCAATGGTCACATTGCACAATAGGTGACCAACATTCCAGATTAATTACTCCTTACTTTCTTCCTAAACCAAATAAATAAGCTGCAAAATTTATTTCTGTAGCACTGCATTTTCAATCCGACAGGTGCCATTTTGATTCTAAAATGTTGTCTGTGCTATACACGTCACACTGCATGGCGGACACAATTTTGGTGAAGGCCTAAGAGGCAAGTGTGTAAACACGGCAGATGTGATGCCAGGCACAGGGCTGAGTCTTCAGTCTCAGAACAGGGTGAAGATGGCACTTCCAGCGGCTGTGAAAGTTACTGCCTTTATTCTGTGTCAGTCGACAGTACCATCAATAGCTGTGCCACCATTTTATACCAGAAAGTGGCTACTGGATGAGATGGGCTATCTGCTGACCATTTGGCTCATGACTCTGGTATGCAAACTGACCATGTGTGGGCAGCATTCATATAATGAATGCCATTAGAAACCACCATTGAGGAGTTCAAGCAATGCTTCTGCTGCCTAGGCTAGTCTGGAGGAGCCTCCTAGAGTTCACAAGAGTATGTGTCACAATTTTCCCTCGTCTGCTGCACCCTGCAGCAGCTCGCCGTCATGATGGCACAGCATTTATTTGCCACCAGGTACATGGTGAGTAGCTCAGGAGCAGGAGGAAGACAGGGGAAAATGAATAGATCACCTTTATGATTGGACTGTCCATGATTGACTGCAGTATCAGTGAAAACGACTCCAATTTCCCATCTGCAAACAATCCCACATCTTATCATCACTCTTTCAACCCAACACCAAACATTTCAGATCAATATCCAGTATTCCACAGAAAGATCATCTAATCGCCCTTGTACATTCCCTTAATACGTGTGTTCCTGGTGCCTTTGCCTAATTCAGTGCTACACCAATGGCTGCAGCATGGCTGGAGGAAGGCTGGGGAATTTTAATGAGGAAGGTTGACTTTGACCTGGCAAGATGCCTTCAAGCAGCCTTGGCCCGAGAAGGTCTAACTTTGCACGGTTCAATTTGAGGAGGATACAATGGAAGTAAGAATTCATGCTGAACTGTTATGAAATATATATGTTAACATGGCTACTTGATAAAATTTTCAAAACAAGAAAAAGGGCGTGCCCTTACCATCCGTTCACGCCATGCTCCCGCTTCAGTGAGGTTGGAGAATTTGGCAGCCAGCCGAATCTCTGTTCACTGCAGCGGGATGGGAAAATTTTGGCCAAAGACTTTTAAAAGGCTGAAGCTATGTCTGTCTGTAAACAAGAACAAAAGGAGCATTTTGCTTGTAACCTTGAACAAAAGGAGCTACTCTAGCAGTTTTGAAATAATTTGCACCTCATTATCTCCAATGAGAGGATAGTGACTCTGTGGACTGCAGAGACCAAATCCAAAGGAAATTATACAAAGGTCATCCACATTTCCTAAGCTAGACCTGGTCAACAGAGACTATGGACTGGATTCGACAAGCTGGGATTCTCCGGTCCCACTGCAATGAACAAGTTTTGGCTGAGAGCCAAATTCTCTGTTCTCACTGGTAATTGTGGCGGGGCGTGAGCAGCCGGAGAATTCTGGCCTACTAGTCTGCTAGGACAAAGGACTCAGGTTACGGGGATAGGGCCTCGATGGGATTTTGGTTGGTGCGGACTCAATGGGCCAAGTGGTCTCCTTCTGCACTGTAGGGATTCTATGGATTCGAAACCTTTTAGAACTGAGGTGAGGAGAAATTTCTTCACCCAGAGAGTGGTGAATGTGTGGAATTCACTACCACAGAAAGTAATTGAGGCCAAAACGTTGTGTGATTCCAAGAAGAAATTAGATGTGGCTCTTGGGACTGAAGGGATCAGGATATTGAATTTGATGATAAGCCATGAACAAAATGAATGGCAGAGCAGGCTCAAAGGGCCAAATGGCCTACTCCTGCTTCTATTTTCTATGTTTCTATGTTTCTGTGCCCCCTCCCCCCCTTGAGGCAATCATTCAGCAGTGTTTAGTTTGCTTGCTGCCTTTGTCAGAAGGAGCAGGCATGGGTTAATTGTGTTTATACAACGGTCCCTTAGAAATGGAATCTGTTTCTTCCTTTCTCAATTTTGAACCAAATTCCTCAATATGTGCTGACACGTTACCCTTACTATTTCTTAATGGTTAAAATATTAAAAATCTCAAGACTCCAGACAAAGGAATATAAACCTTTTTCAAAATTAAAATGGAGAAATTAGAAGTCATGTGACATGACTCCTTGCAGAAGGAACTTGTAATACTGCCTTGCGGAGTTGCATAGTCAGTCTGTCATCTTCCATCTAGCAGGCCCCCTGGGTCCTCTCCACGCTCTTTCTACTGGGACTTCTAAACTTCTATACCACAGCCGACAACAGTAATTCTTCTCAGTGTGCCTATCCCATTGTGGAAATCATCGTTACTGAAAAGATGACTTATCCAGCTTCAGTCTACAGCTTGCCAACCTTTGTGAATGACTACACCATTGAACTATCCTCTGAATTCTGGACTCAGGTGAAACAATAACTCTTTATTCTGTGGTTTTTGACCTGCAAACCTTTCTTTCTTTATCCCCCCTTCTTATTGTAAGGCTGAAAAATAGAGGTTACATTCTGCCCTTTTCTATGGCTCAGGTCAGAAACTCCAAAGTATTTCATGAAACCTGCCTGAGGGCGCCAGGGACCCAGGTTCGATTCCCGGCTTGGGTCACTGTCTGTGCGGAGTCTGCACATTCTCCCCGTGTCTGCGTGGGTTTCCTCCAGGTGCTCCGGTTTCCTCCCACAGTCCAAAAGACGTGCTAGTTAGGTGCATTGTCCGTGCTAAATTCTTCTTCAGTGTACCTGAACAGGTGCCGGATTGTGGTGACTGGGGAATTTCACAGTAACTTCATTACAGTGATAATGTAAGCCTATTGTTACACGAATAAATAGATATTAAAATGTTGAATCATAAGTTTGAGGATAAGTGGGTGGCATTGTGGTTAGCACTGCTGTCTCACAGCACCAGGGACCCGGGTTCAATTCTGGCCTTGGGTCACTGTGTATGTGGAGTTTGCATGTTGTCTCCATGTCTGTGTGGGTTTCCTCCAGATACTCTGGCTTCCTCCCATGTTTCAAAGATGTGGAGGTTAGGTGGATTGGACATGCTAAATTGCCCCTTAGCGTTTAGGGGATTAGCAGGGTAAATATGTAGGGTTACGGGGATAGGGCCTCGATGGGATTTTGGTTGGTGCGGACTCAATGGGCCAAGTGGTCTCCTTCTGCACTGTAGGGATTCTATGGATTCGAAACCTTTTAGAACTGAGGTGAGGAGAAATTTCTTCACCCAGAGAGTGGTGAATGTGTGGAATTCACTACCACAGAAAGTAATTGAGGCCAAAACATTGTGTGATTCCAAGAAGAAATTAGATGTGGCTCTTGGGGCTGAAGGGATCAGGATATTGAATTTGATGATAAGCCATGATCAAAATGAATGGCAGAGCAGGCTCAAAGGGCCAAATGGCCTACTCCTGCTTCTATTTTCTATGTTTCTATGTTTCTGTGCCCCCTCCCCCCCTTGAGGCAATCATTCACCAGTGTTTAGTTTGCTTGCTGCCTTTGTCAGAAGGAGCAGGCATGGGTTAATTGTGTTTATACAACGGTCCCTTAGAAATGGAATCTGTTTCTTCCTTTCTCAATTTTGAACCAAATTCCTCAATATGTGCTGACACGTTACACATTCATTTATAGTTAACAAAAGATCTCTGTATGAACAGATGAAGCTAGATTTCACTCTGGTAGTGTTATCACTAAATGGAGTTCATACTGTGATTGTGATGGAACAGTATTTGCTAAAATTGTAGTGTAGTTTAATTCCCCATGCACAATACAATGGGCTTTACGTACTTCAATGGAGGGATTAAGAACATTACTTTAAGTTACTCCCATTAATGAAATTGATTTTGGTTCCACCAGGGCCTTTGTCTCGTGTTGATGATGTAATAAGGTCTATTAAAAAAATGTAAAAATTACAAAAACCTACCACTTACCTTGATGAGCAAGGACATGTGAGAACCTGTTCTGCATTTGAGGCATTCTTGATTGTTGTTCAATCAGATGATTGGAAAAGGGGGAATGGAATAGCCCCTCAAAACTTTTAGGGCCTCTGATAACGTCTGTGTTACTATAGAAACAGGAGCAGACCATTTAGCCCCTAGAGCCTATTCTTCTATTCAACGCGATCATGGCCAGTCCATGAATTAAGTGCATGTACCTGCCTTTGCTCCATATCCCTTAATTAACAAAACATAGTGGCCGGAATTCTCTAACCTCACCTGGGACTGGGATTCTCCAACCCCACTGCTGTGAATGGAGATTTGGAATTTCTCCGTTCTCACTTGCAGTAGTAGCAGGGTGTGCGAGACAGGAGAATTAAGGCCAGTTTGTTTAAATTAAGATGGGCTCCCACCTTCCACCTTCCATATAATTCAGCTCACCCAAAAACATTGCTTCCCATATCCAAGCTCGCACCAACGCCCATTCACTTATCATCCTTGTGTATGACCTGTACCTCTTGTTCCACCAATTCTTCAGTTTTAAAATTCTCAACCTGATGTTGAAAACACTCAATGTATCCTTCTCTAGTCTTACAGCCTGCTAAGAACACTCTGTTCCTCCAACTCTGGGGCAGCATGGTGGCATAGTGGTAAGCACTGCTGCCTCACAGCGCCAGGGGCCCGGGTTCAATTCCAACTTCAGGCCACTGTCCGTGTGGAGTTTGCACGTTTTCCTCATGTCCGCATGGGTTTCCTCCGGGTGCTCCGGTTTCCTCCCACATTCCAAAGATGTGCTGGTTAGGTTGATTGGCCATGATAAATTGCCCCTGAATGTCAGGGGGATTAGCAGGGTAAATAAGTGGGGTTAGGGGGATAGGACCTGGGTGGGATTGTTGTTGGTGCAAGCTTGATGGGCTGAATGATTTCTTTCTGCACTGTAAGGATTCTATGATTCTATGAATTCTGGCCTCTTGTGCTTCTGGCACATCCTTTGCCATATCATTGATGGCCATGTCCTCAGTTGCCTAGGCACTAAGCACTGGAATTCCCTCCTGTAATCTCTTTGCTGCTCTGTTCTGCCTCGTTGCTTATGTCTTGAGAACCTATCCCTTTAACCAAACTTTTACCAGTTCTGGTCGCCACACTACCAGAAGGATGTGGCGGCTTTGGAGAGAGTACAGAGGAGGTTTACCAGGATGTTGCCTGGTATGGAGGGGCTTGGTTATGAGGAGAGATTGGGGAAACTGGGGTTGTTCTCCTTGGAAAGACGGAGGATGAGGGGAGACTTAATAGAGGTGTATAAAATTATGAAAGGCATAGATAGGGTGAACGGTGGGAAGCTTTTCCCCGGGTCGGTGGTGACGTTCACGAGGGGTCATAGGTTCAAGGTGAAGGGGGGGAGGTTTAACACAGATATCAGAAGGACATATTTCACACAGAGGGTCGTGGGGGCCTGGAATGTGTTGCCGGGCAAGGTGGTGGAGGCGGACACACTGGGAACGTTTAAGACTTATCTAGACAGCTATATGAACGAAGTGGGAATGGAGGGATACAAAAGAGTGGTCTAGTTTGGACCAGGGAGCGGCGCGGGCTAATTGTTCCTGGTTTCTCGTTTCAAGGCTTCATTCTATGATCATCTTGCTGGTGCCAGTACAGAGTGAGACTGCGGATAGTTGGGAACCTGTCTCGGGGGCAGGGAATTCATATGGTGTTCGTGGAAGTGGAAATGACTAGGGTTGGGAAGCATTTTCCGATCGGGGCCATTGTGATCTCCTGGACTAGTTTCGATCGCCTCAGGGGGTCGGAGAGGAATTTCCCAGATTTTTTTTCCCCATATTGGCCCTGGGGTTTTTCACTCTGGGTTTTCGCCTCTCCCTGGAGATCACATGGTCTGGAATGGGGGGGTGGGGGTGAGTTAATAGGTTGTAATGAACAAAGCATCGTAGCTGTGAGGGACAGCTCGGTGGATAGGATATTGGTATGTAGATAGGCTGGAAAATTGGGCGGGGATCCTGGATTCAGGATTCAATCCTGGACCGGGGAGCGGCGCGGGCTTGGAGGGCCGAAGGGCCTGTTCCTGTGCTGTATTGTTCTTTGTTCTTTGTTCTTTAGTTATGGGTCCTAATGTCCCCTTTTGGTCGATGTCAAATTTTGTCTGTTTAATTGAAATAATGGAGAAGGAAAAAAAGATTGACATAATTTGGAAAGTGAGAGGACTGAAATATTTGATTTGATTTTCACATGGCTGGGTGGAAAGTGAAGGTAACCAATGAGGGACCCAGCAAGGCCAGGGATACATTAGTTCATTCATCACTGAAATCAATCTATGTAGGGTATCACCTAATTACTGACCAATGTGACTACCTGGCATGGGCGGCATGGTGGCACAGTGATTAGCACTGCTGCCTCACAACGTCAGGGACCTGGGTTCAATTCCCGGCTTGGGCCACTGTCTGTGCGGAGTCTGCATGTTCTCCCTATGTCTGCGTGGGTTTCCTTCGGGTGCTCCAAAGATGTGCTGGTTAGGTTGATTGGCCATGTTAAATTGTTCCTTAGTGTCAAGGAAACCAGCAGGGTAAATAGATGGGGTTACGGGGATAGGGCCTGGGTGGGATTGTTGTCAGTGTGGGCGTGATGGGCTAAGAAAGGCCTCCTTCTGCACTGTAGAGATTCTATGAACCTGTTACCAAGCAGGATCTTGCATCTGACGGCAGAAGGCAGCAGGTGAGGACCTGTGAAAGGATCCTGGCAGTCAGTGGTTGGGATCTCGTGGGTGGGAGGGAAAGGCTGTCAGGAGGAATGTCGAGGGCAAGGCTGAAAGCAATGGATTCAGAATGGAATGGAAACTGTTAGTGGGATTGGAGTAGGAGGAGGAGGGTTCCATCAAGATTGGTCAGCATTGGATGGGGTGAGGAGCTGAAGGACCTGTCAATATTTGGGTAAGCACAGTAAGAAGTCTCACAATACCAGGTTAAAGTCCAACAGGTTTATTTGGTTTTGGGTAATGCAGGTAGCCCAATGCAAGGGAAGTACAGCATAATCCAGCAATGGAATTTTAAATAATATAAATCACATTTAAAACATTTGGCCAACATGTTAGAATAAGCTTACATTGTGCATACAGTGAGAGTATTGGTGGAAATGCTGCATAACACACTAAAGAAACTCAATATCATCCAGCACAGATCAGCCCACTTGACTGGCACCCCAAGCTTTCACTGCCTCCACCACCTGTTCATCATGGCTGCAATGTGTACCATCTACAAAATACACAACCTCTTTGACAGCACATCACAATCAGTGACCTTTACCATATAGATGGAAGTGCAGTAGGTGCATGGAACACCACCAGCTACGGTAGTTAAGAAGGTATATGGGACACTTGCCATTATCAGTTGTGGCACAGATTATAAAAGCAGGGAAGTTATGTTGGAGCTGTACAGAACTTTTGTTAGGCCACAACCAGAGTACTGTGTGTAGTTCTGGTTGCCTCACTCTAGGAAGGATGTGATTGCACAGGTGAGGGTACAATGGAGATTCACCAGGATGTTGACTGGAATGGAGCACTTGAGCTGTGAAGAGAGGCTGGATAGGCTTGGGTTGTTTTCTTTAGAGTAGGGAAGGCTGAGGAGAGACCTGATTGAAGTGTATAAGATTATGAAGGATATGGATAGGAAGCAGCTGTTCCCCTTAGTTGAAGGATCAATCATGAGGGGAAACAATTTTAAGATGAGGGACAGGAGGTCTAGAGGGAATTTGAGGAAAATTGTTTTCACACAGAGCATGGTGGGAGTCTAGAATGCACTGCTTGGAAGGCTAGTAAAAGCAGGAAATCTCACAACCTTTAAAAGGTAAATGGATGAGCAATTGAAATGTCATAACATTCAAGTCTATGGGCCAAGTTCTGGAAAGTGGAATTGGTGCAGATTTAGTCAGTTTTGTCAGTGCAGACTCGATGGGCTGAAGGGACACTTCTGTACTGAATGACTCTATGATTCTATCACTCTAGGTTCCCTTCCGAGGCTGATACCATTTTGACTATATCCCTGTTCCTTTATTGTCACTTGGTCTAAATCCTGGAACGCCCGACCTCAAAGCACCGTGAGTATAATCACCCCCCCCCCCCCCCCCGCCCCCCCCACACACAGACTGCATTGGTCCAAGAAGATGGCTCGCCACTTCTTCCTAAGGGCAACTAGAGATGGGCAATAAATGTTGGCCTTGGCAGTAAAATGCACACCCCTGGCAGTGGTAAAGAAGCTGCCTGTGAGAAGTTGTTGTTGGCAAGTGACATACAGTATCCTGAAATTGTAATGATGTGCCTGAATGAGTTACATCGAGTTTGCAAATATCATACAGTTACTGAATTGAAGGAAAATCTGAAGGAAATCCTTTCAGTAAACGTGACAGTTTATTTGCAAGCATGAATATTTTATTGTGCATCTCGGTGTTGTCACCTGACAGTTTTCTTTTTCCATTAGCCACAACAACAACATTTTTGAGAACAAGTTGAATTTCATATTCTTTAGTTCCTTAATGGAATTTTTTGACTGACATTGCATTAAAATATCTGATGTGACACTGGCAACTACAGAGTAGAAACCATTACCTTTGAATGCCAAGATCTTTCACATTAAAATGAGCTCATCTCCTTGGTAAGCCCTTTTCTCCATCCATTTATTTCAGGGAGATGCACCCAATGCATTATTTAGCATTTCATGGGAATTACAGTGGGAGAGAGACTGCAAACTAAAGATGACCATAATATTCCATATCCAGCATCAACACAACATGGAGTATTTTGCCATAATGAAAATATATGTTGAAGCAATGAAACCTACACCAACGAACAATTTGAGGTGATCAGTTGGGGGTTGCAATGTTGCTAATTTCTGCTTGCTAGACGTTACATATATTGCACTGGATAATTAATTCACAGCTCATGTTAATAGTTTAGAGGTGATGTCTACTTCTGGGAAGATCGTTGTTGTGAAGGTAAGGTAACTAAAATGCTGGGCTTTCGAGATTGCCAGAACACCTAAAAGAAGTGGCAGTCCAGAAGTTTGTTCATCTTTGTTTAATAGTCAGAATAGAAGAGATGGAGCTATAAAACAGAAGGTAAGCTTCCTTAGCTGGAGAACTGGAGACCTGAACTCCACATTGTTTGCAAAGAACTGCAGTCCAGAGAAATGTTTTGTTTTAAGAGCTACAGCTAAATTAGTTTAAAAGCATTCAGTGAACTCTGAAAGGTTACGTTGTCATGGTGATGGATGGAGCTTGAGAAGGCCTTTTAGGTTCAATTTATCTGTATTTGCTGTGGGGGGGGAGGGGGGTTCTTACATGTTGGACCTTGTGTGGTTTGCAGCTCACAAAGAAACCCTGGGAGCCATTCAGGGATCAGGAGAAGTCCTGGGAGCTGAGAAGGTGGTGGAAGGTCATGGTGCTGTCCCAGGCAGTCAGCATTCGTAGAAGTTCAGGAAGCCATTTGTAGCTAGGTTCAGCTGGGAGACTGGAGTTTGGAGAAACCCAGATGCAGTGGCAGCTTAGTGAATGAAGCTAGCAGTCTGTGAAAGAGTTGTAAGGGTGCTGCTAATTAGAGGCAGGAGTGTAGTTTTATGAATCCTATGCATGGATTGCAGTCTCAGAAGAGATTGAACCATCGGGGAAACAGCAGTTGAGACACTCTAAGTTGGAGCAGTGTTTGAGGGACATCAGAAGATAGGTCTTTAAAAGTGAGGAGTCAAAATTTTTCATTAAGGAGACAGAATTTTAATGAGATATTTTGACTCACGATGGTCACAGGCATTTGGAGGGTTAGCTGAGAAACACATGGGGTGGGATTTTCCAGCCTCGCTCAGGCGAGATTGGAAATTCCCGCCCGAGGTCAACGGAGAATTCTGTTGTTGGACCCTCATCCCCACCTATTCCGTGGCGGGCAAGGTGGTAGAGTTCTGGCCATGAGATCTGTCTTGGTCGCATCTGCCATGTAATATGCAGTGTATGTGTTCAGATATGATTTTCTGTTAATTCCTATTTACCTCATCTTAATTCTGAAAGCTAGAATATAAAATAGATATTGTAGATTGTTTTACTGCTTTGATTTTGTATGGTAATGTTTATCTTGGTTGTTTAAAAACCATGGAAACTTGTGGCTTTATTTTTCCGAGTGGGTAACTGGAATTTACTGGGTAACTGGGATTTCAAACATTGACTACTTTAAACAAAAGGTTACTGGCCGCTAATTGGATCACAACAATATTCATATGCAGGGCCCTGTCCTCTGCAGGCAAAAGGAGCATGTCCAAGCATTGCCTTCTTTTAGAATTAAACAAAAGCATGTGGGATAGTAGTGCACCCTCCAAGGCCTTGACATTCAGAGTTGACTTGCCAACCAATCGGCATGCATTTCTCATTCAGTATAAATTGTTACTTCCTTTGAAATTTGATATTCTTGTATCTGTCCTAACAAATGCAAGTTGGAAAGCTTACAGCTCTTTTCTCAGCAATATCCAAAGTCTGTAGTACCAACTGTCACTAATGACTAAGGCAAACAGTTTTGACTAAATATGCATCATATTAAAAAGATTTCATAAATTTTACTGAATCATCAGGAAAACTCAGTTTGCTTCAGTGACGTTTTCATTTTTTTAAAATTTGAAGATATTATTAGAATATTTTATTCTTTTCAGTAGCATATCCTCCAGGTTGAAACTATTCTTTAGATTTTGGTGCTAGTTTTCTTCATAGCAATGACGGAACATAAGGCCAAATGAACAGGAGTTTCCCATGAACTCCCTCAATCATTGTTCATAAAAACATAAAATGAATGTAACATTGGAGATGGCCATTTGTCCATTATGCCCGCGTTGTGAAAGAGCTATTTAGTTCGTCATATTACCTTGTTTCTTGTAATATTTACCTTGTAATATTTTTTCCCTTCAAATATGCATCCAATTCCTTTTCAAAACTTTTTATTGAATCAGCTTCCATTATGCTCCATGTAATGCAATCCAGATCATCATAACTGGCTGTGTAATGTGTTTACGTGTTATTTTTCTTTTTTTTCTCATTTGCTTTATATGCTGCCTGCTTCACTGGAAATAGTTTCTCTGCATTGCCTTTTATATTTTTACCAACTCTATCAAATCTCCCCTTAAATCTCTCTGCTGCAAGGGGAGCATTCCCAGTTTCTCTTGTTTTTTAAGTTTAAGTTTAAGTTTATTTATTGTTGTCACAAGTAGGCTTACATTAACACTATAATGAAGTTACCTTGAAAATCCCCTAGTTGACACACTCCAGCACTTGTCTGGGTACACTGAGAGAATTTAGCATGGCCAATGCACCTAAACAGCACATCTTTCAGACTGTGGGAGGAAACCGGAGCACCCGGAGGAAACCCACGCAGACACGGGAAGAACATGCAGACTTGGCACAGACAGTGACCCAAACAGGGAATTGAACCTGGGTCCCTGGTGCTGTGAGGCAGCAGTGCTAACCACTGTGCCACTGTGCAACCTTTGTGTAATTGAATTCTTCATTCCTGATGCCAATGTAGGAGACCTTCTCTGCACTCTATTGCTGTGGCAACCTTCATAAAGTGTGCTGCCCAGATAAGGTCACAATACTCCAGTTTGGGGCCTAAAGGTGTAATGACCTCAATGGGGCCATGAGGTTGGCCTTTTAGAGTATGAGATCTCTGATTGAGGTAATGATTGGCTCCCCAATCAGGGAGTCTCACCTATGTATATTGTGAGGAATGTCAGGTCTACTTACTGACTACCTGGATTCTGACTTTGTACCTGAAGCACTCGTAGGAGTGGGGACAAGCTTGTAAATAAATGGTAAGGGACACCAGCATCTGTGGAGTCATTTAAAATGGGCACATTTTAAAGGTTAGAATAATTTCCTTACTTTTACAACCTATATTGATTTTTACAAAGCCAAGGATTTCTTGTGCCCTTACAACAGCCTTTCCAACATGTCTGCCACCTTGAAAGATTTGTGTAGGTTTATCGCTTTCTCCCTTTTAAAATTGAATCCTTCCTCCTATCAAAATAAATCACTCAACACTTCTTCTATTTCATTGGCCTTGAGTCTGGCAAGTTCTCCAATCTGTCTGTGTCACCCTGAAGTTTGTTATTATTATCCTCGTTGTTTATTGCATCTCTGAATCCTGTCTCATCCGCAAACTTTGAAATTGTGCCTTGTGTAAATCCAGATCGTTTATGAGCAGTGTTCCCAAACTCATCTCCTCGGCGATAATAGTCTGTACTTCCCTTCAACTTGAAAAGCAACTATTCACCACAACACTGCCTTCTGTTCCATAGTCAATTTCTTATCCACACAACCACTGTCCTTTTAGTCCCCTGGACGTAAATTTTACCAGTAAATCTATATTGTAGGAAAAAGAATAGCTCCCTGACAATATCCCTAAAACCAATTTTAAGGTATTCTCAGAATTGTTATGATGCCATTTGGCCCATCGGGCTTGAGTTTACCATCAAGTTGCGTCCGTTTTCTGGCGCAAAAACTTGCTAAAGGTGGGCATGAGGTGAGTAGCGCGATCCGCGCCCGCCTCCGCGCTGGTTCCCCCTTTACCAAGGCTCAAAAATGGCCATGATTGTGCCCGAAACAGGCGCGATGGCCATTTAAAAGCATTTGCATGCATTTAAATTGACTTAATGGGCTGCATGTCAAACCTTACCAGCACTTCCCCCTTTACCACCGCGTTCGCCCATCCAGGATTGGCGTGAAACAAATATGCTCTACAAAAGTCCGATTCAGGAACTCAAGCTAGTGAGGAGGTTAGTGTCGAGAGTCCGACGCTCTCTGCTTGAGATCAGTGGGGGGCGGGGGGAGGGGGAGAGGGGGAAGGTGGGTCCGATGGCTCTCTGCTTGAGATCGGAGGGGGGGAGGAAGGGGGTGTCCGCTGCCACTCTGCCTGTGATCAGTGTAGGGAAAGGGGGGTCCGCTGCCACTCTGCCTGTGATCAGTGTAGGGAAAGGGGGGTCCGCTGCCACTCTGCCTGAGATCAGTGAGGGGGAAGAGGGGTAGGGGCCCACGATTGGTCTGGGTGGCAGGAGGTTGGGGGGATAAGGAGGTTAGTAATGTTGTGGGGGTGGGGCAATGTCTGTGGGAGCCAGGGGGAGGCATTGTCCAGCCCAGGAGCGATGTGGCAGGGGAGCCACATTCTATCTTTTTTTTCTGTGTATGCGCAGTTGGAGATGACGATCAGAGCTGCAGGATTTCGGGCGCGTTAAGCCCTGCCCACTGGTTTCTACAGCGCGATTCGGAATCACTGATATTTTTTCAGGCAGAGTGCATATGGGGGCACCTGAGAGCAGGTCTAAAAGTCGGATCTGAAACACTCACCTTTTCAAGTCCGCCCAGCACTTTGAATCAAAATGGTAAAATAGGGCCCTTAGTGTCTGCACCAGCTATCATGTTCTCAACTCACCTACCAGTAAAAATGCTCTCTAAGTACCATATTGTGATTGAATCCATGGTTAGCAGGACCAATGAGGAAGTGTGCGTGCACTATTGTCTGCACAGATAGCTTGCTGGATGTTTTGCTAGGTGCACTAACCCTGGTTTCAAAGCCTCTTTCACTTCTAAGACATTGCCTAACCGAAAGAAAAACTAAGCCGTCAGGTTTCTGGAAATGAGCCATGATCGTAGGTTGCTAATGGAAAGGGAATCCAGACAAAAGACAGGGAGCCATGAAAATGATGTAGGCAGTGCAGGCAGGCTGTGGAGAGCTGTGTGTGGAGTAGCGAACAGAAAGCTGAATCTGGGACTGCGAATAGGCAAAGTTACTACAGCTTGAGTTATTTTGGAGAGATCAATTAACCAGAGCTGGCCATTCTGGTGAAGACTATGCCCTGTACCTCGAGTTGATTTGGGAATGACTGATGGGGGAGATTATTGGTTAAATCCTGTAGAGACAGGAGCTGGAACTCTATCTAAGGTAGTCAGAGGATTGAAGGCCTTAATGGCAGCATGTGGTGCCATGTGTGTTAATGGGACTGACAGTAAACCTGGGGAGAGCTATGTTTGCTGTAAGAACAGAAAATGCTGGAAAATCTCAGCAGGTCTAACAGCATCTGTGTTGAGACAATAGAGCTAATGAGGGAACTTTTCCCGTCCTACTCACCATGGGAATCGTAGCAGGCGGTGGGGGAATGGGGGGGGTGGACCATGCAAGGGTCCGTTGACCTTGGATGGGGTTATCCAGTTTTGGGGCAAGGGCCATTGGAAAATCCCGCCCAGCGTTTTGAGTCAGGATCATCCTGGGTAAGTCAGGATCATCCTCGGAAAGTCGGTGCTTCCTTCTGCACTGTAGGGATTCCATGGTTAGTTATTAATGTACCAGATTCTTCTTCTACAGTATTCACCAACTTGCATCTTGCACTCACTGATACCAAAACATAAGGACATTGAGCACTTAACATGAATGACCAGCGTAAGAGGAATTAATGTTGAATAATTGAATTGTTTTCCAGGTTAAAGTGTTGTTTAGTCTTCTTTGAGTGCGTTATCTAAGTGCCCCCCCACATCTCCTTGCCACCCCTACCACAAACCCCCAACTCCCACCCGCTGTGATATAGTATGGCTAGGCTTTAAGAAAGCTTTTGCAAGGATCCACAGGTTTCTGGTTAAACTACAAGGAATCCAGGATAGTGTCCAATGGTGAGGAAGAAACTTAATTTAAAAGAAAGGAAAGCATCCCCTTGCAATGCCTCAGTGAATTGACCGACTGAGCAGTCAAGCCAGGGAGATCCTAGATTTGATTGCTTATTTCTGCTGAGTCAGAGCAGCGGTAACGGGAATGTTCCTCAGTTAAGGAGGAGAAAGTTGATCAGTTAATCCCACTCCCGGTTCCTCTGCAGCAACATGGGCTGGAATTACAGATATGTCGACATTAGGGAAGGACAGGGGAGTTGTTGCTGCCCGCTGTGCTCCAACAGTCTGTCAGCACTGTCAAGGCTCACACATGGAAGGTGACAACTGGAGGGAGCATATGCCAATAATAAAAGAATAGTGAATATAAGAATATCAGAATTTTGTAAAGGATTTAGATCAGTTATACAGTAAAGCAGATGTGTGGGAAATAAAATTTAACTTTGATAAATGCCAAGTGCTATACATAGTCAAAATGTGTGAAATAGAAGGATAATGAGGATGGCAGAATTAGAGTGGTTAACTGTGATGTCTTTTAATTTCATATTTTCACTCAATGTTCCTCTTGCTAGGTTATTTATCTCACTGGTATGGAAGAACCTGCGGTTAACTTGCATCTGTAGGGTTAATTTCAGTACAAACTGTGATTCCCACCACCGAACAGGAGCTAAGGCCTAGGAATGAAATCCAGGCTGAACTGGACACAGTCTGTAAGCGGTGCATGCTTCACTCTCCTGTGGCCAATGGCAGGATCATGGCAAATCAATTTGTTGCTCTCATTTATATAGTGTTGAGGAGTTGAGAGTGGTAGTTGAGAGCCCAGAGGCAGCTCGCCGGCTCCTGTTGAGGGTATGAAGATTGGCCAACCAGAATGCCAGCCAAGGATATAAGGTGTGACTAGGATTGGGAGAGGAGGGGGATTGTGGGTGTGAGTGTAGCAGGTGAGAAAATTGTGAGGGTGGCCTGCGGTTTTAACACGAAATTAGAAACACTTCCTTCTCCTCCTGGCTCCACATTCAGCCAAGTACTTATTTGAAACTTAGTTTTTCAGTAAGGTCACTAGATAGTCTACTTGTAAACCTGGCCATTCTGAACACAGCAAGCCTGATGCTTGTTGCATTCAGCATTCAAGACATTTCTGCGTTGAGTCCTCAATTTTGCTTTAATGGATCATTGAGATGTGGGCATCGCTGGTACAGCCAGCATTTATTGTCCATCTCTAATATCCCTTGAGGAGGTGGTGGCCAGCCATCTTTAAATAAAACTAAATGGTTTGTTAGGCCATTTCATAGGGCAGTTAGTCAAAGCAGCCCCAGACCAGGAAATAATGAGAGACTTCCTTCCCTAAGAGCTGAGTTTGAATGATAACGTAGTAGTTTCAGAGTCACTATCACTAACACCAGCTTTTTAAGTCCAAACTCATTTAATTAATTTGAAACCAAAAGAGAAAATGCTGGAAAATCTCAGCAGGTCTGTTAGCATCTGTAAGGAGAGAAAAGAGCTGATGTTTCGAGCCCACATGACCCTTTGTCAAAGCTAAAAGGCGTAGAAAGTGGGAAATATTTATACTGTAGGGTCAGGGAATAAAAGATGAGTCACAGCCACAAAAGCAAGGGGAAAGGCTACTAATGGCAGTCCATAGATATGGTTATTGGATAAACATATGGATGATATTGGAATAGTGTAGATTAGAGGGGCTTTAGATTGGTTTCACTGGTCAGTGCAACATCGAGGGCCGAAGGGCCTGTACTGCGCTGTAATGTTCTACGTTCTATGTTCTATAGAGAGAATAGAAGGTGTGACTGGCCAAATGGCAAAGAAGCTGAAATCAGAGGGTTTCAGCTTCTCCTATAGAAACACAGAGGGACCTAGGTGTGCAAGTCCACAAATCCTTGAAGGTGGCAGCACAGGTGGAGAAGGTGGTGAAGAAGGCATATGGTATGCTCATAGGACGGGGTATAGAGTATAAAAGCTGGAGTCTGATGTTGCAGCTGTATAGAACGCTGGTTAGGCCACATTTGGAGTACTGCGTCCAGTTCTGGTCGCCGCACTACCAGAAGGACGTGGAGGCTTTAGAGAGAGTGCAGAGAAGGCTTACCAGGATGTTGCCTAGTATGGGGGGTCTTAGCTATGAGGAGAGATTGGGTAAACTGGGGTTGTTCTCCCTGGAAAGACGGAGAATGAGGGGAGACCTAATAGAGGTGTACAAAATTATGAAGGGTATAGATAGGGTGAACAGTGGGAAGCTTTTTCCCAGGTCAGAGGTGACGATCATGAGGGGTCACAGGCTCAAGGTGAGAGGGGTGAGGTATAACTCAGATATCAGAAGGACTTTTTTACACAGAGAGTGGTGGGGGCCTGGAATGCGCTGCCAAGTAGGGTGGTGGAGGCAGACACGCTGGCATCGTTTAAGACTTACCTGGATAGTCACATGAGCAGTCTGGGAATGAAGGGATACAAACAAATGGTCTAGTTGGACCAATGAGCAGCACAGGCTTGGAGGGCCGAAGGGCCTGTTTCCTGTACTGTTCTTTGTTCTTTGTATCACAGCTTGGTATGGCTCCCGCTCTGCCCAAGACCACAAGGAACTACAAAAGGTCATGAATGTAGCCCAATGCATCATGCAAACCAGCCTCCCATCCATTGACTCTGTCTACAGTTCCCGCTGCCTTGAAAAAGCAGCCAGCATAATTAAGGACCCCACGCACTCCGGACATTCTCTCTTCCACCTTCTTCCATCAGGTAAAAGATACAAAAGTCTGAGGTCACGTACCAACCAACTCAAGAACAGCTTCTTCCCTGCTGCTGTCAGACTTTTTAATGGACTTGCCTTGCATTAAGTTGATCTTTCTCTACACCCTAGCTATGACTGTAACGCTACATTCTGCACTCTCTCCTTTCCTTCTCTATGAACGGTATGCTTTGTCTGTATAGCGTGCAAGAAACAATACTTTTCACCGCATGTTAATACATGTGACAATAATAAATCAAATCAAATTTCCTCACCCAACAGTACAAATATCTTCCACTTTCTGTGCCTTTTAGCTTTGACATACTTTGGAATACTGTATGCAGCTCTGGTCACCCTATTATAGAAAGGATATTATTAAACTAGAAAGAATGCAGAAAAGACTTACTAGGATGCTACCGGGACTTGATGGTTTGAGTTATAAGGAGAGGCTGGATAGACTGGGACTTTTTTCCCTGGAGCATCGGGGGCTTAGG